>NW_009953085.1:112100-182466 GCF_000747805.2 Chaetura pelagica | reverse complement strand
TGGTTGTGTAGAGTTACTGGACAGAAATAGCAAATATATATATATATATAAATATTTTGTAGAATAAAACTCTGAGGTTACTTTTGGTTTAATATTTGATTAGCATACAAGTAAAAGAAGTAGAAAAAAAAGGAGCCCAAACATGTACTTACTCTTGCTTTTATGGTACTAACTAACTCAACAAACGAGACTGTTGATAGGGCTGAGTTTGTACCATTGGAATCAATGTGAATTTTCCTACTAGATGCTATGTGCACTATACTGGTATAAGAAAGCCATTTGCCTCACTCATGCATATAGACTTTTCCAGCAACCCAAAAGCCTATTATAAAAGGACAGATTTGAACATGAAGATCAGCTGTATTTCCACTGCAAAGTGCAGTGTAGTGCAGAGTGTCTCCTGCTACTCTCCAGGCTGGCTTCTGGAAGTGATTCTAGCGATGGCAGCACAAATGCAAATATTTTTTTCAAATAAATTAAAACAATGTATTAGATGCTTGTTATGCAGCAGTGGAGGAAAAGCCAACAGCCTGAAACATCTTCAGAAATATGAATTTGTACAGTGCTTCATGGTTAATCTTCGGGTGTGAGTAAGAAATGATGTGATTAAGCGGGTGCATTAAAGAAAACAGGAGAGCACACAGTGGTAGTTGGGATGATAGCTGTTTGAAATCAAACTCTAATTCAGATAGTCAGAGATATTTTATGCTTGGAAAAATAATCTGATTGATTTCATGGGTTTAATAACAACATGGAGCATATGGTAGTTTGAAATGGCTTAAACCTCTCCAGGTTTCTTCACAGAGCTGTATTAAGGTATCATCATCATAAGCCTGTTATTAGAGTCTGGATACTAGATTTGTTTGGGTCTACCAGGATCTGCTCTCACTTGTGCTAAGGACAAAGTAGAAGCCTTTTCAGTTAGGAAGAAAAAAGTGTAAGCAAAAGAGAAGCCAGTCCCGTGGTCTGATGGTGGTAGGTAGTTGAGAGCACTGTGCACCACGTTACCACTGGTTTGGTGTCAGTTCTAGATGGTGCTGGTGATGTGAAAACAATGTTTTTTTAAGATGAGAGATTAGTTGTTTACATAGACCATGAAAACTGCATATTTTAGGGAAATAGTAAATTTCCCTAATTAATGCTTATTATATTTTTTATGTATATATATATAAATTAGGGAAATTATATGTATTTCCCTAATTTAAAAAAATGCCTGTTATACCTCTAGTTAGCAAAACTGACATCCTTCATTTTGGAGGCTTATGCTATATCACAGATACACTTTCCAGGATGAGCACTCTTCTTTATTCATCTTTATTCATCTTTAGAACTTTTTGCTATTGATACAAATAACATTATGAGCATGGAAACACACTTCACACCCTTGAACTTCCAACTCTGCACCTCCTGCCTACTAGCAGCACCTACACAACATCTGTTTTGTTCAATAAATTTTAAAGCATAACATCCTGGAAACTTCACTACTTTCAAAGAAACAAAATTGTATGGAAAATACTACTTTGCTAGAAGCCTGCAACCAATACAATAGCTTAGATGGCATGTTTTTAAGAAAACCATTAATGAAGTGGTGCAAAAGAATAAAGACCATTACATGGGCAACAAAGCTTATGTGCAGGCATCAACACCTGAACATAAAGTCAGAATTTCGGAGTTGCACAGAAGGTGGGTGAGAATCCTTCACAGGTGGGTAAGCATTTCACCTAATGAATAGCTTGAACATGTGCATGGTCCAAAAGAGCCAGGGAAAATAAAACTACAGTAAAATGAACATTGAGACAATGACATTTGACTGACATCCATGTGAAATGCACTTTAATGCCAAGCTGTTGTTGTGTCTGAGCAGAAAATTGGAGGAGGTGACAGTAAGAGTTGGCTTTTTAATTTCATAATGAAAGAATAAAGAAATCTACAAAAAAATTCTTACACCTTTGTCATTTGGACAACAAAAAGACCTGCATAACAACTTCTTCCTTTGCTCTTAAAAATGAGAATGTTGCCTATAACCAGCTAAAAGAGATGGGTATGTAATAGCATACACAACTAAGGGATTACATCATTACCACTGACCTTAAAACCACTAATCACCATAAATGCTGTTCTAAAATACCATTAATCTGAGTATTTTTTAAAAGCATCACAAAAGGAAGGGACTTTGTAAAGTTCATCCTTGAGACACTTCCATATTGTCATCTAAATGTACCTGGAATGCTACGTTAGATAATAATGATACATTATTTCTTTAATATACCAGTTATATTTTTAACACCTTCAGAATGGCCATGGTGATACCCTGATACTACGATTAACAAATGTGAAAAGACTTTCCTCACTAAAAAAATTTTCAGATATCTCAAGTTAGGATTGCAGTTTCTGAAAACAGCTGATTTTTTGGTGTGTTCTTTGCAGGTTGTCACACACCAGTTAGGTGTGGTTTTCCCACACGGTGCTGGCAACAGTTGCTCCTGTTTAGAATAGCTCCATGTCATGTCTTAGATCACTTACTGTGCACTTACAATGAAACCAGGTTTCAGAACTCCTTTTGCAATATATGGCATTACTGTGTTTTATCTAGGCCAATCTAACTACAAAGCCAAAGGACTCTAACTGTATGAATTTGTATGAATCTCTCCACTTCCCAGGAGCTTTGGGGCTACAAATTATCTGCCCAAAGCAATTACAGTAATATTTACAAAGGAAATCCTGTGGGATGTTGTAAGAAGACTGTGGCTTTGTGTATCTGTTTCACCTGGCTAATCTACAAAGCCCTAACCATGCTGTGTTTGTCCTGAGAAACAGGGATGAGAGATCCTCAACTCAGCTTAGAAACCTTCACAGATTTCTGATACTCTCCTCAGCCTTGAACAATATCAGATAAACAGCATAGACTTATGTATGGGACTGTTTCAGCAATGAATTCTGATTTCCTATCAGTTTAATGCCTTCTGGATATTAGCTTGCAGCAAATATATCCTTTTAACAACAATTGCTATGAGGTTATTTACTGGAATATCTCCAAAATTTAAAAGATTTTAAAATAGTATTGTCATGCATTTCAAAACCATCTATGGCTTTTGCAAGTGTCAAAAGCTTGGAATTGCATTTCACATTTCTCTGGTCCTTCTGTAATCTCTGAAGGTGTCTAACATCTCACCAACTTTATTAATACCATACACGTTCCACTTCATTCAGCATCTATACCAATCTGACCAACATATGTCTTTTTGGTGTTTCTCTGGAGATGTGAATTAGAGTAGATGTTTAATTATCATTACATTCATAATTATGGAAAGACATAACAATTAGAAGTTTGAAATATAGATTTCTGGTCACTAGAAATTCAAATGGCAAATTTTGACACAAGAATGAGGAGCTAGGATTAGTAAGTAGACATATAACTGCCTGGAAATAATGCATACACCATTACTTGTGAAATTATAAAGGGAAATTATTTTGGCTCAAGGAAAGACAGCAGATGGTTGGGAAATAATCATAAAACTGTAACTACCAATGGGAGGAACACGTTAAAAAAAACCAAAGGCAAGGATAGTATGGGAAGAGTAAATCTGATTTAATTGCATGGCCATTAATTTCCATGAACAATTAGTGTAAATTTCTTGCAGTGATTGTTCTTAGTTAAAGTTTTCTGGTTTAATAGCCAACTTTTTTCCTTGCCTAGTGACATTTGAATTTTAAACAGTAAGTAAATGGTAAGTGAGAGAAAATGGAACAGCCATATGTGCTTGCTCTGACAAAAAAATGATCGATACAATTTTTTTTCCTTTCATTTCCAACAAACACATATGTTCTTCCTTACTTTTTTGAGATTGAATTATGAATGTCTTAATGTGGGTGTCAGACCATCTGTCAAACAATGAAGTTTCTTAAGTCTCAATAACACACATAACACTTAAGACATTAGTTCTTTTTATAAACATGATGTAGTTTTGTGATTAGGTTTTTAAAACAACCCTTAAAATATATTTTTTATGTGTGTGTATATATATATATACACACACATATATATATAAAATATAAAACTATAAATGCAAATACTCAGGTAAACAAATTACTTTTCTAGCATGTAATTCCATACTAGGACAGGCAGAAATTTGCAGCCTTCTGCTAGTATACAACCCAGCATTATTTACTCCTGTTTCTGTGAAAAACAAGATACTATGTTCTTTCTAATTTAAATGCATCTCTGTAGAGCCATTAAAATAGAGTAACCAAGTTGTGAGGGCAGCACATCATGAATCACAAAATTGTCATAGTTGTTGGGGACCTCTAGGGATCATCTAGTTCTGCTCCCCCACTAAAGCAGGATTGCCTGGAGCACGTTACCCAGGGCTGCAACCAGAAGGGTCTTGAATATCCCCAGAGAAGGGGACTCTACAACCTCCCTGGGCAGCCTGTTCCAGTGCTCTGTCACCCTCACCATAAAGAAGTTTTTTCCTTATATTTAAATGGAACTTCCCATGTTCCACCTTGTGCCCGTTGCCCTTGGTCCTGTCACTGGGAACTACTGAAGAGTCAGGCTCCATCCTCCCTGCACCCACCCTCTAGATACTTGTAGACATTAATAAGGTCTCCCCTCTGCCTTCTCTCTTCTCCAGGCTAAAAAGTTCCATTTCTCTCAGCTCTCTCACATGATGTTAAATTTACTCATTCTTGTTAAGTTCCTAAAATTTCAGTAAAACAGAAATTCATATGATTAAAGCTTTTATCTTATACTAGTTATCCAAATATATACAAAAAATTTCGAGCTCAATCACACACACAATCTCAAATTCAGATGAATTATCAAAACTGGCTAACACTGCCAATTATTTAACATAGATTTTAAACATGTTTTGTCTACATCAAGTATTTATTTTGGGTTTGGTGAAACAAATATTTCTGCTTTTGGAGGAAACTTAGAATTTATATTTTAAAAAAATCTAAAACCACTTGGAAGATTTTCTCTTTTCAATGTGAAACCTTAAATTTACCATTTAGTTCTGATTCTTATGTGAAAAAGCTTTCATTTTGAAGTCAAAGCCTTTTAACAAAAGTGCTTTGATTAGCTCTGCTGATGCATAAACTGTTCATTCAACAGAAATTACTCCTGCATGCAGCTGTCAGGAGTTTACTGACTCTTCTCTGGAAATTCTTAAGTACTCCAAGTCATACAAGCAGGGAACATGGTGGTCCTTCAGAGAGCAAGCACATCAAGAGCGTGGAGGAATGATACACTGCAGGAAGAAAGGATACACCACAGCAAGTTTTCTGATCTAAAACATAGTTTAATCATTAGCCAAATGCAAAGCTGGAGCACTCAGAATCGTTTCAAAGCTCCAGAGAGATTTACTTATTTGCCTTCATGTTTTCAAAAGCCACAACTAACTCTTTTCCCCTCTATATTTTTTTTTTATATCAGCTTGTCTGTTGTGCATCATTCTTGCTGAATAGACTGAGGGTTAGAATGCTTCTATTTTTGACAATGTTAAACTACACCGGATCTATAAAATCGTAAAAAGGAGAAAACAGCTGAGCTCAACATGCCATCGTGTTGCCATAGAAACAAGCAACTCTGCCTGGCCTTCTCATTCCTCTCACTTTGTACACAAAATCTCCAAACTTTGAAAATGTTTCCTTTCATTTACATCTGGATTGAGAGATGTTGGCTTTTACCCCATTCTAGGATAGACTGCACAATCTGACAGGTGGAGATACCAAGAGAGATAAGGCTTTGTGGGGAAACTACCTCCAGAAATTTTCAGAAATAAAACGTAAAGACACACATGCTGTAGAAATGACACACACTGTTCTGGCACTATCGAAATAAAATGTTGCCATGCAAGAATGAAAATATATACTTTCTATAACACTATATTCAGAGGTGGGGGAAGCGACACAAATCTTTGCAGGCTGTCATCATATTCTACTTCTGGGATGTATGTAACCAAACTGCTTAAGTTAATGAAACTTTTAACTATGAGTCTTGAATAGTACATCCATGCTAGTAAAAATTACACTTAAAAAGCACAGAGCTACCAGGACATGGTATCTTCAGGTTTTTTGTGGCTATATCTCTTTGCAGCTGTACATACAGTACAATGCCTAGAGAGTTCTGCAAAGTACCACAGCTTATAATTGTTTTGTTTTGTTTTAATTCTAAACCCAGAAATATTAATTATACCAATTAAACCCCTGTTCTCTTCTGAGTAGTTGACCATGAGTTTTTCACAACTTTTCATAATCACTGCATAACAAGTACTCTGCAAGAAAGCATTTTATCCATATAGGACAATGCAAGAGATCTCATCCAAAAAACTGAGTACATAAATCTGAACAACATATTTCATTGATGTGCTTGCATTTATTCTACAGATGTGTTTTTCCTCTGAGAACTGGTTTCTTTTTGCCTTTGTTATATTTCCTATGAAAGCTTTTACTTGAGAAAAAGATAGTTTCTAAGAAAATAGGTTGGAATTTGACCATTTCTTAGTTTTAAGACTTCAAGATAACTTGTTTAACCCATAATTAATGTAAGGAAAAGATCACTTTTTGTGGAATCACCAAAGAATCATTATTTCACATCTACATCAGCCTATGTGTTATCTGAACTCAGGTCCTGATTAGTTCTTGCAAGAGCAACACTGTTGGCTGTGATGTGGTGTGCAAATGCCAAGTCATGTGTATTGTCTTCCTCCACTTCTTCCTGCAGTTTTGCCAAAATATCTCACTTTTAACTATTACAAATTGTTGCGCATTCCAAAAGGCTTCGGTCTGACAATGTTTCCCCCGTCAGTCCAAGCTCTGCATTCTGATCTTGTTCTCATTGCATTTTGCTGGCTTCAGCTGTGGCTTTTGCAAAATTTTTGTTCATCCACTTATGCTTTACGTGGCATCTCAAATAGGGTCAGTTTGTGAAGCAAGAATGATCTACAGATGTTAAGAAGTGATCACAGGAATACTGAGATCTCTGTACATTCATTTAACTTGGTCAGATGCAGATGAGTTTTCCAACTTCTTGATTATCAAGTCATTTTTTCCAAAAAATGGCAATGCAAGACCTTCGTTGTTAAATAGCTGTTATGACATTTGAAACATAAGTGAAACGTGGTATTCTCCTCCAACTTCGCATGAAAATTTCAGTCTGAATACTTATCATGCAGTGAAATGAAACCAATGGAAAACAAGGTATTTTATCCTACAAGACCAACTGTAATTGATATATAATATTTCCTATTTTTCACGTGTTAAAAAAATGAATCCATTGGTCAAATCTATTCAGACAGCAAAATGACTAAGCATGCTATTTTCCTCTGTTCAGGCAAATCCTGAAATCACTTTCTGCTGTTCTGTGCCAGCACTGAATTGTAATGTGGATAATGACACTGTGCACGTCCTTATAAGAGCACAGAGAGACAAGTATGTGGACACTGTAGCTGAGCCCAGAGGTGAATTTCCCATTGTGCTTTGGTTCATATCCTGAAGCAATCTTGGAGTCCACACCTGATTTTTTTCCCATCACTGTAGCCTGGAGCTTTTCCCTCACACTCCTTCTGTGGGTGGGCAGCCACACTCCAGGTGACCAGTGTGGCAGCCACCCAAAGCCATCTCCCATCCCCAAAATGTGTCACTTCTTCAACACTGTTTCACTCTACAAATCTGGTCCTGTTGCAATATATTCCTTATGGATACAGACAGCTTAGATAACTATTCATTATGAAGACTTCACATACAGTATAGAAATTGTAATGCTTTCACCATTGAATTAAAGCAGGGGTTTAAGTTCAGAAAAGACATGCCTCACACAAGTTTTTTTTTAAACATTCCCAGTGCACCTATTTAAGGTAAAATATGGGCCACACAATACCACAATACAATGTTTATTCTTATAAAAGTGTATCTGTACTTGGAGAAAGTCACTTAGGCATTTAAAAAATACTTTCAAGCATGTCAAAATTTAAAACAATTTACCTGTCAAGAAAAAAAACACATCATAACTCTTCAGCAAAAAATTAATCTATTTTCATTTAGGACAACACAGGGCCAATGAGATATCAAATATAACCATATTTGACTCATCCCACTTTATCATAATGGCAAGTCACTGAGAATGAATTTGTAACTCAGTCCATCAGCCCATTCCTTGTTTCAAGTCTTCATGCTTTAGCTATTAGCAGTTTTATGTCCTTTTATTTTTTTAGTTGTTCATGATGACTTGTTATCAATGAGACAGGCTTGTACAAATTTAATTACTTCTTTGCTGGAAGTGTTTTGTTTTTTTTCATGAATGCAGCTGATAGAAAATCATGTTGGTGTGAATTCATCACGTTGCTGTTATAATGGCAATGACTAGTTTGCTTTCTATGGCTGACTTCCCAACCATGTGTTAGCCAAGTAATGTTCTCACTACTGTGGTCAAAGATCTGTTCATATACTTAGCTATTAGCTGCAGTTAACACCATAGCTATTTTTCCTCCCAAGAATCCCTAAAATAGTCATTAAAGGTTTGCTTCAGGCAACACTCTAGCACTGTCTTAGCATGATAGTTATTTATTTTTTAATCAGTTATTCTTTTTTAACTGTTCATGCTATCCACTTTACAGTATGGAGAAAGGCTGTGCTCTCACAAATCATATTTATGTAGCTACTCACATGAGTTTGTTTGTTTTTTAATGAAATAATCTAAAAATTAAAGGAATATTGAACTTTGTAAGTAAAGATTGTGTCTCTGTGGAGCCTTAGAGTACTGTGTTGCTGCTTCTGCAGGAGTTATGCCATTCATTTTATAATGCTTTCTATATAATGATCTAATATGTAATCAATACATTCTGCAAGGGCCATACTACTCACAGATCTACCACTGTGTTAAGGGCAAGAAAATGTCTTTCAAAATTCTATTGTTCCATCAAAACAGCTTTGATGTCCAAAATAACAGGGTTCTTTAGAACAGGACTGTGAACTCCTCTTTGTGCATCTTCAGCACCCCAGCTCCCTAAACATATCCATACATCCATAAATCAATGGGTCCAGATGGAATGCACCCAAGGGCGCTGAGGGAGCTGGCGGAGGTCATTGCTAGGCCACTCTCCATCATCTTCAGTAAGTCATGGGCAACAGGAGAGGTGCCTGGGGACTGGAGGATAGCAAATGTCACTCCAGTCTACAAGAAGGGCAAGAAGGAGGACCCGGGTAACTATAGACCGGTCAGCCTCACCTCCATCCCTGGAAAGGTGATGGAACAACTTGTTCTTGGCACTATCTCCAGGCACATCAAGGACATGGGGGTCATCAAGAGCAGTCATCATTGTTTTATCAAGGGTAAATCATGTTTGACTAACCTCATAGCCTTCTATGAGGAAATTACTAGGTGGATAGATGATGGTAGAGCGGTAGATGTGGTTTATCTTGATTTCAGTAAAGCATTTGACACCGTCTCCCACAGCATCCTTGTAGATAAGTTGATCAGGTATGGGTTTGGTGGTCAGGTAGTGAGGTGGATTAGGAACTGGTTGAAAGGAAGGAGTCAGAGAGTTGTAGTCAATGGGGCAGAATCTGGCTGGAGGTGTGTGACTAGTGGAGTCCCACAGGGGTCGGTACTGGGACCGGTGTTGTTCAACATCTTCATCAACGACCTGGATGAGGGTATAGAATGTACCCTCAGCAAGTTTGCTGATGACACTAAGCTGGGAGGAGTGGCTGGCACACCAGAAGGCTGTGCTGCCATTCAGAGAGACTTAGATAGGCTGGAGAGTTGGGCGGGGAGAAACATGATGAAATTCAACAAGGGGAAGTGCAGAGTTTTACATTTGGGGAAGAACAACACCATGTCCCAGTACAGGTTGGGGGCTGAACTGCTGGAGAGTAGTGTAGGTGAAAGAGACCTGGGGGTCCTGGTAGACAGGAGGATGACCATGAGCCAGCAGTGTACCCTTGTGGCCAAGAAGGCCAATGGCATCCTGGGATGCATTAGAAAGGGTGTGGTTAGTAGGTCAAGAGAGGTTCTCCTCCCCCTCTATTCTGCATTGGTGAGGCCACATCTGGAGTATTGTGTCCAGTTCTGGGCCCCTCAGTTCAAGAAGGACAGGGAACTGCTTGAAAGAGTCCAGCGCAGAGCTACAAAGATGATTAAGGGAGTGGAACATCTCCCTTATGAGGAAAGGCTGAGGGAGCTGGGTCTCTTTAGCTTGGAGAAAAGGAGACTGAGGGGTGACCTCATCAATGTTTACAAATATGTAAGGGGTGAGTGTCAGGGGGATGGAGTTAGGCTTTTCTCAGTGATGACCAGTGATAGGACAAGGGGTAATGGGTGTAAATTGGAGCATAGGAGGTTCAAGGTGAATATCCGAAAAAATGTTTTTACTGTAAGAGTGACAGAGCACTGGAACAGACTGCCCAGGGAGGTTGTGGAGTCTCCCTCAGTCCAGTGAGGACTGGAGACATTCAAAACCCACCTGGATGAGTTCCTGTGTGATGTACCCTAGGTGACCCTGCTCTGGCAGGGGGGTTGGACTAGATGATCTCTTGAGGTCCCTTCCAGCCCCTAAGATTCTATGATTCTATGATTCTATGATATAGAGCTGCACAAGTTCCACTGAAGCACGAATGCCCTGAAGCCACCAGGTTACACCCACAGTATAACAAATAGTTGTCCATATGACCTACATTATTTTTTTTAATTAAAATAATGTCCCAGCCCTTCCTATGTCTTCACCCTTTCCTCACCAAAAGATTTAACAGTTGCTTGGCTTGATCATACACTTTTCTCTTGTCACTAGAGAGTTAACTACACTCACTTTTCTCTATTACATGGAACTTAAAGGTAATTCAACCACATGCACATAACAGGTGTTGGAGGGTTTAAATGCAGCTATGGAAAGGTCTATAAACCAAGAAAATATCTGAATCTAACTTTCTCACTAGTACAGAGGAAGTGGAAGATAAATGCAGCATTCAACTAATTGGGAGAAAGTATGCAAGAAAAATGAGCATTGTAAGGAATATAAGAAGGAGCAATAAATAGTAAGTTTCCTTATTTCTGTCTAACCTCTGCTGACTCTTAGCCAAACTAGGAGAAACTATACATGCATGATTTATTTTTCAAATCATTAGGCAGAACGGTGTTTATAAGCAATTTGTAGAATCTGTATAATGTGGATAGATGATTAAAGGACTATAATAGGAGCTTTTCCTATCACTTTGGAGAAAACAAAGAATAAAATTTAAACCACACCCACTGCAGTTGGTTAATTGCAGTTCAGGCTGTATTTTGGCATTCTGCATGTCCAGTTGAACCCAAATACATCTATGTGCATTATTAAACATGTCTTTTTTTAATTCCCAGATGGTAGTCTGAGGACTTGATTAATTAAGCAACTGGATAATTTACTGGGTTTTGATGTATAGTTTTATAAATTACATTCTGATATCAATATCAGCTATTTATGGACAGTGCATTGCAAGGCAGGACAGGGAATCACATCAGTGCTCTTAATGGGATAGGAGAGGAGTCACATAACTGAAGGTAAGCAGCTAATCTCAGAACTGTTCACCTAGATATCACAAAAAACCACCAAACTTTTGTGACTAAGTAATGTTTTCCAAGACCTATGGGTACAATTTAATTTCATATTAAATATTTTCAGTGAATGGATAGAAACTGCAATGACTGCAAAATTCAAAACACCATCTACTCTACTGAGGTTGATCAAAGAAAATGAGCAGGTGCTTTTCAATGAATTTTAGTTTGTATGCTGTAAGGACTTTAGTGTGGTACTTGTAAATAATTCTATTAACCCTTAATAAGACACTCCAGGAGGACTAATTCACAGAATTAACTTACAGATGTTGTCAGGTCTCTGGTCTCTAGGCTCTGGGCATTCAATTATTGTTAATATAAAACCTCTCTGTTTATCAAAGCTGAAAGGATTTGAATCTTCTCCTCCCAGTGTTGATTAATACAGATTTAATAAACAGCAGCATCTGACATTGGGACTCTGAGTTGTACAGAGCAAATGTCTGGCTCCAGAGGAAAAGAAGGGGAGAGGATTTCTGTGAGGGTCAGGTGTGTCGGTGTGTCCATCCTGAGCTGGATGATGGCAGCAAGGTAATGAGACCTGCAGTACATCTCCTTGCCAGCACAGAGCATCCCTGGGATAATGGCTGGGAAAACAGGTGGGCTAGTTTTATAATGACACAACTAAATGGACCGTTTGGTTATGTGGATTTCCTAAACAGCTGAACCAACACTGTCAGCTATGAAGATTCTGACCCTATCTGAAATGCCCTAAAAAATGTAGCTGGCATAAACTGCTTAATTATTTAATCTTAATTTTATAATAATTAACTGCAGTGATCCATGTCAAAATTAAAACATTATACAAAGGAATAAGCAATTTGTTGACACTAGCTTGGCTTTATCAAAATCAGAGGCAACAAGTAAATAGGGAGAAACAGAAATCTTTTCTCTAATAAGATCACTGATTGAGGCCATGAAATTATTCTGTGCAGCTGTTTCTTCTTCCTCTAATAGTCTCTGCATTAAGCTCTCTCAAAAAAAATTACTCCAAAAGCAAGCAGCTCAACAAGAAACCAATTCTGAATATAGCTTATAAATATTTTTTATAAAGATCTTATTAAGTGCCAGCTTTAGCTGTGATGTGTGCCCACACATTTTATTCACATATGCAGTTTAGAACGAAATATAATTCACGTGGATGAACAGGTAAATTAATTTCTCAGATTCTCCACATAGAGGTGTATAAAGATCAATTACAGAAACCCTAAAAATATTACAACTGAAAATTTTTTGGAAAATCTTAAGAAAGATTCTTACAATAACATATTTATTTTCTAGGAAACACAAAAGAAAATATCTTCTTGAAATCTTCTTTCTAAAAAACTATTCAATTCATTATGAATGTAATGCAAATGTGTGTAATTTTGTCCTGTCTCCAGCACAGAGAAACTAAGCAAATAATGGAAAATCAATTTCAACTAGTTCTAAGCAAATTATAATTTACTTTAAAAGTACATTATTGGATGAACAGAAAAATTGTTTCTTAAGTTGAAATCAGTAAATATCAGTGAAAAAATACCTAGTTCATGTGCTCTATTTTAAGTAATGTGAAGGTGTTAAAAAAATAAAAGAAAAAAAGAAAAAGGCTTAAAAACAGGAAACAGAACAAAATATTTCTGTTGGTCATAAACAGTCTCTCTTCCAAGGCATCTGGGGAACCAAAAAAACTATTGTCATTGTATAAGTGCCATAAAATAAAGAGTGGCTTTTAATTAATGAGGACATGCAACTGGCCTGTAATTATTCAACCCATCCTACAAAACTGGCTTACTCACTGTTTACCAAACATGTTAGAGATTTAACTCCTTCAGAGAACTAAATTCTTCTGTATCTCTTCCCTTTTCCTGAGCGGAAAAATCCTAGTGATTGCTTTCTTTCTCTGGCTAATAAATATTTAATTATTCTGTGAATAATAGCAAAGCTTGGGCTAAAACAACATGATTTGTGATAGTGAAGGGCCCTAACTGGGTAGGTTGTCTCCAGAGATAGTTGTTACCATTAAAATCTTGTCAGGAGGAAAGAAGAATTAAACCTAGACCTTCCAAGTACCAGGAGAGTCTTCTCCATATTGGGGTATACTCTCTGTTTCACTGACCATGGGGCTGTGTGGCTAACTTAGAAGGTTTAGTTGAAGACTTCTACCAGATCAGGCCATCACTGATGAAACAGGCAGGGCAACAACTAAATAATGGAAGTTAACAGATCCAGTTGTGATCTATTGCCTACCAGATGTCCCCTCACCCTTGTGAAAAATGTAGTTAGCTTTGGGAACACTGAAAGCTGGTTGTATTTTTATGCATTTAGTAATGCTACCAATAGCTATTTAGGTAGGTAAACACTACAGGAACTGAAAGTTTTAGAATTAGGTGTTTACAGCAAATGGTTGCCTAAATGCCTTCCAATGTTCTTTTGTAAATTAGTCTCTCTGTGAATCTCACAGAACTTGCAGCATGTGAGAAAGTCAACAGAGAGGTTCAGTAACACATCATGTTTACATGGATAATGTTTACATTTCAGCTGTCTGCCATCTGATGGAACTGATTAGATGATATCAGTAACATTAATGTAGTCCCAAATTGTTATTATTAAAGCTGTTTTCATTGCTGAAGATTTCTTTCAAGCATGCAACTGTATACATAACCTTGGGTAGTTTTACACAAGGATATTTATCAGTGACACAAAAGCACATTAAAGCTCTGTGAGTTGTAAAGAGTAGAATATCAGCCACAATAAACCGAGATCTTTAACAATGAAGCATAAGATGAGGAGAGGGAGTTCTTTAATTACATTACAGAAGACAGTAGAGTTCCTTTTCTGACTTAAGTGGTTCTCCATCTAACATCATCTCAGTAATCATTCAATGATCTACATATGGAGGCTGCTTTAAGGGAAGAAACTTTTGTAGGCACAAGAATAGTAGATGACAGTGAAGTAAAAAAAAATAAAAAAAAATAAAGTGAGAACCAAACAAATGCTAAAACCTCAAACAGGTTAAATTCCCTACTCATCTGTGGTTTGGCTCTCGATTCCCAAATGCTGTAATGACAACTCATTGAGCATAGCAAATTCACTATGGGATCAAACCATCCAAGCTACATTTTTGCTGAAAGTGTTGCAGAAGAATTCTGGAAGAAAGCAAAGACTGAAAGAGCTTTCACTCAAGAACAAAGGAAGGAAAAATGCAAAAGAGTATGGCAGCATTTTTTTTTTTCTCCAGCTAGTGTGATCCATCAACTCAAAGTTACTTTGGATCAGAGCACTTTTCAATTTCCCTTCCCCTTTCTACAGAATCCTCTTATTTTGATTTCTGGAGCCATTTACTTTGTTGCTGAGTTTAGTCACGTTATCCATCTCGATGCTGAAAACCATACTTGGGAGTATCCTATTGCATTTTCTAAGATTCTCCTTGCAAGCCAGGAGAACTAGCCTTAATATGGCTTGGATTTCACCGTGTTAAAGACAACCCAGTTCATGCCAAGATGTGGAACTGACAGCTTCTTCTGTGCCCAACAACTGACTCTCCCTCACACCTCCCAAAAGACTTCAGTAACTGACTCTGTAATTCACATTATAGAGTGGGACTAATTGATCAGGATTTATGCTTATTTTCATCTGGAGGATTATCCTGGGGAGCTCTTATTTAAATAAAAGTGCTTGTTGAATGAAAAGGGGGTGCCACAATAGAGATGTCTGGACTTGAAATAAAGGCATTAAAAATATGGGGGGAGGGGGGGGGAAATAAAAAAGGTGCAGCATCCATCATTTGGGGAAAGGAATTCAAGGCAAGATTTTGAAAGGCATTAGCTCCTGTGGAATTGGATCCATACTATCTTCAAATGTCTTGCTGCCTTTATCCCCAAATCCTTCTGTCGTGTCTTGATTATTTTACAGGTACCAGATACGCAGATTTGGATACCAGTTGTACTATCTGCATTTGCTGTATTTTATCCTCCATACCACCAAAGGCCAATGATTTGCAACTGAATATGGAAGTAAAAATTAAATCTGCCTGAACCACAGCTGCGGGGAAGGAAGCAATGAGCTGTGCTCTTGTTTATACAAGTAAGATAAGAAAAACTACTTCCATTTGACAGCAGCCTGTAAACTGACACCATTACACTCAAGGAGGAACGCATTCCCTGCAAGTACTTTAAAGTCAGAATTTTACACACACAATCTTGTAATGTAAACATAAGCAACAGCAAGATGCTTTATTACTTGGTTCTGGCACTCCTTCTGGCAATAGTGTTCTTGGTTGGGCAACCATAAAACTAGTTCACGTGGATCACCCCAAACTGTCTGCTGCATGCAGCAACTCAGGAGAGCTTTTTGCATGCTGATGCCCTGGGTAAGAAACTGAAGGGAGGATAATGAAGGTGAGTGATAGGAAGAAAAAAGAAAAATTGTGACAAAGAGCAGAAGTGAGGAATAATAAAAGACAGAGAAGTATTAACTTTAAGGCAGGGTATAGTTTTCACAGCATTATATTGCACTGGGAGACAAAAATATATTAAAGTGTATTAGGCTAAATTGTTTGAGAAAATTACTTAGTGTCATCATATCTTTCTCTGCTTGGGGCTGGCAAGTTGGCTCAGCCCCTTCTGTTACTTTTTGCGACCAAACTGGTGTCTGAAGCCAAAGACCAGTCCCTGGGGAGGCACTTTGTGTCCACTAGAACTGCACTGAGAGCTCTCTATTTCCTTCTCCCTAAGCCGAAGAAAAGCTCCCAGTTTTATTTCCTTTCTTATCTCTGGTGTCATGAATCAAAAGCTTTCAGCATCACCATCAGATTACGAAACACACCTACACACTTCATACCCTTATTCCATATAGACACTTGAGAACTTACTACGACTGGCCTCAGCAGTCACAACCTCATTGACCAGCATCACCAGAGTAGAAGAAAAGCCATTAAACTCCATGATGAATCCGTGAAAGGTGCCCAGCCAAGACCATCCTCTCACATGTTATTACAGGTAACCAGAGTGGAAAGCCAAGGGCTCACCAACTGCTTAAGGTGTCAATAAGAATCAACAGCTTGCCCTGCTACAGCCTCTGTAAGGAAAGGATGAGGTGCTGCAGCCTCCCTCACTGTTTTGGACAGACGGGAGGGTCCAGCAGCCCCAGGGGCAGTGCCCGTCCTGGCTGACGGGTGATTACCCTGCATGGGCAGCTGGGATGGTGCCCAGCACTGGTCTTCTCTTCTCAAGGCTGAACAACCCCAACTCTCTAAGCCTGTCTCCATAGGAGAGGTGCTCCATCCCCCTGCTCATCCTTGCAGCTCTTATCCGGGCTCTCTCAAGGAGCTCCATGTCCTTCTTATGTTGGGGGCTCCAGAATTGAACACAGAACTCCAGATGGGTCTCACGAGAGCTTAGTAGGGGGGGAAATCACCTCCTTTGGTGAGGAGGGCCTCCTGCTGGCCACTCTGCTTTTGATGCAGCCCAGGATACTGTTGGCTCTCTGGGCTGCAAGTGCACATTCCTGCCTCATGTTGAACTTTTATCAACCAACACGCCTATCATTTGACACTTTAGGCCTCTGTACATTGGCTCACTAGTATAATGCATTTTATAATTGTTGTAAAACACATTCAGAAAGAGTTTTGGGCTCTTTTTATTATGACACATTGTAACACCCCTTTGGCACCACTATCATACTGTATTATATATTAGCTATATAACTCCTTCTTATGCAAAACAAGGTTATTCATTATTTTAGTCAATTCTTGATTAGTAAGGTGGCTTGTGTTCTGCATAGTAATAGACCAAATGTTTTTCCTGAGCAGTCATTACCCAACACTTGCACAACTCTAATCTGAATTCCAAGAAGGACCATCAATAACAGCAAATGGGAAGAAGTTAAAAGGTATTGTAAATGTTGTCTTCTTTTGAAGCTTAGAAAATATTTTAAAATAGAATTTAAAAAAAGAAGGATATAATGGCAAAATATGATAAGTTATTTTAAAAGCCAAGAATCCAACACCACCTGTAAAGTGAAGGAACATCTGTTAAGGGAATCCTTGCACAGCATTTGAAAGCAGAAGTGCCAAGATTTATTCCTGTTGATGTTACTGAGAATGACCACACAGAAGAGGTAAGAATTGTCTGGAAGAACATCTCAAAGATGCTGTAGAAGCATTTGCAGGCATGGCTGTGAAAGAATATGACTAAACAGTATCTGAAGTTGCTCACTCTCAGCTTTTTTGTAAAGTTTCTCAGTACAATATTAAACTAGCTATTATGACCAGGGGAAATATACTTTAATTAGCTTTGATTTTTATTACGTAATATATTCAGTGTATTTGAAAGATGATAGATTGAGAGTCTGGAGCAGGAGATCCTCTCTCCATCTTTCTGTGAACAAAGTACAAGCCTCGTGTCAATGCCAAAGCCTTCCAAGCACCCAGAGCAGCCAATTCTTAGTAGCATTATTCACTTTGATACGGAAACACTGTGCATAAATGTTGCTTCAGGAAAGTAACTGAAATTGGAAGGAAAAAATAAATGGCTTGGTTCAGAGACCTTACAGTAGTAGAACAAAGAAGCAGAAAAAAGTTTCCATTTTATAGTGCTAATTTGGAGTGGACAGAAAGAAGGCAGCAGGGAAAAAATGCTGTCCACAACTACTATATGGTAAACACTCCCAAATCCAAACACTGAAAATTTCAGGGGAATAAGACCATAAGTAAAGAATTACATTACTGTCACCTTGACTGACCACTTGCATAACACCAGCCAAAAAAAGCCTAACCCACAATTCTTCTGCAGAGCCTACAACTTTGTCTGAGGGTTACAATATATTCAAGTGATAGAAAATCCATCAGGTAAGCTGCTCTGAAGGTCAGCCACACTGTTAAAGCCTTTTCCCATACCTTTAGTGAGAATTTTCTGGTAATGAATTTCCTTAGCTCTTACTTAGCTTCCATGCTGCAAGGGATTTCATAGGGATTTTTTTTTTCCTAGATTAAAGAAGGATCAGCTACCAGAAATCTTTTCACTGTTTAATCTGTGCTCACCTCTTAACCCTTTTTGTTGTTGTTGTTGTTGGGTTTTTTTGTTTTTGTTTTGTTTTGTTTTGTTTTTCAGGGGGGAAAGGAATAAACTGAATAGTTTAAGTCCTAAGCTGCTTAAGAGCTTCTAAGCCTCTTAGGGTAGGGTAAATTTCCTAAAAACTGAACTCTTGCAGTTTTTTCTGACTAATCTCCAAATTTCCACATACAGATGACAAAACCACAGTGTTTCACCCTTCTACGTTTTACAGAAGAAACAGGCCTGCCTGGTCCTTACACTTCTGCAGTAGACTAATTGCTCTGCTTCTCTAAGGACTTCATTTGACTGTCAGCTGATGGGGTAACACCTTATACTGGGTGCTGATCTTTAGTCACTTCTTTTAAGTCACACTCATTTAGGCCTGGGTAATTAGTTGGAATTTTGGGCCAAGCACAGATAAGTTCTGTAGGAACCACCACCTCAACCTTTCCTCCCATCATCCAGACAACCAATACATTCAAGAGTATCCTGGAAGAGTTCTGTCCTTTTTCCTGCTTTGAGCCCAAAGCGAGGATCCTGGGAAACTAGTTAGCTGTCTCACTTGGTAAAACAACCATGATTATACTACCATCAGGATAACAATGCTATCAAAGAGTGCTTCAGATAAGAATTTTAAAGAATTAGTCCTTTAGGAGTTTTTTGTTGATATATTCAGGATTTCTTGTATTGACACAGTGCACTGCCACAATGCATGACAGAGGATGCTAAAAAATACTACATGTAGAATAGTATCATATATTTTTGAGCAAGTACTGAATAAACATCAGTGTTCAATGAAGACAAAAACTTCAGGGAATAATCCTGCTCCTGTAACAGTGAACCAAAGCATGTGAAAAATGAGGAGATGCTAGAGGAAGGAATGAGAGAGGCAATTGTTGGCAAAAAAAACCACACAAAAAAAAACCCCAAAAAGATTAAAAACTCATCTATCAAAATATTTTTAGATTGTTTCTTTACAAGAATGAATGATTATATGAGAAAATTAATTTAGAGCAGTCCATCAGCCAACACTGAGCACAAGGCTATTGAGACATACTATTCCCCACTTACTTACACATTCAGAGGTTGCCAGGCAGGCCACTGTGCTTTTGCCTTGATGACTGTTAAAACCTCATCGCTCTGTAAAGAGACACAAAACAAGAAAGTGATTGGGACAATTTTACAATGAGAGTAATATGATTTATTGCAAAAAGAGCTACTGTGCCTCCAAATTCTGACTATGAGAAATAAGTGTTGTCCTCCTTGTTATCTGAGCACCTCATGTCCTCAGCTGTACAGGGTTCATCATGGAGTTTATGTGGATTTGGGAGGCAAGAGCAGCAGGGAAAGGCGATCAGACCTTGGGCACAGTCTTTTCCCCTTCTGCAGGAACTGAAACGAGCTTAAAACACCAACAGCAGTTTGCAGACCAAGTTATTTGGTAAGATATGCATCATGAGCTGAAGGGCAAGCTTTCAGAGTGGTGCACTGTGATGACAGGTACAAAAAGGAAAATACATTTCTATTGGGAAAATACCCCAAACCGATCAGCCCAAACAGAGTTTGTTCTGGTAACACTATCAAAAGAAGAAGTCTGTTAGCCCTCATGTAGTAGTTGATTAGCAAGAAGTATAGCTTAGGCTGTTGATTTTGTGACTCTGACAATCCTTGTGGCCAGAGGAACTTACCAGGTAAAGGAAGCAAAGACAGAAAAATTGCACTTAATGTGTAACAAATTCAAGGGCCAAGAGGCAAGCAAAAACTAGAGGCTGTTGCTCTAGGCAAACTAACACACCCTGTGAGCATGTATGATACATTATTTATTAACCTCAAATATGTAAGGAGGAGGTAAAGGATCCATGGTAGATTCACTACAATCTCCTCCAAATAAAGCCATTGGTAGCATTTTCTCTTTACTCTCCATACTCATGTAAAAATTACAGGATGAAATACAGCATCCACCTGTGGAAGCCCATGTGGCAAAGCATTGTACAAGGCTAATTTCTTAAAGTCTGCAGGAATTCCTGCATCAGCAGTTCTAAACTTTATATTGGTAAAATAAATCCAAGAGAAAAGCAGGCCACCATTAACAAGGCTCTGATGACCAAAAGACATCTATCACAGTTTTTAAGAAGCATTTTCCCTGTCTCCCTTAGGAACCCACCTTGGTAATTTGCCTAGAGGAACACAAAGGTCATAACTCACTCACATGGTTTCTACTGTATTTTAAAAATATTTCCCAATTAGACTAAGGAAGCCACCTCATCCATTACCCATAATTGTCACTTCCAACAGAGATGAGTTTTCAGTTTAGTGATAATAGTGCAATTTCCTGCTTGATAGCAAGTTCTGCTACCCAGGCTAGCTCTAGACCATACACACCTCTATTTAAAGAAAACAATATTAACTGGTTGTTTCTACCACACTCAACACTTTCTGACTCCCTCTTTTTACCAAAGCAAGGTAATTGCAGCTCTGACGGACCCTCTCTGTAACACTCACACTGCTAACATACTTTGAATAAAGAGAATAGGGGATGAAAGGAGCCATAAAACAGCCTGCAGCAGAGCTGCACCAGCAGGCAGATTCACTGGGGCAGGTCCTGGGTGAGCAGCAGCAGGTTGAGTCCCCAGCAAAACCCTCTCCCAGCCTCCCTGCTGGGCTGGGTGGCACCCAAATGAGATGTGCTCCAACCAGGTTCATCTATGGCAACCTTCTTCTTACCTCCATGACTACAAAAGTGGAAGAGCCAGCTTTCCCCTTAAAGTGATTTAAAAGGAAACTGATCAAATTAATTAAGTTAAAAGTCATTACTTCTCTTTATCTGTCAATGGAATTTTCCTTGTTTCAACATGTGAAGTATCTCCAGCCAGGTATATCGTCATTTACTTGCCTTGAGAACACATTTGCATTCAAAATTATTAACTGTGTATTGTACATCCCAAATAAAGTCTTTTACAAGCATAGATGGTTACGTTTTGAAAATTATCCACTGCTTAACTAATACAAGCCAATAGTTATGTCAGTAACACCCAAATCACTCATGTCTGAAAGCATTTTAACATGTTCCATGCAAATTAACATTGCATACCAGGAGTGGATGAACCATGACTAACAGTTTAGTAGTAAGTGCAGAGGGGAGGAAATAAGGAACAGAGCATGTTGCATTCAGACACCCTTGGATTTTTACTGGAGTTGAAAATTGAGATACAAGAGCTGAATTCATGGCCGCTTCCTGAACTTTTATTCCAAAATAAGAACATGTAGACCTAGCAATCTGTAGATCCTGGAGTTAAAATAGACATTTTTGGTACCTAGAGCTCCTTGACAATTACAGAGAATTATGTTGCAACTTGAATTAAGTAATTTTTATTCCAGACTGATATTCTAATTATGCAGATGTCTCTTCCATGCAGATTTGTAATTATTTTTTTTTTTAATTAAAGACTGTAACACTTATTAATGCCAGTGTATATTTACTTCTGCATGCACTGATAGACAGACAGGTACTCAAGCAGGTATTTTGTACACTAAGGAGTTTTCTTTGGACAAGTGTTTATGTCAAGAAGATGAAATCCTGGAAAGCAATACAGTAAATTCTCTTTGCTGCCTACTTAGGTCTGTAAGGCTATTGCCATGTCAGGTCTGACTGCCAAGTTTTGCTCCAGGCTGGGGAATCCAGCTCCACTTGCCACTTGTGGTGCCACCAGCCTGCATCTCTCCATCTTCCTGCAGGGAGCAGGCTTGGGGAGATCCTCCAGAAAAACAGCCACATTCCTCTGCCTCCAGCCTCCCCCTGCGTTTTTAAGGGAACATGATAAACTGAAAGAGCCCAAGCAAACAGATGCTAACCCACCATGCAACTTCACAGTCTTGGGAACAATCTATAGCTAGACAGCAATCTATAGAAAATAAATGGTGGTTGGATTTGCTGGCCAATCTCTTTAGCTATAATTTGTTGGCAGATGGTAGCAAATGACAGGATATGAAATGCTTGAACAGAAACCCACAAATTAATAATATAAAATGAGTTGATACAACCCTGCTTCCTTGAGTGAACCAACTGCACAGACTTCACAGTCTAAAACATCACACAATTTTAATGAATTTTAGTTAACATTTTCTTAGTGCTTGCTGTATCATATTTGCACCCATTTTTCTCTACTCTCCATAGTCCCGAAGTTTTGCTTTCATTTCCAAAGTAAACAAACACTCAAATTCACATTAAAATATGGAAAAAGAACTAGAATGCTTCACTGTTGTATGTTACAAGTTGTCATCATTTATGTGTTTGGCTGGGAAGCAATGGTTACCAAGTAATGAAACTGTTAGATTTTGAAAAAGAAAACTGGATCATTTGCAAAATGATGGAGTGTCAAAATGTTATCATGTCAGAACAAGTTAAAGGGGGAAGCAACAATGCCCTTGCTTGGAGCTGCTGAAAATCCTTTAGGTAAAGTCTGACAGACACCTCTTCCGACAATAAAAGGAAAACGAACAAACAAACAAAACCCCAAAATAAAACAAACAAAAACAAAGGAAGAAAACTCAATCCTATGTTTGCCTCTATGGAAGCTTTCAAGGAATGAATTTGGGATTACCTGTCAGTTGTTACAGAGATATACAGAAGGAAAGTGGTTTACCTGCTTCCCTTTTCCCATTTAAAGTGGTTTCCTCCTTGAGTACAAATCACAGAATTGATACTTGGGAATTTGCAATCGAGTTTTTGCTCAGCTTCTTTTGAGCATATCGATTATCACACCATGGAGTACAGGTATGAAATTTTCCCATGAGGACAGTGAGAGCCTGTGGGCAGGTTCTTATGGCAGCAACATGCCCTGCTCCTCGGCAGATGCACCCATGTGCCTGCACCTCTCTTTGCTGTGAGAACTGGCTACTGCTGACACACAACTTCTGCGACTCCTTTAAGTAGGAAGTCATGATTTAATGATTGAGTATGAGGTCTCAGGAGCCTTTATGCTAAATCCCTCTAAAAAGTGTGGTTAGGCATAACCACTTACAAAACTTGGTATCAAATCTTTGTAGAGCCTCTTGAAGCCTCTTTTTCAGTTTCAGTTAGTTCACTTATGCTATTTCAGTTTCCAGTTGAAATAGAATGACTTGCTCTCCACATGCTTTAAGCTTGTTCAAAAAGCTCAGTGGAGCCAATTGAGTTTCTAGACTGACTTGGATATTTCTGAGATTGTGACCTAAATTAAAACATGCAAAAAGAGAAAACAATTATTCCTTTCTCCTATCCACTTTCTACATTTGTGTTCAAGCTGGGGGGCAGGTGGTTGACTCACTAGAAGTTCTCTATGGAAGTCCTGTCCTCCAAAAAGTCTAGTAAGTAGCATGATTTGAAAAAGTGATCACGTCATTCTAATACAGCCAGCCTTCCTGACATTCTGAAGTTTGTAAAAATTAATCATTTACTTCACATCCATTTGTTCCTGCAGTGTACAGATGAAGGCACAGACAGAAGAAGTCATTAAATGGCAACAAATAGAACCCTGTGGTATGAAACCAGTGTTAGCATGTCCTCATCTTCAGGAACAGAAAGTGGGACATAGCTCAAAGAAGCAGCATTGAAGATAGAATTAGATTTTAATTCTTTCTCATCCAAGAGGATTTGAAACAACTTACTTAAAGGGTAACATCCATTAAAATGTAATGAAAATTTCATGCAAAAGTTTTAAGTAACCCCTGAATGCCTTTAGAATAAAAGAAAGATTAGTAGGATCTGGAAAGCCACATAAACAATTTAATGTGCTCCTGCTACATCCTGTTTTCCTTTGGGAATCAAATGCTATGAAAACAAGTATGATAAAGAGCTGCGAAGGGATAGCTGGGTGCTCTTAAAAGCTGACCAGTCTTTTATGATGGGTATAAATAGGCCCTGTTCCACCTCCACCATATGCAGAGACACAGAAATTACTTTAGAACGTAAAAAGCATGAAAAAGAATGTGTGTTCAGTATCCCTAAGATAAGGATACCAAGATTCTTCAGTTTATGAAAATAGTTTCAGGTAACAAATACCTTCAAAACCTCACATTTTGGCCCCATGTTACTACATCCACTGTATAACTGCACACCTTGTTACAGAGTGGTGTTAGGAGGAAACATGTAAGAGAAAAGACTCCCTACATGACATTGCTGTCTAGTCTGCTGATGGAACTACCACAGCTGGAAAAAAAAGGCTCCAGTTTAGGGCTAGAGAGCAAGACTTGTGATTAGGCTACTTGCTGGAGAAGGAGGAGTTCTGAGCTCTGAATCATGATTTATCTAATAACCACTTAATATCAGGTAAGAGGGCAGTGACTGTGATTTTAAGCACAGAAGAAAAAAATAAATATATTTAATTCCAATGCAAGTGCACCCTTTCCTTGGAGGCTGAAAGAAAAATAAATACCAATGTTGTCCAACTTAATAAATAAACACCAACTCAAAATACCTTGTTAATCAATGCTCAGTACATTATGGACCTCCACAGATACTAGTTGAAACATGGCATATTTTCTCCTGATTGCTGAAATCTGCAGACATCTTGCCTACCTCAGTTTTGCAGATATATCTGGATAAAAGGGGGACACTGATGTACACACATTACTGATGTTTGTAAAACCTTAAAAGAAAGTGTCTGCTTTGTGGTAATAAAATATTTCTGGGTTAAAAGCAGCCACATACATCTTTATTTGCTCTGGAGCTCATCTTTATATAAATATTCTTAGCATGTACATTTGCTTTATTTAACTGTGAATGTCATCTCCTGTAATGCAATCCCAATGGGCATGTTTCATTAACTGCATAAGCAATCAGTGTGCTTTGGGTCTGCCCAGGCTTCTGAGGATTTCTTGTTTATGTGGAGTATGGCAGAAGTTCCTCATAGCTATTAGCATGGTCATTACATAATCTTACTTGCAAGGCTACTCCTGTGAGCTGGGAATACATCATGAAACAGATCTGTTTTCCTGTGGGCGCAGCCAAAGAGGTTGCTGAACCTGCCCTAAGCCTCAGTGCTGAGATGCACTTTTTAGCAGGCAGAGATTGTTTTTATTTTTTATTTTTTATTTTTTTTTATGAAATAACGTGTAGAAGATGTTTTTTTTCCAGTTCATAAAAAAGAGCATTTTTTAAAAGGTTAAGCTTTTAGTAAAAAATTACTTTATGTGGAAGGAAAAAAAAACCCACCAAAATGCCCGTATTTAAAGGCAAAGACTTATTTCAATGATCTGATGACAACTTAATTCTGTTTAATTCTATGACTGACTTAGATTCAGGCATATTATACTTAAAGCAGTAGCACAGATTTGGGATTACTTTAAGCAACAGCAGAACTACACTTCAGAGAGTGGAGTTATACCAGGATTGTGTCTACCCATTTTACTGTGACTTCTCTTTGTTTATGATAGTGATTTAATGGCAGCTGAGAAAAAAAACCACATATAAATTATATAAATACTCCCAAACTGAATCATTATTTGATCATAGTCCATACAAATTCAATATTCCCTCTAGAAATGACCATTTATTTAATTAAAAAAATTGATTCCTTTTCTTCAAAAAACGAGTAACAACATTTCAGAGAATATGAAATCTGTGGGTTTTGGTTCAAATGTGAAACTCTGGGGAATTTCCAACATTTTAATAAAATCCATTCAATTACAAAAGCCTAATTTTGGGGCTCAGATAAACAGAGAAATACTGTTGGGATGCAACTAAAGAAAAATATTTTTAAATGGAAGAAAAGATGAGCATTTAAATCCAATCCTTAATGATTACTGCCTGAATAGGTCCCATTTCAGGACAGCAATTAACACAGTGCTTCATACAGTCCCAGCTTAACCACTGTGCTGTACAGGAAATCTTTCCTAAATCACATACTTAGCATTTCTGTATTCACTTTTAAAAAGGAAAAACCTTTCTGTTAGATAATCAGGCTGAGAATTTTCCCAAAATGTGGATATTGTCCATATTTTCCAGAAAATTTGGAAATATGTGTTGAAGCTACAATAGCAGAATGGTGACTGCACAGATTTTAGCTGACAATGCAATTTTAAAACATAGGTTTTTGGAAGGGAATTACAGGAATTAGAATTCTGGATTTTGTTAATAATTACTAGGATAGGATGAGAAAAGGAGTAAGTTCATTGTTACTCTTGGTATGTATCCCAAAAGCACTATTCACTTTGCATTAACAACCTTCTGCATTACCTGTCCCACAGGGTTTTCTTTCCATGAAGTGGTTGTTTCAAGAGGGTAACGTAGGCTGAAATTAATACCAGAACTGTTGCTCATGGCAACAATGAGAATCATATGCTCTGTTTTATTTCCATGAAGTTGCAGTTACATAATCTAGGGTGTCCCAATCAAGCAATAGTTCAGCAGTGAGTGTTAATGAGCCCTAGGTATGCTCTGAGTATTTAAGCTCTCATTTTCTGTGGCTAAACAGATACTGGAAGAAAAGGGCCACCCTTGTGAATCCACTTCTTGATCACATGTTGATTTTCTACTGAACAATTTGCTTCATTTTACATAGAGTGCTTTGCTGTCTTTACCACTACAGAAACATTTAGGGACCCTAAATTACTTTGCCAAAAACAAGGGAAGATCTTTTTGCAACACTTAGGAGTGGCTGCTTAATAAAGTAGATTAAACTAGGTTTTGAAGTTGACCATAAGTGATGCAACTCCCATCCTCTGCTCAATAGGTTTATCCAATACATACATACCCTTTTGTCTTTCTGTCTTAACTTTTCCAATTTCAGACCAAACTAGCCTTTAAACAAGTATCTATGTGAAATAAAGCTTTTGTTATTTTAAACTCACAAATGATCTGGAAACAGTGAAAACACCAGAAGAGAAACAGAGGGGAGAAAACAAACCAAAACCAATGCAACACACCAAGGCATTCTGTGTATAATAAAGCAGGTGTATGCAACTGAATGGCAACCTGCAAGACAACCAGCATTTACTGGTGATAATGATAAAATTGTTTTACCACACTAGGTTCAATCATCAGATTGATATTCAGGTAGGTACAGCATTTTTTGCTCAGACTCCTTCAACTAGTTTCAGACCAGTCAGGATGAAAGCACTGAGACAGCCTCTTGGGCATGCTAGAAATAAGTGAGTTTCAACTGCTTAAATACCAGCAGGAAACCTCAGGAGAAGGCTGGGTCTGTGCTGAGAAACACTGCAGAGAACAGGGGCAGAGAACAATTCTGTCTTCTCGTAAATGCTGGCAGTAAGACTCCAGGTCTCACAATTGTTCATTCTGCTGCTTCTCTCAGGCATTAGCCAAATGTCTACTGCCTGAATGGAGGAGAAATAATTATTTGGAAAGTAGCAAGTCATTTTAAATAAGACCAACTAATTAGCTCAGGAGGTGAGCTTTCCTGACCCTTGGCAGCATTTTGACAATTCAATGTCAGGGTGTTGTCGTGGTTTGGTTTTTTTCATTCAGAATGTACAATATAAATATTCTAAATGTGCGTTTACTGCTGCACAGAGACAATCACCACAGCTTAATTTCCCTTCAGTAAAACTGTTGTGCCTAAGCCTTTATCATTTCTTGAAAAACAACAACAAAACAACAACAAAAAAATGCCAAACACAAAAAACTCAACCAAAAATGTAGTCTTTAAAGAAATTAAGAATCCTATAATAAATGATAGTTTCTGTAATCTGGAAAGGAGAATTCCTTTAGAGAAAGAAATTTCACATTGCTATTCCTCCTTACACTTCCAGCCATTGCCATGACAAACAGGTTGCTGCCCCTGTGGACCATTTCTCCGGCACTCTGTAGTCTCATGGTTTATGCTTTGACATTAACCTGTCTCAGAATTTAATGACCAAAAGACACTCGTCTCAGATTTTGGATAAAGTCATCTCAATCTCTGAAAGGACTTACAAGAGCAGGGTTTTAAGAGGAACATCAGAGATTTCTCCAAGGGGTGGAGATGTTGCCATTTTCCCATCAGGGGCTGCCTTTACCACCTCCTTTCCTTGCAACTCCCTTCCTTTTCCACAACAACTCAGTCTACACTGTGGGACTCAAAGGACAACTTATGTAGTCCTCCACATACAGGGGATCCAGTCTGATATCCCTGATTCTGCTTGTGTGCTTTAATTTTGCCTCATCTTTGCTTCTGCCCTCCTGTAAGTCAGGACAGATAAAGAAACAGACTGCACTATCCATCCTGGGGGCAGAATCAGCTTTCAGGGGAGTGGATATCTTCTGTTTTTCTCAGACATGGAACTCTCCTGTCCTGCTCCCCAGTGTGGATTTGTATGCATTTAGAAAGATATTGTTTAGATAGATATTATATGGAGGCAAACCCAGAAACTGAGACTGACTCCAAAAAGTTCCCAGCTACTTCTCACAAACTTGGATGGTTTGCTCTGGCTCTCCAGCAATTGGACAGCTGGTAAATGGTATTAGGTTTTTTTGTCTGTTTGTTTGCTTGTTTTTGGTAATCTGCTTACCACTAACTATTCCCTCAGAACAGTGTGGGAGGTCAGATGAAGTTTATCTCCCTTCCTGGTTCCCACACTACTTGTTGCTTAAAGAACTTCAAGTATCTTCAGGTAATACAGTCATACTTTACACGTGCCATTGAGCAGAATTTCTATTAGAAGAGGATTTATATAAGAATTACAGCTTTAAAAACAGTAAGAGCTGTCATTAGATTGAAATCTGCAACTAATGTAATTAACATACTGGGGAAGAGCTATTAATTCCACTGTAGAGAGTGCTGGTTTGGTTTCTAGTTGCTTACTTAGAACAGCAAAAAAGGAACAGAGAAATAAGAACTAAGCCCTGTACCCACAATGCTATTTGTCATACTGTATTTCCCTATTCCACTATTTCATGCAGGATGGTTGGAACTAGATGATCTTTAAGGTCCCTTCCAAGCCAAACCATTCTGTGATTCTATAAGCTGGAGAGGGACTTTTTACAAGGGCACGTAGAGACACAGGACAAGGGGTAATGGTTTAAACTGGAAGAAGGTAGATTTAGATTAGGCATTAGGAAGAAATGCTTCATTATGAGTGTGGTGTGATACTGGAACAGATTGTGGCTGCCCCCTCCCTGGAAGCGTTCAAGGCCAGGCTGGATAGGGCTTTGAATAACCTGTTCTAGTGGGAGGTGTCCCTGCCCAGGCAGGAGGATTGGGTGATTTCTAAGGTCCCTTCAACCCAAACCATTCTGTTCTCCTCTACGGCTCTATAGTAATAGGATATAAATGTGTGATGCTGTCTCTGTAATAAGCCAGACATGAAGAAATGTGTTTGTCTTATAGAGCATCTCTGGATGCTCTGGAAAATTCTTTGGACATTAAATTGCTGAGTTCAGCACTCATGTAGATCTGTGGACAGAACAGTTCTAAATTAAGGGACATAAGGAGAGGCTTTTACCCTAAAAGAAGTTTTTCACCCCATTGCACTGTACTTTCTTGCCATAGTATTAATTGAAAAAAACAAAGAAGTACTGAGAAACAATGACTGCAGTGAAGTCACAGGAAGTATATGTCCATTTCAGCTGTAAAATGCCACCAACTGGTAACGACACACCTAAAAATCCTCATTGTGATGTACAACCCTTGCTATTTCCCATGGCTGTTTTGAAATTGTATCTTCAATAACATGTTTATATTCTTATCTCTAAAGCTAATGTGCTGAAGTTAGGTTTAAATTTTAGAGTTTAGCTGTTACTCATCACAAAATGACAGAATGCATGATTATGCCACGAAACAGGCGTTTTGAATATTCCACAACATGTTCAGAGCCAAAAAAAGCACATTTATCATTTCAGTATTAAAGCACATATTTCTGTTGTGATCATCTAATTTGCATTCCTTTAGGCATTGAATAAACTATTTTCTAATGACTTTGTAATCCGAATTGTACAGTTCTTTTAAATTGGGGATAGTGGGTACAGATATTTATTTTCCTTCATTTTTTTTCCTCTCTCATTGAGTCCCCTTCTCACACCAGCCACCTGTTGGAGGATTTACAGTAGAGCACAGAACAAAAACATCAGACCCTTCCTCATTTGTACAAAAGTAGGCCAGACTGGTCACGACTGAAGTCCTAATTCCAGGTGTTAAGCTACTTTACTAAAATAATTTACAGTCCCTTAAAAAAAAAAAAAAGAAAAAAAAAAAAAAAAGGTTTATTTTGTTTTAACTAATCTCTGAAGAGATTAGAACTGCTCCACTATTGCAGGGCAAACTTCCAAAGTGGGTAATAAACAGAGCCACAAAGCATGGTAAATGTCACCTCTCATTATAAAGCCAGTGCTCAGACTCTATTCACTGGAGTAACTTTAAAGATACTTCATCGTTTGCCTAATCAGGATGAATGTTTTTAGTGTTCATGTTTCTAATGCTAAAGCAGGCAAAATTCCCAGGCTGGTTCCATCCTGTCTTCTCCTGACACTTCAACTGTACACTGAAAGAAACTGATGGAAGTGGCCACTATAATTGTTTACATGTTGCACCACAGTAACTACTGAAATAGTATTAAATATGCAATTATTGTGGCATTCTCTAAAGTCTGATTAGCCAACTAATAGCAATTTGTATTTTCATGGCCCCTTGCCTCAAGGAATTTTAAAATGTTTTTAAACAATAATTAAGTTCTGGAGCTCTCCAGGTAATCATTTGCACAATTGTACAAACTTAGGAAACCAAATCAACCACCTACAGTTCAAATAGTTTTTTCCAAGCATTTTTACTGAATTCTTGTTCTATGATGATACAACCACAGACCCTACAAGAAATAAGACCAATGATTGTATTGCCATTGGTCTTGTCTATAACTGAAGAAGTGACAGCAAGAATCCACAATCCACAAGAAAAGGTAGGGGCACCAAGCTTTCTCTACAATATTGAATTACTTGATGATCCATCTACTGATAATCTAAGTAATTATATACAAACATGGTACCATCTACAATCTGGACTGTCAATTGGAATTTGTAGTTAAAACATTAATTAATCCAGCAAGTATGATCAGGCCGTCTGTCAAGTACATCAGCTACGCTAACTGCATATTAACTAACAGATAATCTGTGGCTCAAATGCCATCTTTCACAAAACCAAAACCCATGTAAAACCAACCTAAAAGTCACACTATAAACCAGGTCCTTAGCAGGCATGCCATTGGCTTTGAAGAACAAATGGATGTCTTTCCAGGATGCACCTTACTATAATGGGTTTGTAAAAGAAAATACTTGTTTAAAGAGAACAGATGAGAATTTTGTACAATTTATTTCCCCCAATAACATCTACAAAGCAAGAAGATTTTTACATCTCATTCTTTTCCTGGAATCATTGCATCATAAACGAAACAAAAAACACTCCTCAGAAAAAAAAATAAATCTCGCAAACTAATAATTCATCCTCATCCATCTCTATCCCAGTCAGAAGGGAAAGTACCTGTTGCCTCTCCATCCAGTCTTGACAACTGTAATGTCAAAACAAGTTTTCTGTGCACCAGACTTCCTGCTGTGCCAAAAACCACACAGACGTCATAACATTTCACAGGGACTATGCAGGTGAAAGAAAAAAGAAAATACATTATGCACTATAAAGAAATCAAACAGCCCAGAAAAAGGAAACTCCAATCTCCAGTAAGATATATTCTAATTGTCAGGAAAACCTACCAAATATTTGCAAACCTTGGGAACTAAGATCCAGTACTCTCTGCTTAGGAGCAGTTCTTGCTGTCTCACACGATCCATCACCTCCCCACCACCCAGTTGTCTAATTAATTAAGAATAGTCAATATTCAACCTTTAGAATGACCTTAATTTTGAGCATTACGTCTTTCTGTAAACTTTCCTTTGGTCAACAAGTATTTATGAAAACTTGGGGAACAAAACACAGTCCTACTGAGCCAAGGTTTAATGCACTTAACCAGCCAGCTTCAATTTCTCAAAAATGTTCTGTTCATTTTATAGAAGAAAACAAACCTCTTTCTCATGCAAAGATCTGAAAAGATACCAATTGCTCACAGGTTTACACCTTATCATTATTAATTTTCTGAGTCAGAGTTGCTCTATGCAACAGGCAAGAACATTTGCAAGTGCAGATACTATTAGTGAATAATGTTAATTTAGTTCTCAAATAACTAAATTATACAAAAGTTACGACTATTTTTGAAGGAAGGTACTACTCACTATAAGCATGGCCAGGTGAATCTGAAGTTAACACTTTATATGATCAGATTACTGAAGTAATGAGAATTTTTTTCTTCCCACCTGCTTTACACATAGTTCCTAGTAACTTTCCCAGATACAGGGATTTCTAAATGGCCCTGAATGCCTCTCTCTTCCTGATCATTAACACAGCCCTGATTTTATCAGCCTTTCTCATTAATCACTGATTACTGCAGCTCCACAAGAACTTAAAAGAAGCCTTAAACATTCACAGTTTCTTCTTTTGGCTTTCAGCTCCATATTTCTACTAATTTTGTTCTGCAAATTTTCTTCTACAGTAAATCATCCTGCGTTATTGGTCCCATGTGGCTGCATGCCTTTCATTTTTGTGAACTAAAATCCAGCCTTCTTATTGACTACAGCTGCTTTTAAATACACTTTGGTGTCAGCAGAGATTTACTTTTTAATTATATTATTTTATTGTAGATGAGTGGTCCTGTTGTTTTCCTAACAGCTGCTTCAGAGGCAGTGCTCAAACAAATGAAACATCAGCATTTGAGCAAGAAGTTAATTCACAATTCCTTAACAAAAGAATTTCCTCCAATAGCATTCTCAATGAAAATATCACCCCACTTCCCAAATGTTTTAGATTTTAGCATGATGATTAAGGGGGTCATTTCCTTGAAGTATGTTCCAGTTGAGCATTCTTGGGAGATTCTTTCTAAAAAGACCAGCAGGGACAGCACAAAGATAAGATTATTTCTGTCTCTCTTCCAAAAGCTTGAGAGACTGATTTACCGGTTTTGTATTTCAGCTGCAGAAACAATTTCTGAATCCAATGCCCACCAAAATTAAAGACTAAGGATTGTGATCTAAGTAGAAGGTCCATTTTTGTTCCCTGATAGACATGTAATTTCTCTTGTCTGTGAGAGTGCATTCATGCTGTAGCTAGGGCAAGTAATGTAAATTGGTAAACATCTATAAACTGAAATTACAATCAGTAAAACCAAACCCATCACATCCATTGCAAAAATGTATTATCTGCAATGGAAATGTGAAGCAAGAAAACGTTCATGAATGTGGAAGGTACAAGTTTATCCATGTTCTGTTCAGTTGATTTAAACCAGTATTTCTTAAAAAGGGCTCACTCACTATTCAGCTATGGACTGAAAGTAGGAAAAAAGCCACAGACAAATGCTAAACTAGCAGTCAATTCAATTTTGGGTCTAAAGTCTTCCTTTCAGATATAAATATTTATCTGCTGAAACACAAAAGCTTTACAACCATTTTTGAGGATAGAATCTAACTTTTATTATTAAAAACAAGACCACTTGTTCCTACTGTGATCTCTTGCTAGCATTAGAGCAGGGAGCTCTTACAGTATTCATTAGCTCTGCATGTTTTGTTTTTTCATCTGTTCGCTTACCTAGGCAAAGAAGGGAAGATATATTTAGGAGCTCCATCGTTCCACAGCCCACAGAAGACTTCAGGAATGCACAGTGCCAGCATTTCAGAATCCTATACCTTCTGCATACCACTTAATTCCTTTATCTTTACTACAACATTAGCTCTGATGTGTCACAGAAATCTCTAGGGTCTAGAAATGACTTATGCATTAATTACCTGAAGCATAAGCACTAGGAAAATAAATGTAAACATCATCATTTCATATTGTATTTCATTAACATTCTGGAGAAAAAAAAACAAAAAACAACAAAAAACCAAACAACAACAACAACAAAAGAACATTCAGCTGGCTTTCATGTCCACATCCTATATTTTTTTATGTGAATACAAAATTTTAGTCACATGGATTTATACTGAGTGCTGTTAATACCTGGTTCTTTTAAGTGAGACAAACTCACCTACAAAATGTGATGGATCTTTTTGTCAGTAATGACACAAGAGTACAAGACAGGAGCCATCTCTGTGTTTGGAGTATTTTTGGCTCTAAGCCTAATAAATACTCTCACCCAGAGTATTTTTGGCTCTAAGCCTAATAAAATAAAATCAAATAGATGTGTTCAGCAACTCAGAGTGTTTGCAGCTTTCAGGTCTTTAGATGGTCAGATACCACATGATAGTTGCTCACGTATTCCAACTGCAAAGACCCACCTGGCTAGATGCATGAAATGGAGTTAGATTTGCAATCATCATGGTTAAAAGAACTATGACAGATTCTTTGAGACCCTGCCCTTTTTGCTCTTTTATTATGCTACATCTGGATTTTCTAAACAGCTTCTAAAACCATTTCAGCTTGATTCATTTGGAGAGAAAGAGAAGAAAAGGGAAACATGACTCATAGAAGCGTTAAGGTTATTGCTGGCACCTGTCTCAGAAAATTTTAAAGGCAAGGAAATAGTGGATCCTTTTATCTCAAAGGGAAACCTGTGAAATATATTGCTAAAGGTTTCCATGAGTCAAAAAGGATCATTCTGGAAAGAGACTGAGAAAAAGGCATAATAACCTTCTACCTCACAAATGGAGAGCCAGTTGCAGTGGAACATGCTATCAGTTCCTACAAAAGATGGAAAAATCTGTTAGTTTAATTTCCAGATCTTACAGAAGACATTGAAATTCCCAGAAGAGACATCTAATAGGAATCACTCAGAACACAGTTATATCTGCTTAGAAATATATGTTTCCTTATATTTTAACCTAAGGTCCCTTGGATAAATCTGCACTTTCTTGAGAAGGAAGAGGCCTATCTTGCTTGTAGAATCCCTGGTATTTTGTGTGGTTTTCAAAAAACTTGAGCTTTTATTATGGGCTGTGAAACCAAAATGCTTTACAAGGAATTTGGCCTTGGAAAATCTAGTTCTTAAAATCACCACAAGCTATTGCTATTATTGTGATTGAAGACCACAACAGTGTGATTTAATTAAATTAATGTGATTGAAGAAAGTGCAAGACTGTTATTAGCCTGCAATGTTGGAAGATGGGATTTTCCATTTCAGTAGGAGACAGCTTTCCTTAAAATAACCTAAGTGAGAATAATCAATTGCTTATTCATCTTTGAAGCACTATTTCTTCTGGAATACATTATAACTTGAGGACTTATTGTTATACAAAATGCCCGAAATAATTCCCCTACCACATTCATTATACTGATTTCCATCTAGTTCAGCAGGCAGCTGATGTCTGGGTGCCTGCAGAACAATCTCCTCTCACAGCAGGCAGCTGGTGTCTGGGTGCCTGCAGAACAATCTCCTCTCAACAGTCAGCTGATCAATTAGCATGAAACTGCTTAACACTTTTTCCAGTCTTATCTTCTTATCCACGCATTTCTTCTATAACATCTGCCTGAGGGGTAACCCATATATTATCTCATGGTGGTAAAGGACTTAGTCTCATCAATGTTATGTAGAATTTGAAGGAAATAAAATTCAGTAAGAGCTTATACATTGTTTGACAGTTTTAGGCTGTTTTCTAAGTGACAGTCCCACTACAATAAGGAATATAATACTGTTACCTCATTAAAATTATTCACTTATTAATTATACACGTGTATCCATAGGCAAAGTTCTTGTCATAAAGTTTTTAGTGTTTGATGAATGGATAACTGACTCTTGAATTAGAGCTACTCTTGTGCAGACTAATGTAGAATATAGTACTTATAATGTCTTAAAAAGAAAATAATCATGCCAATAGCTTGACAAATTATTTTACAAGAACAAAACTTCTATTTATTGAAGTAATATAGTATTATCCATCAATAGCATTTAAAACTTTGCATTACTGTTATAATTTTGCTATTTCATCCGAATCATAAAATCAGCTTTTCAAGAACACATTTCAGGTTGCAGTTGAAGTGCTGTAATTTCTTATATGCATTCAGCCAAAATTCTGTATAGCTTTAATACTTAAGTTTAAGGCACAGCAATTTTAGCATTTGTCAGAGCTTTTATTATTGTTTGTACAAAGAGGATTCTGAAACCCTCTGATTAGACTCAAATGATGGTATTTTAAACAATAATGAATGGGAAGTTATTGGTCTCTTTTCTACTGTACCTCACATCAATGTACCTTAAATGTCTTAATTTGTCTTTCTTATTCAATGTAGTCAATTTTTGTTTGAAAGTGAACTGTAATAAGCAATTGCTCTTTTTGTCATAGGAACATAGAAAACAAAGATTTGGGCACAGTATGGTGAAAACTGGAAGACCTAGTCAATGAGGGGTAGGTATGACTTTTAAAGAAATAAAAAGAAGATACTAATTCAATGGGAACATTGATTCAGTAAACAACAGAATGATTTGCTACTGTAAACCATAAAGATGAAGCTTGTGTATACACATTTGAAGTCTGCAAGTCCTAACCTAGTTTCTAACATATCCTAAATCCACAGATAATCTGTGCATGAAATAGAAGTGCAAGGATGCATTTGAACTAGGCACTAGACCCATAACTGACTCGTAAGAATAGATTTTATCACTCTTGGTAGCATTTTTCTGGGATGACAGTCTAAGACTGGGGAATGTCTGCTTTATTGGGAATATGCCACTTGTGATTCAACCCTCTCATTCTCTTGAAACATCTATGGTTGCTCTGCCTTGAAGCCCAGGCTCAGAAACCTTAACAGTGCTCCCAGTTAAGATCAGTGTTAGCAACTGAGCTGTGAGAACCTCACAGGAAAAAGGAAGACAAAGAAAAAACATTCAAATGCAATTGCAGTAACTGAATAAACAATAAGCAAAGATTAAAATCAATACTGCATTGCTCCAAGGCAGAGTGAGAACAGTGGTTTACAGGATGCAGGTTTCTCCCTAGTGCTGATCAAAGACAACTAAAATACACATTTCCAGAAGTGGATTTGACCTGGGAGGCTTGTATAGGCGTGAGAGCTGTAGTGGTTATCAAAACAATAATTGTTAGCTGAAATTAACCTTGCTAAGTTCACTACTTTCATCTGTGGAGGTCATTTCAAGCAATCATGTCAATAGCCTTTTCAGCTTTGAATATGTGCTGTGACACAGAATTAAATGTGACTTCTTGCTTTTTGTTTTAGATACTTCCAGTAGCATTAAAAATGCTATGTCAGCTACCTTGTCTCAGCTAATTAACATCAAAAAACATGATGAAAGCAACCAGTGTTGATTCACTAACAAGAAGGTATTTGGTGGGACTGTGGTGACCTGTTGCATGTCTGTTGCAAGAACAAGCAAGTCTTTTGTTAATGAACACATTCACATCATAAGCACTAAAATCACTGCTTTATCTTATAACGTTTCAGTGATTAACATTACTTAATTTTCACACATTGTATGGGAGAAATAGTAATGCAACTTCATCTTTCAGTATTGTCTACTGGTTCATGTGCAGTTTTAACTATCTTACTACACCCCTCTTCTCCCCATATATTTTACACGTCCTGTTGTTATTTGACTTGATAGCTGCCTAGGGCATGGATTATCTCTGCCTTACATGCCCATAAAAATATAACACATCTATGCCTAGAGGCACTGGTCAGGTCTTTAAGGCACTGCTGCAGCAGCAAAAAATCAATAATACTTGGTATACTGGAAATTAATGAAGGTTTTTATACATTAAGCTATTTAGGAATTAATAGCTTTGTAGGTATGGCAACAAAGTTCCTTCCCAGTTCCCTTCCCTTGATGTTGTTGATTGTCCAAGAGGATTTACACTGAGGGCCAGGTGATTGTTTCTCTCTGTAGGAAAATTAGTTTGTACAGATCTCCTTGTTGCCATAGCTAGGCTAATTTAAAGCTAGTTTGGCTAGTTCTGCACTACTGTACAATTGCTGAAACACAGGACAGACACACAGAGGTAAGTTAGACTTCACAGTTCTCCTTTAGCAGGTACTTAGTCTCTGTCTATCTGGTTAAAATCCTGCTACTTTGGAGTCATCTTAGGTCACTGCATGCTGGCCACAGTGTGCCCAAAGCCACTTTGCTTGCAGAGGAAGAGTCTCTATGTGCCTTATTCCTGCACATTCCTTACAATTACTGGTCAGCAGTAACGTGGTTAGAAGGACTTTCAGTCCATCTAAAATCTATCAAAGCTGCTGTTGTGCTGTTGCATACCAGAAACTGTGACTGGTAGAAAGGGTAAGTCATTTGCACAATAAACACAAGATTTTGCAGTCTCATCTAAAGCCACAAACACATGCTGCTGTCAGGAACTAACAAGTTCTTATCTCAGGATGACAAACACTGAGAGAAACAAGGATAGAGAGAGAGGAGGGGGAAGAAGAGACAGTATTTTGATTAAGGCAATAAATTAAAGTCCAGCATTAAGGCAATATGCTATATGTTCTCTTTTGTCAGGGTAACCTCTTATACCTTCTTCAGTGGAATCCATTGCAGAATGGGAATTCTATTCTGAAAAGCACAGGACACTGTGTAAATCAAGGCTTAACATAACTACAGCCAGATGACAGTTTTCCAGTGAAAAAATACTGATTTCTGAGGTAGAATGAGATTGTAGAAATACATACTTGTTTTGATGAATTCCTTCAAGGTTTGGGAAGCTTTCTGCTGGAAATGTGCTTGATTTCCCATCTAGCAAGCTGCTTGGGAGCCTGGGATCTCATTTAATTTGCCCATGACTGGTACTTAAAAGTCTCACAAACCCAGGGGCACACTGCATAGGTTTCTTAAGGGGACTCAGCTTTTTGCTCAAGCCATGACTGTTTGGGATTTTTGGCTCCCTGCCATGGAGTTGAAATGAGGCTGATTCTCCCTGCTTGCAGCTCTGGGTTTCCAAGCTGCCTGCTATGTGTTGGCCAGAGTAGCTGCCCAGATAAGTGAGCTGGAGAACTGTAGCCTTCTTGCAACACTGGGAGCCTTGCCTGAATTTAAGGCTCTTCCATTACCCTGGCCAACTTTCTGAAAGTTGAAGACAGCCAGTACTGTCTCACTTCTGGAAAACAAACATGCAAACAAAAACCTCCAACACAAAACAGCCAGACAGAACTAGAGAAAGATTCCAGCAAATACTGTGCTACTGAACATCTGTGAACTGCTTATGTAGCTGTCTTAGGCTGCATGTTTACTTTAGGCCCCTCTCTGAGTTCAGTCACTATTACAGTCGCCCACGGATGTCACAGTGAGTAGGACTTTTTGACTGGATGAACTGAAATACTTGCAATGTTGGAAGAGCATCTTAAAATAGTTCATACTTTTTATAAAATCATATATGAGTACTTAGGAATGTCCCTCTTAAAACCACTACCATGCTTTCCTATTCCCATAGCCTGTTACTGTTGATTAGGAGATTAAAAAGCAGAAAGAGCTTTAACAAGAAGAAAAAGCAGTTCTGTTCCATCCTTAAGCAAATTAGCATCTTAAACTGGATTTCTAAGTGCATTTTCAAGAGCAACAGCTGTTACTAAGCCACTAGATATTTTGGCTTAAAATCAACAAAAAAAATAGGCAATAGTCTCATTTAAACTGGATGCACAAGAGATGTGAGAGGCAGGATTATTATCTACATTATGTAAGACTGAAAAGTAAGTCCAATTCTGTCTCCTTGCTTATCTAAACCCCATCCTGTGGAGAGACACTGCCAGAAAGAGGGGTAAAAACATATGAGAGTAGAATTGGTTTGGATCCTCTGTGGGCTATTTGAGAAGCATGTGGGTCTATCTTACATGAAAAGTGCACTCTGCAAACAAACCCCTCAGCAACACTTCATGTGTCTACGTCCAAGTGACACCAACTTACTCATGCCAAATAAATTTGACTGAAATTTTTGAGTATTCCCTACTTGTCGAAAGAAGTTCAATTGTTCTTGTCTTCTGCTGGTGTAAAATAATACTTTCAGTATTTAAGCAACACATTTAGTTTTCTTAATATGAGTTTGCAGTAACAGGGAATTTATAATTTTTATAATTTAAATAATTTTATTTATATGGACAATTTATACATATGCATACAGAGCCTGTCTTAAAATCTGACCCTTGGAGTATGTATCAGTTAAATAAAAAGATGTATGTGCTGCACTTGGGAACACAGATTTCCTAGAAGTAAAAATCTTCCTGAAAACAATATTTCACAGTTTCTATTTTGGAAAATATTGTAATGCATCACTGTGCTATGAAATAAGAAGTATTTTTACCCTGTTGGCCCAAACACTACGGTTTAGGCATAAAACTACCTCAAGAGTGAAAATCAGGTTGAATGCTGAATAGAAAATTACTTACATTCATAGATCTCAAAAATTGCACATGCTTACAGGTGTGTTTTGTTGACAGTCTTTAAATATTTAATTCCCTTATTTGACTCAAAATCATTTTGCTCTCTGAAGAAAGAGAAAAATCTCAGCTTGCAACTCCTTAAGTCTGAGGAAAAAAACCCTGAGCTGTCCAACTCGATACTCCCTTACTTTGACCTTTTGTAAATCCACTGAAAATTCAATTTTTCACAGCTGGTCATTCACTGGGTAACATAACACAACCTCCTTTTAGTTCTGTACTGTGACTTATTAGATTGTACATTGCTTATGAAAATGAACATTGATTATTGCTGTGCACTTATGAACATGCTTTCACTGCTAAGCTTACTGTACATATCATGTGTGCATACACTAATTCATAATACTGCAAATGGATTCAGTGAAGATGTGACTGTAAATGGGTAAATCTGAGTGCTGCTCATACACGGAGATAATTCACAAATGAGATGAATGTGCTTGAACCGACCTGTCAATTAAAACATCTTGGATGCTTTCCTCTTGGCAAAGAGCTATGCTCAGTAACATGACTATAAACAGATTTACACAACTTTTAATCTTTTTTTTCCCCGCAGATGATGCAGTAAACATTAAAATCCATCAGTGATGAGCCATACATATAAACAAAATAAAACTTGACATTAAAAAAAACAGTAGAAAAACAAACACAATTAAAAAACAACGGAGCAGAAAAATAAACCTACCAGCCATATGCTGACTAGAATATATCTGATGCATTGGCAGCTTCTGTGACTTAGCACAACTCATCTAACCATAACTCAGTGGAGGTGAATTTAGGCCACCAGCCTGATTCCTGGCAGATCCAACACTCCAAGAGTGCAAATATCCCCCAAAGTCCCCATTCCCCTACTTATTCTCATTTTTGTCTTGAATGCACTTTACTTGTAAAATCAGAAGAAACCCTAAAACAAAATACTGAAAGAGCAGGAAGGTTTTGAAGCTGATTTGAATTTTACTTGACCTAAAATAGTTTTATGGGGTTTTAAAGATTATGTCAGTAGTTTCTTAATTTCATAGAATCATAGCATGTGTTGTGCTGGAAGTAACTTTAAAGGTCATTTAGACCAACCCCCCTGCCGTGAGCAGGAACATCTTTAACTAGATTTCAGAATTTCAGAATTTCCAGTGACCTCAATATCCAGTTATTGCTAGGATTAAGTGCATTAGCCACTTTGCCATAAAGATGATTGTTGTAGTGTTTATTACATTCTTATATTAGATTGCTATATTTCATTCCCTTAAACTTGGTTACAGCATTTACAAAACAATGAGCTAAATTTCCTTTTCAACAGCAGAAGTAATGAAGGAAGACACTGAGCATTAATATGTAGCTGTACTGGAATGAGATACCGCTTACAGACAAAACCTTGGGAAAAAGTTACAAATCGAGGAGATGGCAAAAACATTGTAGCCTTTGCAGAAAAAATGACTGATAGGAGAGGTTTTTCCTTTATTCTGTTCTGCAGGTTGCACCATTTTATTTGTTAAAACCCAGGAACTGCCAAATTCATGTGGCTCTTTCCATGCTAAGGATGCCAGAACTCTTCAGGTAACTTCAGGAAGTGAACAGGTTTGACAGGTTTGTGAAAAGGTTTTTGCCTGAAGTTATTGTTTATCTCTCAGGTCTTTGCCAGTAACAAACACTTCCATTATTAATTTCAAAAACACTGAATAGATGGGGTAATTGGGCTTTGGGGGTTTGGGTGGGTTTTTTTGTTTGTTTTGGTTTTTTTGTTTGTTTAATTGTACTGACCTGTGGAGTATCTTCTAGCCACAAGATAAGCACAACATTTTCAAGGGTCAAGGCTTGTTTTTACCTCATATGCTGACATACCAGGAGAGCCTAAAGCTCCCATGTGCCTCTGTATGCAGCACAGCTATTTGCAGGTGCAGCAACTTTTTAATGGACCTCTTTTCAAATTAGCTGCTGAATATATCTGTCATGTACATTCAAAGACAAACCACTATCTACAGCATATTTTTGAAAGTGCCCTCCCTGATTCCTTAAGCCAGAGAAAGGCATGAGTCAGTTTGAAATAGCTCTTTTACAAATGTAAACTATGCTCAAGTATACCCAACCCACTCACTCTCTGGAAACTAAGGAGTGTTTTCCCTTATAAACTGCAACCACCTTTGTGTTCAACATCTCTCTTCTATGCATGAGCAATAACCCAGAATATTCTCTTTCTTATACTCTAGAGAGTGTGAGATGAAAAGGAAAGAGATAAATGGACTAAAAAAATCCCTCCAAAAGTCTTATTCTAAGATGCTTTACTCCCATCTAAAAAGTAAGGACAATTCTTTCCTATCTTGTAGAAACTTTTGTATTCAAGTACTATAAAGCCATTTCATGCTTGGAAAATATAATCCTGTGAGGCATATGAGTGAATGGCACATTTCTGGTCTCACACAGTTGGCAGGACTGGGTGGTACATCACCTGGGTGTGATGCCATTCAGAGAGACCTTGGCAAGCTGAGATATGGGCCAACAGGAACCATGTGAACAAAGTGAAATACGAAGTCCAGCACATTGGGAGAAACATTGGTACTGACTCTGTGGGCTGACTGACTGGACAGTTTTACAGAAAAGGCCTGGGGATCCTGGTGGAAACCAAGCTCACCGTGACCACGAAACACGCCCTTTTGGCAAAGACAGTTAACAGCCAATGCCAGCAGGCCAAGGGAGGTCATCCTTCCTCTTTACTCAGCGCTCATGAGACACTTCTGCGGTTGTGGGTCCAGTTCTGGACTCCCCAGTACAAGAGAGATATGGACAAGTGGGTCCAGTGAAGATCACAAAGGCAACTAAGGGACTGGAGCATCCGTCATGCGAGGAGAGGCTGAGAGAGCTGAGACTGTCCAGTCTGGAGAAGAGACGGCTCAAGAGGGTCAAAGATGTAGCCAGAGTCTTCTCAGTGGTTTCCAGTGACAGGAGAAGAGGTACTGGACACTAAGAGGGAATTCCATTAAAAAATATGAAAGATGTTTGCAGGAGAGGTAGTGTTTGGTTGGGTTTTTTTTGTTCCCTGAAAGGGTGGTCCAACACTGGCACCACTTGCCTAGACAGGTTGTGGAATCTCTTTGGAGACTCTCAAAACCTGCCTGGACTCATCCCTGAGTGATCTGCTTTGATTGACCCTGCTTTAAGCAGGGGGATAGTCTAGATGAACTCCAAGGTCCCTTCCAACCTCAACAATTCTATGATTCTCCCATGACTCTCACTGAAGAGCCCTCTCTGTGCTTGTACTTCACACCCTGTAGGTGACCTGTTTCTGTGTACTGACAAAGGAAGAAAGAATGGAAAACATTTCTCAGAAGTCTTGCAAATCTCATCCTATTGTATTGAAAAGTTGAATAAAAACTTGTGCTGATGAGAACCAGAGGGCATACAAAGGCTTTAAAATCACACTTCAGTAACATAATTAAATTTCTTGTCAAAGATGGAAAAAGTTATATCAACCCAGCTGATGAAAAGGTTATAGGCAGAGTTGCTGTCTTATGCATGTAACTATTTCATTTACAGTAACTATCAAATGTTAACTAAAAGAAGTGTCTGTCAGCCTTCTCTAAGATTCAATTTAATATGCAAAACTTTTCATCCAAAAAATCTATTGTCATTTTTATGAAGACAACACTTTGCCTCATAAATGACTTTTTAAATCTAATGTTTCTGAATTTCTTTGTCCCACACCACATGAATATGCAGCATGAATACAAAGGACATGTGGCCTGATTATTATTATTTATGATACAGTTACAATAAGGAGTCTTTATACCTCTAAAATAGTAAAAAGAGACTGTAATTAGATCTCAGTGACAATGCATAGAGGAACTTGCACACCACAGTTTATTTTAAGTTGTTTTATATGTTGAGAATACTTTTGATATATTCAAGATCTGTGAATGAACATTATCACTTTGGTTCTTCTGATTACCAAAATGTAACAACTGGCTGAACAAATCCATCAAATGGACCCCATAATTATCTTTAACCAGAATTCACTGTTGTTCTAACTACAGGTAGGAGTTTGCACAGAAAAATGTGTGCCTTTTTAACACAGAAAACTTCAAACCTACAATGGATCCAGAAGATACAAGAATGACTACTCACTCTTAGCTGATTTTACTGACATTGAGAAAACTAAAGATAAAATATTTCTAGCCACATAAACTAAATTATATAGCAATTTGTCATTTTGTGGCTCTATGAATGAAACATGAATTGTAGGTACTCCAGAACAGCTGTCTCAATTAATCCAAATTTAACAAAAATAAAGGTTTTGGCTTATAAAGTTTTCAAGCTGACATTTTATTGCAGTTACTTAAGAGTTTTCACTTCAATATAAAAATATATTTGAGCTTGTATAAAAATTATAAGTAGAAGAGTATTAATTACACCTAACAAATTAGATCTCTAGTGGGCCAGAAAACTCATCAAAATTAAATTAGAACTGAACTTAGCCCAGGTCAATAAAATATTTGGAATTTTTCATTTCACTTCAATAACATTTCTATTATTATTCTACATAAAACTCTGCTTGAAACATACAGTGTGATGCAAATGAATTTCCAATATATAAATCTCAGAACTTTAACTTGGATTTCAAAATCAAAGAGCTATAAAGTACAATTCTGTACTGATGCTGAATAACATCAACATTTACTTTCAAACTGAAGCACAGCTGCAGTACCAGAAACAATGTATAATATGTGAAATTAATATTCAATTTTCATGTGGTCAGATGTGTTTAAAGGCTGCTGTCAGAATATCTGCTGTATTTAAATGTCTGTTAACAGAGCCGTGATAGTCAAGGCAACATATGCTTAAAGTCCAGTTCAGATTGTGACTCTCTAGATTATGGAACATATTTGAGTATCACTTGGTCCCATCCAAACAAAAATCTAGTACTGCATTCCTCCTTTGGAAAATGTCATCTGTGAAAAATCCTATTGTCAACAGTGATGCACTGAGTAGGGACATGGTGTGGCTGGCCCCCAGTGATGGGGAAATCATAAAAAAGGAATCTAAACAGTGTTCTGAGTATGTTGCTCAAAATATTTTAGCACACCTAGTGGATTTCATCTGAGAAATGTTAAATATCCTATTAAAATTTCTATTAGTTTGTTTTCATATACTTTTAGAAGGTAGACAAGTTAAAAAAATATAGCAGACAGGAAGCCACTTCCAGCCATTTCACCAGATTGATACTAATAAACTTCCTAAGTATGGACATATAATTTGTATTCATTATCCTTTGTGCCAGATGGTAGTTTACAGGTTGTTGCACAACATAATGCTTATAAAGTACCAATAGTTAATACATATTTTTACACTAAAACTTTTCTGTTTCCCCAATACACAGCCATTTTCTCTGTAGACTTTGCAATATTTCCTTATATAAGGCACTAAGATATTCTCCATTCCATCAAGGGAGGTTCTCCTCCCTTTCTATTCTGCCCTGGTGAGGCAACATCTGGAATATTGTGTCCAGTTCTGAGCCCCTCAGTTCAAGAAGGACAGGGAACTGCTTGAAAGAGTCCAGGGCAGAACCATTAACATGATTAAGGGAGTGGAACATCTCCCTGATGAGGAAAGGCTGAGGGAGCTGGGTCTCTTTAGCTTGGAGGAGACTGAGGGGTGACCTCATCAATGTTTACAAATATGTTAAGGGGAAGTGTCAGGAGGACAGAGCCAGGCTTTTTTCAGTGATGTCTAGTGATGGGACAAGGGGCAATGGGAACATGGGAGGTTCCATGTAAACATTAGAAAAAGCTTTCCTATGAGAGTGACAGAGCTCTGGGACAGGCTGCCCAGAGAGGTTGTGGAGTCTCCTTTGCTGCTGACATTCAAAAGCTGCCTGGACATGTTCCTGTGTGATGTGCTCTGGGTGATCCTGCTCTGGCAGGGGGGTGGGACTGGATGATCTTTTGAAGTCCCTTCCAACCCCTGAGATTCTGTGATTCTGTGATTACAGAAGACCCAAGACCTCTACAGAAGATGCATGGTTGTCAAAAGGAAAACGACAAATTTCTACAACTGACCACTCATGCTATCACTAGCTGTTGTGAATTCTGTTCCCAGTTTAAAACCTTCCTCTAGAATATATTCACATTGACTAATACACCCCCCTAACATAAGTAAAAATAATTCTGTTGATTTAAAAGAAACTATGAAAGCTTAGAAATTAGTGTAATCTGTGGGTATTTTTCTATTAGTTCCTTTGTTTTGTCCTACTATTCTAAGTTAAATCTTTACCTGCTCCTTAACAATGAAGTCTTATGCAAGTGGGGAATAAAGAAAAAAAAATAAAAATACATGCTATCAATTTACCTGCAGACAGGTCAGTGGGTCACAGTCAGAGTGAAGGCTGTTAATGAACAGGTTGTTTCTACACTTAATGTTTAGAAGTACCAAACAGATGCAGCTCCCATTCAAGTCCAAGACAGACATATTATTAAAAAATTAATGAGGCAAAAGATAAATTGATGTTATAATTATCTCCCTCCTGTTTTCTCAGAATGTGTGCAATGATTTAACAGCAGAGACAGCACAGGTGGCCACAGGGTGGGGGGAAAGGGGTGACTGTGGCCTTTACTCCAGAGAAATCAGAGCTGTGAGATAAATAAATGTATGCTTTGAAAAAAAGAGATAGAATCTGGAAAGCCAGTGGGGCAAGAGGGATATAAAGCCTCTTTCCAACTGAATTGGCAGAAAGTCAAGGCCTGTCAAAGCAATAACTGCAGTCAAACTGAAATTGTCAGGCACTGTTAGTCACTGTGTTCATATGCTAGTGCTACTGGAAGCATTTAAAGGAGGTGTCAAGCACTGCTATTTAAAAATACAACCCCTGGTTTACCCACCCCCAGCCCACTCCAACCACAACATGATTTAAAAAACAAAAAAATCATTCTGCTCTATCTGCACTTTAGTCCTGTGGCTGTCAAGCAGGGTTATTAGGGAGGAGATGGCTCTGTTCTCTTTTGTGAAAGAGATGCAGAGCGAGGCTCACACGGCATGACTGATACACCATGGAGACAGAGATACAAACAAAAAGCATTATTTAATGGCTGCACAGGAATATAGCCATTATTTTGTAGGTGGCTAAGACATTTTTTAGGTAATTCTTGTTTTTCAGGCTTTCTGATACTGGATAATTTACTTCTAAGGTATAGTGTTCTTTCTAAACACTCCTAATGAAGACACTTCTGAACTATGTATGGGAAAACAAAAAAGCTTTTGAGATGCCACCTATGCCTGGAGCTACCACTTACTGACGATCACATCCTACAACTTCTGCTTCAGTGGCAGTATAAAACATGTGCTATGTGCTGTCACTGAAATGTTTAGCTAGCTAATAATGTAGGGATAATGGTGCTTTCCTAATTAAAAAAAGAATAGGGCAATTTATTAAAAAACATATACAAGACACACTTCGATACCACAATGATAATGATTTTAGAAGATTATAAATAATACATAGTGTCTTTGATCACATGATTACTAAATTTAATAAAGAAAATTGTCTCTTCTCAAACTCAATACTACAGAAGAGCTTAGATTTTCCTACTTAGATTACATGTTCTGTTCTGCGATTTCCTCCTTCTCACAGAAATTTCAAAACATAAAAACGTAACAGGAAATCATCAGCCACTGAGTCATACTTAGAGGGTACCACAAGAATGTGTCCTCAGCACACAGCTACCTATATATATATAGCCCTAGCAGTAATTTGGAAAAAATATACAGAACCCTTGCTAAAAAAATTTTCTATGATGCAAAATCTGGGAACGTGTTGCAGAAAGTTAAGAATAAACTATACAGCACAGATCACCTGGTAAGTTAGATAAATTCAGTGCATATATATAATACATTATTTATATATATACACATATATATATACACACACAGAGTAATATATAATATAATTCCTGAAGTTTAGGAAGAAAGCACATGGCCTATATATTGAAAGGAACAGGATCCTAGGAAACTAATTCTGGATATCACTTAGGATATTGTGACTAACCATGAAGAATACCAAATCAGATTTTTATGTATAATCAGGTAAATAACAAGTAGGAGAAGGAAAATTACAGCATCTGTCATCACATTATGTGGATGAATACTAGTATTGGCTTCCACACACAGAAAGACAAATCAAATCAAAACAAAACAAGTGAGGGAAGGAGAGGGAGAAAAGGTTTTTAAAAAATGCAAAAATATCCAGATACAGGAAGACAGACTTTACATAGGAGATTTAGGACATTTGATTTATTAAACTTGTAAAAGATTTTCTTGATTCCTGCCTTTATACCTTAACTGTGAAAGTACATCAAATAGTAGCTGCTTCTCAAATCTGGTATGCAAAAAACCCTCAAGATCCAAATGGCTCAATCTGGAAAACCCGAGTATCACCCTGAAACAATCTCTCTCTTTGTAAATAAAATAGAAATGTAACATTCTCATTTGCACTCCTTTAGATTAGGAGTAGGTTTATGAATCAAGCAAGGAACTTCTCAGTTATGACAAAATGTAAGAGGTTGTTTCAGGGAATGCCAGAAACATCGATGAATTTAAGTCATCAATTTTTAAATTAAACACTGAGACATGATATTGCATGAATTATTTCACATAAATCTCATTTGGGACCAACTAGCTACAAATAAAAGAGCATGATAGGATGTTTTTTGAAAGAGATAAAGTATGAAAGATTAATATTAACACATGGTTTGCTTACAGGATGATATTTAAAAGATCTGCAATGAACAAGATTGTTTTTCTTGTGTATTGCTCAGCAGAGTAAAGAAAAAAAAAACTTTTGTAAGGAAAGGTGCGCAAAATGTCATGTAAATGCTTAACAGAAGGGAGGTGAATGCTCCTTCAAGACAGTAACTATTTCAAAGAAATTACTATCAAAGCTGACACTGGTTTGGCCTGTGTTACTGCCTTTTGGCAAAAAAAACAGTCTCCTTCAATCAACAGGATTTATAATATATGCAAAGGTAAAGGAAAATCTTCAGGAACAGGAGCAACAGAACACATATGTACAGCAACTGAATGTTAGAGAGTAAAAAGTACATAGAAAAAGTCCTTTAAAGCTTCTGTAGGGATCTGTAAGTAGTTCCTTAGGTCTAAGTGAGCAGTCTGAAGGTTTCTGATCTGACCTCTTAGTCTGTAAAGTCAATTAACCATTTGACTGGATATTTCTTACCCACCCCAAACTGACTAGATGTCCTTGTGAGTCTAAAGTGCCAGTATCCTTTACACAAAACCACTTTCTAAGTTCATCAGCATTTGTTATTTTAAGCACTTAAGGCCTTTGACTATGCTTCATTTCCAAATCACTCAATTTTCACATCCCACTGTGTCTACTTACATGACTAATGTGAGTAAAGCTTAAAGTACAGCATTGTTAAGAATTGATCCGATGTGAATGTAGGCATGTTTGTTAGCAGAGGAAAATAAACTAATATGATTTTAAAAGAAGCAAGTAAACTGGGAGAATCCCACTCCAAACCACCATTCTGCAAGGCTTGTGGGAAATATGTACATAAGGTTTTGTGGGAGTAGATTAGAGCAGCAATGATATACCAAGCTCCTTAGCTCTGGTCAGTGGATGGAATTCATCTTCTCTAAGAATTAAGCTCATGGTGTTCAGTTTCAAAACTGACAGAAAGAATTTATGTGTCACTTGAAGGACATAAAACCTGTGAATAGTGCCACAGGAGCCACTAAGTTACTCAAGGGAAGACAGGACAAATTTATGGAGATGGAATTAGTGGGGGATAACTAGGTAATGAGAAACCATATGTAGCTTGGGAAGTTGTTGAACTGAAAATACTTGGAGGATGGGAGAGTATCAGAGGGAGGAATCTCAGCCATGCTCAGTCTTGAAGCACTGCTCCTTGCCACACAGACCAAGCCTCTTGCTGGAGAAGGGACAGTGGGGACACTGCCACACGTGGATCTTTGGTCTCCACCAGTGCAGCTGCCTGTATGTGCTCTGCCACCATGGGCTGTGGTCTGTTACTCTCACCATTCTCAACTTGACTCTTCCACTATTTTGTAACTCAATGAGTCTTCTGGATGCTGAGACTCCAAGAATGGTCCTTTACCAAGCACTGCTGAACTTGATCATTTCAGCAGAAATAATGTGACAGAACATGCATAATTTGCAAGTAAATAGGGTGGGGACTCTTCAGGGGCAGCTTTTGCACACACATTATGGCACGGACAATCAATGAGCAGAAAGTTCTCAAACACGTAGTGCATCATTAAAATGTCAGCAAACTCTAGTTGATATGTGGAAAGCAAGGCAGAATGCTTTTGATCAGGTATCTTGCACATAATTCTCCATACTTCATCCTAAAACTATCTCTTGGAAAGGCTGAACAAAATTTTACTTTCAGTGAAGGTTTTGCACAGACATGAATGACAGCAGAACTTGTATTCTTCTTTCTTTTTAGTTATAAATCTGACCAGGGTCCAACATTTTGTCCTATTCTTACACATACCAGATGTTGTTGCAACAAAGCATGTTTTAAAAGAAACATGCATTTGAATCTGAAAGCAAACAAGTAACTGAAATTGCTGTTGATGGATGGTGCACCTTATCTAACAGCATCTTTGAAAGTGCAGACCATTCACTTGATCTGCTCTCTTCCTGCAAAGTTTATACTGTACTTTGTTTCTCCATGGGCGAAATGCAAAAAAAAATTGCCCTCTTAAATAAAACAGGACTTTAGAATCCTTTTAAAAGACAATACCTATTTGAAAAAATAATGTAACCAAGATGTATACAGTGAAATGAAAGCAGCTGGCTATGCTACTGCACTGCTTTTTTTTCTTGGACAACTGTTAGCTATATTAATTAGCTCACTGCTAAGTTAATTAGGTAATATTAGTACATAAACACCCCAATTAATTATCCTAAATCATAAAAAAACTGCTGTCAAATGTGTTTGACACAGCCATATATGTTGAGTGTAAATTTTCCGGTTTGCTTCCCAATGTCATTTGAATTAAAACATTATAAATACGTCATTCTCCTAAATGAGTTTTACAGCATCAAAAGCTAATCACTTCAGAGAAAGAAATTAAGATAGGCCCTTGCATAATTGTACTGCCAGTTAGAAAGAAGAACTTTAATAAATAGCTCATCAATTTCAGAATTTTCAAGTAAAATGTTCACCAATGAAATGAATGTACCTGCAGCCTGATTGCCTGAAAATGAGCCCAAAAAGATATGAAGAAAAAATATTTTTTCTTCAGCTTCATAATATTCCATTTCAGCAACTTCTTTGCTGTTTTCCCTGGAACCATTTTTATAGCATTAGTTATTAATGAAGAAAAATGTTATTGATGAAGAAAAATATCTTAATTGCTGCCATCTCTTTCTGGGCTTGTTGATACCATCTAGTATTTTGTTCTATTGTTTTAAAAGTGAAGGCTCAGTGTTATGGGTATCAAGTTTTCTTCTTTAATAACAGCATGACTTAAAAGAAGAAAATCAACAGGCTTAGGCCAATACTAGTTAGTATTCAGGACTAAATATACCAGCTAAAAGCTAATAGAACAGATGAGAGCTAGTAACAAAAGCTTGATGAAAACTCATAAAGTGATTTTTAATGATTTAGCTTTTTTTAATGCATTTAAAAAAATAGATTTTCTGACAGTTGCAAGTTCGACTTCAATGTCTTTAAAACCTGTTCTTTCTTTTAGGAAAATATTTTGAAAATTTGCAAAAAAAGAGCAAAATATTTTCTCTTTTATTAAGATGCCATGTGGATGGGCACAGTACTTTCTTCAGCATGTATGTGCACCTGTCATAAAGAATTACATAAAAACACTTGGAAGAATTAACAAAAAATACTACATGAACCTGGGAAAGCAGACCTGTAAGAAAACACAAAGCAACATTTGGATCTTCCTGTCATTTCTGCTAGCATCAGAAGAGAAAACATGTTTTCAAGATTTTCATCAGTTTTCCTCTAATTTCATTATCTAAATGAGCATACTATTGTTTGCAATTAGTTGTAAATTAAAACAACTAAATTACTTCATTTCAGCCTTTTGAAATAACAAAATATAATCTTTCTTGACCTTGTGTTCCTTATTTCTGCCCTTGTCTTGTCAAACATTAGTTTTGTGATTCAGGAAGATTAAGTCTAATTAAAGGTCTCATTCTCTGATTGCCACTGACACAAACAAAAACAGGATTTAGTTTTTTGCCAGTATTGCTGTACTTTTCAACTTGTGACCTAGTCCTGCTGTTTTCATACAGTCAAATCTTCAGAGAAATAGTTCTGGACTACTCAAAAGTCACCAGAATACAAATTCTTGTACTTCAGACTCTTCTTTGGGTCTAAGTTTGGCCTGAAAGTTTTATTCAGCTCTTAAAGAGTGCAGACCTGTGAGCAGGTTGCCATACATGCCTTCAGATCTCACATCCCCAATTCTTAGTGTAAAATCTTACAACAAGCTCATCTTCCTATTCATTTTGATCAAGTATATTACTTGCACGTTAGGAATCGGAGGAAGGGCAAATATGCCTTTATGCCATGCTATCTTCCATAGAAGGTCAGAAAGACTACTGATGATGGCAGTATCTTTAACCTAGACAGAGGAGTTAACTGTAAAACATCACACTCACATTAGTATACAAAAAAACCCCAAGGGAGAATACATCTCTCAGTGTCTACTCAGGTTGGAATCAAGTCTATTTATTGTCTTATTGAAAAAAGGAGGTGACCCACTTACTACTTACACACCAAACAAAGCAAGTTCTACATCATCTCTTGATTAAGCCAACAATATCCCAAATTTCTGTTACATAAAGAATTATCCATATAAGCTGGTATTTGACCTAATTTTATGTGAAAAGTGTGCAAATAATAAATCTTCTCCAGAAGGATGCCTTTTTTTACAACCTTTTATTAATTTGCTTGAAGGTAACCTCTAACAATAACTTTTTGAAAGAAACTTGAAAGTAATGTCTAAGCAAAAAGATGACACACAGACCAAAACCAGTATGTCCCAGTCTTTGCAATATCTTTCAAAACCCAAAACTATTGTCTGACATGAAGACCTGTTTCGAGTTTTACAGAGAGATGCCAGCCAGTGACATGGTTAAGATTTTGGAACCTGAATTATTTTATTTTTCCAGTTATTAAAGGTCTAAGAATGAAGAATTGTCTGCACCAAATTTTTCCTCCCTGTGCTGTTTTACCACCTCAAGTATTTTTAACTCTCTAAAGGGGCTTTTGCTTCTTCTATCTTTTCAAAAGAGGCAGAGAACAAAAGAGAAAAAAGGAAAGCATGGAAGGAGAGGAGGGAAGAAAAGTTGTTGCCCTTGCAGAAAGAGCATCTCAAAAAGAGACAGATGTTTTTCATTTCTAGGTCTCCAGAGAGAAGAAAAAAGTAAGATTAAGATACAAATGAACACCCACATGACTTGGTTAAGGATTATTTTTCCTTGTTCAAAGAGAGGCAAAGAAAGGAGAACAAAAATCCCAACATTTCCTACATTGGGGGAAAGAAAACATCAGCTGTTGCTTTCAAGATTCAGAGATCTGTAACCAGATAGTTTGATCTCAGTACAGGGCTGCAGGTGTGCACGTGTGGTAGGACTTACCTGTCTCCTCTGCTTCTCAGACACAGCCCCGGGAAGCAGGGAGGATGCTGTTCTAGAAGACACCACCTCTTCAAACTGAGGAGACCTTGACAAAAACAAGCACATTTCTCCCTGTCTGGACTTCACTGTACAGAAGTCAAGCATGGCCTCGCTCTAAGTTACATGGATCAACTTGTTCAATGAAGCCAAAACTGTTATGAATCCTGTTACATTTTCTGCAGAAGTATTTCTTTCTAGTAACAAATTTCTTATTTCCAGACTTTTTTTCCTATAAGCTTATTCCTTTGCTGTTTCTCTACATTCACTTTGGTTTAACATTATGTAAAAGTGTTTAGACTGTAATATCTAAAGCTGGACATGTGAGTGCCCTGAATACTGAACCTCATAACAGGGGTGGGAAAGTAGAAGGAATAAAAAGTATGTTTATATATCCGTACTGATACACAACCAAATGAACTGTATCACATCATAATTCTGATAAAAGGATTTGGCATGGACTATTGCCATGTTTCTTCATGAAACACGATAGTAACTGAGAAATATAGACTGTTCTCAAACTGTTGCAGACAGTGAGCCCCTGATTTTCTTCTGAGTTCATAGCATTAAAAAAAATGTAGCAGGAGACAGAGATCCCCAGTGTGTGGCAGTGCCAGACTTAATGGCATGTCACTACTACTCACTTTAACTGTGATTATCTCAACAGGCAGAGATGGGGAACCAGACTGGGAATTCTTTTCACCGAGCAGATATCAGTACAACATCTGCCCCATCATGTATTTATGAAAATCTCCCTGCTGTGACAGGAATCACTTGAGCATGAAATAGCTGAGTTCCAATAAGTTAGAATTTCTGGCTGCTATAATAATAACTGATGCTACAGTAAAACACTTCTGCAGAAACTTGGTAAAGATTATTCTAGCATAGAGGAAGTGAGCAAAATAAGTAGCTTTCTTTTTGTGCTACTTCTAACGTATCTTAAACGTGTCCAGCAGTATGTTTGAGAAATATCACTGGCAAGAAAGAAAAGAAGCACCTAAAATACCCTTCCTTACTAGATTGATATAAAAAATTAAATTGATATAATTTGAAACTCAATTCTGATAAGTTTTTATATCACCTCTATTTACCAAGAATGTACTGGGCACTTCTAACTGAAAAGGTTTGATTAACAGGGACTACAAAGTATACTTTTTGTCTTAATGCTTGGTTTTGTACAACTAATCCAAGCTAAAATATTCCCCAGATTTTTATACTATGTCTGCTCAGTAGTACCAAGTAGGAAATATTATTTTCTCATTAGTATTCTTCTTCCTAAATATTTGAAGTCTACAGAGATTCGAGTTGACCTTTTTCTTTGAGAGAGATAACTTTCCACAAAAAAAATTCATTTATTTATTTTTTGAAATAAAAATAATCTTCTGAAGTTGATAACACTGGACACAACAATTGTATTGTCCTAATCTTCTAAGAAATTCAGATCAAATACAAGCAGGCTAAACAGTTTTTGACCAGAAAATGTAAAGGAGACAGCTGCAGTCCCAGCATCATCCTGGCTCCTCCTTTCACCCTTCTGGAGCATTTCAGAGATGCCTGAGATCAAGCAGCAGCAAAGATCTGCTTTCCTCTATGGCAGGGTTTTCTGCCAAGCCCTGAACAAGTAACTACCTTCCAAAACCAGACTAATTCACCAGCATGATATTGGCCTTGATGCCCCTCTTTGACAAGCAAGATATTTGAAAAACGGTATCTGAGGAGGAACTGGAAACTATAAGCCCTTATCACCATCAGAGATAGGATTGGGATGAGTCCTTTTCTTTATTCAAGAACAGTGATTGGGCACATTTGGGTCTGTGTCAAGGAACAAATCCCAAATACTTCATACATCCTGAAAAATGGAACAGATTGCCCAGAAGTGGAGGTGACTGGTTTAACATTTCTGAACGGCTCAGACAGTGTGTTTGTGGACATGCAAAAAATGTCAAAAAATGTTGCTTATCCAATCTGGCAAATAAACCCTTAAGAACATCTAATGTCTGAAAGCTGTCATGGGACAAATCCAACTCTGAACTAAGATGCACATTTCTGCCAGGAAGGCTATTAAACATAGGAATTAGGTTTCTCTTATCTGACAATTTTGTTGGGACTTGGAAGTATTTTAGATTGCTAATATATGTAGTTCAAAAATGTATACTTAAATTGAGGGTCTGGTAAAACTCACGGGCTGTGCAGACAGTTATCAAACTGGAAGACAGCTTTCCTCCTTTCTGGTCACAGCCTCTGAATGAATATAATATGTTGCATTATTTAGTCAAGTTATTTGACATGGTAGAAACTGTGTCGTGAAGGGCTGCTTCTGGTGAGATAAGGACAACAGATGTGGAGCTAGAGCCTCCTACTCTACTGTTAGATTATTTCAGCTGTATTTCCATGTATTCAGAACTCCCTTGCATCAAACCTTCTGTTATCATCCATGTGCCAAAAAGCTCTCAGCCTTTTGCTCTACTGAGCTTCGGAAACAAGAGACAAAATTTTGACTCTAGAAACTGTTGACTATACAGATCCAATTTACTGACATTTCTAGACCTAAATATAAAACACATTCAAGTTATACTGTTACATGTTATATTCATTGTTTTTGCATGCAAAAGATGGGGACTTTCCAGTTCTAAAATTTGATTCTTGCTGTTCCTCTCCTACTGAATTAATCCTCAGAGGATGCCCAGCTGAGCTGAGGATTTTATTTTTCTGTTACGCAAACCATCACTTTGATTGTAGCTTTTAAATAGCAGGATGACTTTTTTTAAAAAGGAGAAATGTGTATCACTAGCACCTTTACAAACATTGGCATCTTCTCTGAGATGCTACCACAGGAGTTATTTGTAAAACTGGGCAGATAAGTTAGGAATTTGAGGGGAAAAAAATAAATAAATTCTCTAATAGCTGTCATCTCCCATTTGATGATGCACCATTTCCCATCACTGCTACCTTGGCTGAATTCCAGCTGGAACTATGTCTGGAACTATCCCAGTCTCCTGATATCCATCACCCTAATAACAGATTTGTCATTTAATTAGAGGTCTCATGTTTTAGCATTTTGTGTAATTTCTGTACACCTTACACACATTATTTGTATATTCTCTAAGGAAATAAAATGTTATGGCAAAACAGATTGGCATGATGGTTTAATATAAACAAATCTAAACATTTTATAGACAGTTAATCTCCCTACATGATAGCTTGCAAATATTTGCATTGCTGTGTCACCACAAATAGGCAGCAAAAAGTCTGCATGCAGGCAGCAAAAATCTACCTCACATCCATTCCTATACCTTACTCTGCAATGACAAGGATGTTTCGCTACTTTGCAAACACACAAAGATCTGAATGTTTAACAGAATGAAAGGGATGGGGTTTCAAATTGTTCACTAAGTGAATAGTATTACATATGCCAAAAATACTATGACAGGTCCCCTTGAAACAATTTCAATTATATATTCCTCTGCTCTCAAAAACCACACTGTAATCTCTAGACAGCTTCACTCAGTGGGTCTGTTCCCTGTGGTGCATATAGTCCAATTATCTACTTGAAGAATTAAGAATCCATTTTGCTTATAATTTCTGTTATTTCAGTTAAAGTGATCTGAGGAGACTCGTGTACATCTAATTAACAGGAATATTTACAGATTTCTTGCTAGATACTGAATACAGCAAACCAACAAGGGATTTAGATCAATAAACTCCAGGCCATAATTTAGAAAAAAAATAATCAGATTGTTCAGTGTAAATATATTTTTGTATTTCTAAATATAGAAATCACTGAATGAGAATTACTCCAGAACTCCACACTGCATACAAAGCATGTCTGTATTAAAGGAAATTTCTCATATAAAACCTTGCATAGCAAATGGGTGGCAAACTAAAAAGACTGAAAAGTATCAATGTGTCTGTGAAAAATACATGCTTTAGCCATATACTATGTGAACTTAGAATTTCTGATGCTTCTCTGTATCTCAATTATCTTTTAAGACAAGTTTTCTTAGCTAGATATATTTCCTGTATTTACAGTTCTCATGGAATCTTTGGCTCCTGAATGTAGCCTGCTATTTCTAAACTCCCTTTCCACGTGCTTTAGACTGTTTCTGAAGTCCATGGAAATTTTCCACCGAAATCCATAGAAATTTTCTCACAACATACACTGCGAATGACGTGCACAAGGCTTTACAAAAGCTACATTCAGAATACAAGTGGAATGAATTCACTTCCAAGAGATATGATGAGGACTTCCAAAATGAAGAGAGAAATCTTCAGCAATTAACCTTTCTCTACAGGCTGAAACAGCTTTTTTAAGGAATAGTTCAGCATCAGCACTCTTCACATAAGGAACCTAATGACCAGGTATAGTGAAAATATTCATGATAGCACAATTGTCTAAACATGAATATAAATAATACTAGATACAATCCCTCCCTGAGGCAGTTTTGGCTGTGCACTGTAATTGGCCCAACATTAGGTCATTTGTATCACATAGTTTATAATTAAAAATTATAAGGATAATAAGGGAGGGGATAGTGAAGTTAACCCAATTTGGCAGACATATCTTGTGCATCAGAAGCTTTTGCTCCTGTCTTCAAGAAGATGTCATTTGAGTCCTAGTCTGTTTACTCAGCAGTGAGGCAAGTTGCTTTGTGGTGCTTGATACAAAATGCAATTCAATGCTCCACATTTCTGAAACTGAGACCACGCTTCCTCTTCAGTTCACCCAGAGCTATATTAAAAATCTGTAATAAGTTTAAGATTGTCATTGTCCCTGCAGTCAAGCACAGGCATCAGTTAGAAAACTATCACTTGCTGCTCAGTGGCTCAAACAGGAATTGGATGAGTCATGAGAAGTGGTTCCCAGAACTGGCTGAAGCAGCTTGTGCTGCACTGGTGGCTTTTTGCCCAGCCTGGGGAACAGGCTCCCCATGGGCTTGCAGGCTGCAGGATGCCTGGGGCTGAGTGTGCTGCTTTCCCCATGCCTCCCTCCAGAGCCTGAGCAGAGCTCCTCAGATGGCTCTCAGCTCTCCTCTGCCTCCTCTCAGCTTACATGTGGGGTGAATTAGGTTTAGGTAGGGGAAAATTAGTTACTCTAGACCAGGAGATCCTTGAGTGCCTGAAAAGGTTACTATTCCAGACATTTGCTCTGGAAGCAAATTAAAGCTCAAAACCAGACTCTAGCTCAGGCTTTATGCATCATATAAAAATACCTAATTGTGATGTTACAAGCTCAAAATGAACAACTCCTGACATCTCAGTTTTCAAATGACTATTTAGTCCACCAAATCTTCAAGAAGTTTGGTTAATTAATATAGGACAAGTGATAGAACAGAGGCAGAAAGAGACCTATGTCCTTCCTCCTGTAAGAGGAAGACTATTAGAGCTATGAAAATTGGGTAGCACTGCGAGACAGACAGTTCATGAAATGCCTGGACACAAAGCTGCTTTCAGGTTACATAACTCTAGCTTAATTTTACACATAATAGGTGACACAAAAAGCAAAGAGAAAGTACCTTTTGTATCAGCATCCTCAAGCATCATGTATGTAAAGTTGTAAACTCCCTAGAAATGCCTGCAAAATCCAGTACATGCTTATGTGGATGTGAGGATGTGACAAGGGAGCTGTGATGACAGACTATCCAAAGAAGAGGTTGTTCACAGAGCCACTCTGCTGCCATGCACTCAATTCACTGTGACAGGGAAAACCCATGTGGCTCTCTGAGTAGTTCTCATACATGTTTGTCAAGAAATAACAAGTTCCAGATTAATAAGCCACAAATACAGTTAGGAAAAGATGTGTCAGGAGGCCCTAATGGAATATTTGTAAAGGAACAGTCAATTCTGTGAATAAATAATGGGATGATAATGCAGTCTTCTGCTCAGGAATGTTAAGCTGGTGTATGTTTTATCTTGCTACCCATGCATATTTGATCAAGGTGCAAATACAGGCATTTTTAGTCTACATACAAAACATTGCCATACTCTGTAACAGCCCTAAGAACAAAACCATCCTTTTGACACCTATTAATAATTTTTGGTCCCCTCCCTCCACTGCACACAAGTGGTCTACCCGTGTTTTTCATTTCTGAGTTTCCCTCAGCCCTGTTTTACTTCCTTTTGGACCACTCCTTAGAAAAGGCATCTGTTCTGTTGCAACTAAAAACTTGGAGATGAGAAGTGTCAAGGTTTCATTTTTTCTCCTCCTTGGTATTATTTTTATCCTTCCTGTATGTGCAACCTGCTGGAGTGAAGCTGGGCTCTTCCCTCTGACTCTCCTTACTAGCTCCATTACATTATCCCCTGCCACAAAAGACAAGAAATATGTCGCCTATTAAGCTGCCTTACAAGGCAAAACGGGGAAGCATCAAGGCTGTACTGCACATACATCATGCATTTTAGTGGCAGAGAATGGTCTTTATCCTCCCTCTATCGTAGTCTCAAAGTTGAAGTGTTACCTCCTGCCTTTCCTCTCTGTAATCAGTGGACAGTTTACAGACACTTGTAGCATCTTATAAGGAGCAAAAAAGTGTGGGGGGAGGAGGACGGGGAGGAAAGCCAGCTTTTCAGACTACTCAATTTTGAGGGCTGAGTATAATTTTACCTACACATCTTTTTCCGTAGAAACAATACTGTAGCTGCTAAAATAAGTTACACAATCGTAAATATAGAGGAAATGACATGTGGGCTCAGAGGCAAGTGGGAAGGAGTTTGTACATTCAGCCAGGGCAGAGGTAAGTCATAAACCAGCCTTTTTATGATCCTCCCTTCCCCTTAAGATGAGCTCCATGAAATGGATGAGACTGCTTATGGATTGGCTGCAAATGGGTTGCTTCAAATCTAAAGAAATTAATGGGCACCAACACACAAATTCTTTTCTAGCACTGCCATAAAAACAAAATGCTATTTTTACACATAGAGAATCTGTCAACTGTCCTCTTTCTACCCAATGAAAGACTATATACACACAGCTTACTGAAAATCATGTCAAAAGCAGAATAATAACAAAGCTGCAAGAAGAAAGAACAGGAGAAAGTCTGCTATAAACATGAGAATATAATGGAAAGAGAGCATAAGAAATAATATAAAACTACTTTATTCTGGTTCTTTTGAAATTCATACATGGCATAAAGCTAGTAAGGGTAGCGATGGGAACAACAAAAGAAGAATCCTTTATGATCTTTCATTAAGACAGAGAAAAAAACACTCATCTTTCCTACAGAAGGCTTATCTGTGCATATACACACATGCATATGTACTTCAACAAGCAACCAAAATCTATTCACAGGGTCAGCTTGTTGCCATTATGCCTCAGCACTGTAGGAAAGCTATTGGCATTGTAACTCAGAGGCAAGTTGGTCTGTTTTAAATACCAACCTGAGTGAAACAAGAAAATGAGATATTTGGAATCACAAGAGTGTTTTTGAGGAATTCATTGGAAATGCCAAGATAAACATTTTGTGATATTCACTAGTTAGTGCATACTGATACTTGGAAGTTAAACAACCAGGTTGCTGAATACTCCACTTCAGCACACAAAAGCTAAAGGGCCACATTCTCCATCCACTAGTTTGGCTCTGAAGGTGTCCCAGCATCCATTCTCAGGCAAACAAGACTTTAAACTCCTTTTTTTTTTTTTTTTCCCTTACATTGTCCATTCTCTTTCAAAGTGTTACTACAGCTCAGGAATATCTCCTTTAGAGATGTTTCAGAAAATAGGGGAAAGAGAATTAATAAGCTGCTGAATTAATAATTTCCCTCCTGTACACTTTGGGTTTGTGGGATGGAAAGGGTAGAGAGTAGTGATAGGATTGGTTAGATTTCTTTCTTTCTGTTGCTATTGGAAGCAAACTTCATTCTCATTCTTTGTCCTTCTGCCAGAAACAACCTTCTAGTACCAGGAATACCATGTGAAAACTGCCAGTCAGGTATTTGCTGGGGGACCAGATGCAGGTATGACTCAGGTGAGGCACTGGCCTACCACCAAGAAAGGGCCTGGTTCCCAGACAATGGGAAATGACAGGTAAATAAAGGCAGAATGGAGTAGATACATTAGGGAGAAGTCAGAGAATCACACTGAACCCAGAAGTTATATATTTCCACAATTTCTGTAGTTTGTTTGAATCTCCTACATTTTCTGTAGTAATTTTGCTGCTATCTTTTGTCTAATTAGAATTAAATGTAGTCTCTACTAATTCCCTCAATGTCATTATCTCAAGTTTGCAGAGGTATTCAGTAATGTCTACCCTGCTGCCCTTTACATAGAGGTTCATTTATTTCCCAGGTAATAACAGAGGCTAAGGATTCAAGGGGCAATTTATTTAGAGCTAAATAAGGATAACTTGAATTAAAAGAGAGGGAAGAGGCTTCTTAATTTGCACTGTAATTTTTTTCTTCCTTTTATGTTATCATTGCTTTCCATCTCTCCTTTAATAAGATGTCTCTCCCTCCTCCCTGGTATCTGTCTACTTGCAAGGACCTCTGCATCTATCTTTTTCTTGTCCTTCTATTTTTAGTACACATCTGTTCCCATTCTGACCTCAATTCTCTCATATCTGGGGCTTAATTTTTCTGTCTCTCCCTACTGCCAGGTCTCCCAACAGCTGTCAGATCCCTTCTCTCTAGCAGATCCATAATCTTTCTGTTGGTGGTCAAGGCCTGGACTCCCTCCCTCGACATGCTGCCTGCTAGAGAAGGCAACTCTCCAGGAAGCCCCTGCTCAGCTGTGCCAGCCACCTCCTTCACCCAGCTCATTACCAAACATTGTCAGTGTGGCCTTGTTACAAAAGTTGTAACTTGCTCTCTATTTTCTACCTGCACTTCTTTTATATTTTTCTCATACCTTAAATTTTTCCCACCAACTGCAAATGAGCATGATAATACATGTTGCATTTCATAGGCTGTATTTTAATTTTTGTTACATCAGTAATTAGGAAATTCAATTTTTTTCCACCTCATTTCTTTTCTCTTGCGTAACTGCCAGGGCAGTTACCATTTTCATTATTTTAGCTACTCCATTCTCTCTTTTTCCTAGGTTTTCCTCTTCTCCCTTTCAGAATTCTCTGTGTGTGTGTGTGTGCATGCACGGGCAACATTTTTGCTATCCCTCAACTTCCTGCCACCATCTTCTCTGGTACCTAAGTCTGAGAGTCTCCAGGTCAGAATAAATGGTGAGCATTAAAGAGCTGCTGCTTACAGGGTGGCCTCTGGATGTGGGAAGTGGCTCCCTGCTCTGACCGATGGCTTGGCTGGCCTTGAGGCATCAGGAATGAAGATGCTCCAGGTAGTGCTTTGGTCAAACTCCACATCCAAACCCCTCCAGGCAGCAGAATCAGGAGCATGACTTAGGAGATAGAGCAGGGTCCTTACTGCTTTACTCTCAGCCACAGGAATCAGTTTGTAGAGGAAACTGTTTGTCCTCATCTCCTCAGGTGCACCTACTAATGCATCTAGTGCTGGCTGATACCACAGGAGTGCCAACATAAGGTTTCGCAGATGCCAAGAGGCAACGATGCCTCTGGCACTCGGCTGTACCAGCACACTCCAGTGCCTGTGGGTCAACTAGGCAAAGCCCTTTCTGCATCCTCTCCCTGACCTTACTGAGACCCCTAATACTGTTGCCCTATTTGTTATAACAAGATCAAAAAGTGTCATGGTTGTGCAAACCAGGATCAGCTAACATAAATATTTTCCCTGTTTAGCTGATGCTTGCTATTCTTTTGTTCCAGTCAGGTATCTGCACTTTCAGTGTTGAAAAGCAGTGTTATTGTAAGAGAATATATTAACATTTAAATAGCACACTCAGGACAATATTGTTAAAAATTGGACTTTAAAAAACCAGTCTGTACCAGATATACGTTATCCAAAGGCCACATACATTAGATACTGCACATGTCAATACTGGACTTATCTACTTCCAATTGCATGTAATACTGTAGAAAAGAGATACGTGCACTGCAAATAGTGCTCAACTGAAATGTTAAAAAACATTCCCTCTGCTTTTCCTCCCTCTTGGAGCACAAAGAGAATCTAATTAACATGCTTAGTGTCTGTCCAAAATTCAATTCAAACACAAAGTATGTTATCAAAGGCTTTAACATCAGATAGAAAAGTAATTTGGGATGACTGAGCTATCTCTACAAATACATTAATTGAACTCTAATGGGTCCATATGAAAAATGACACCGAATGCAGTTAAAAGGACTTCACCTGCTTTTAAGAGGGAATCATAGAGCTATTAGGAATTTTCTTCAACCTGAAAGGCATCTGGCAAATTTTGAGTATGATTGTGTAACTTGATAAATGCAGCAAATCACACAGTATCTTGTGAGTAGACTTGTGTCTGACATTTTTCTCTTCATTCATCTTTCCTCAACCAAGAAAGTTTTCCCCCTCTCTCAAAAAGAATATTTCAGGATCTGTCATTTTTTAGGTTCTCTCAAATTTCACACAAAAATGTCATTTACAGTCTTTGCATTCCTTTATCCTTGTATTTAAAATAAATTTCTATACACTAGATTTCAAACTACCCTGATAGCATTTCCCATCCAAGTAATTTCTTTGCTGCACTTATTCTGCATCTCTATGTTGCAGACCATAAACCAGGTTTCAGCATCGTTTATCATGTGTCCAAGGCTGCTGTGTCATTTCATTACGTGCAGGATTGTAATCAGCTAAATCATAGAATGGTTTGGGTTGCAAGGGACCTAGAAGATGATCTAGTTCCAACCTCTGTGTGAGGGCAGGGACACCTTCCACTAGACCAAGTTGTAAAAAGCCCCATCAAACCTGGCCTTGAACGCCTCCAGGGAAGGGGCATCCACAGCTTCCCTGGGCAATCTGTGCCAGTGTTTCACCACCCTAACAGTAAAGAATTTCTTCCTAATGTCTAACCTAAATCTCCCATCTTCCAATTTAAAACCATTACCCCTTGTCCTATTACTACACATCCTGGTAAAAAGTCTCTCCCCAGTTCTCCTGTAGGCCCCCTTCAGATACTTGAAGATATCTTTCATAAAGAGGAATAAGAAGATAAACAGCTGTTTCTTCAAAATATCTTGATGGATTGGAATAGCAGACTGTCCCACAGTAAATGAATAGCTCACTACCACCCATCAAATTTTCTGGTTTTGCATGGATGCCCTATTCAGAGCACATTAAAGTAACACTGAGAAGAGGAAAGTGGTTTATTTTTTTAACCTAGATTTCAAACAAATCTTCTTAAAGAAGGTGGGTCTAAGGAGCAGTGCCTTATCACAGCATTCTTATTAGCATTTCTTCAGAGATTCCTTCTACTTGGTCCCAGCTACAAAGAACAAAATCTGTGTTTCAACACAGATATTCAAAATGAAGTTGAAGATTGTCAGTCTTATAGATAAAGATGGATGTAAGCCAGAAAAACAGATTGTAGCAAAAGGAAAATTATAGCAAGTGTGCACAGATAAGCAGCTCTTGTGTGTTATATATAAAATCAAAAAAGGAAAAACTGCCTACGTTTCAGTAGCTTCATGTGGATAACAAAAAACAAATGCAAATTACACCAATTACTACTAGTACTAATGCCAAAATGATCCCTTACTTCATGAAAGTATTGAGTCTTTCAGTGCCTCTAAGTATACTGCCAAAATCACTGAAATACTACTGAATACACTGAATATATCCAGACCTGAGTGCTGAGGTCCTGTACCTCCACAAAAATGTGTAACAAAACCAGAAAAGACAACACGTAATCTCTGCAAGACATTTTTTTCTTCATAAACTCTGGCAATTAGAGTTCAAATCTCAGTGTCTTTATTTTATTCAGTATAGTTGTTCCAAATGTGTAAATAAAAATAAATACCAATCACAGCTTTTGAAATAATTGTTTAGACTAGAAAAGGTCATGACAATTAATTCCATCATCAAAACTATACTGAATAAACATTACTTCTTATCCATTTTGTATTTTAAGCCTTTTAATTTAATCCATTATACATACGTTCTGAGAAAAAAAGTGAATAGGAACTCCTGAATAACATTTATATACTACTCATTATTTTATATTCCCCATAGAAAAAAATACTGAAGAGGCAGCTAAGGCTGAGAAACCCTAACAACAGCTGAAGGATAAAAAAGGATTATAAGGACTAAAAAGATGGTGACTGCCAAAATAGAAAAAAATCAGGACTTTTAGTGCTCAGTGCCACAGTTAAATTCAAAAGAAACTGAAGTGTTGCCAGAGTTCTGATTTTTCTTTTAGACATATCAAGATCTGATATAGTAAAGCTGTTTTTTTTTTACCATATTCAGACCAAAGTACCAAGACATTTTACTTGTTGCCTACAGCTTGTATAGAAAGTAAACACTCTCATTCACTCCTTCCAAAAATTGTACTTCATACATATATTTTTTCACGCTTTGTGAATATGTAACTGCCTTAGATATTTTCAACAGATAGCCAAATCAATAATGTGAGGGGCTTTTTATATGACATCCTGTTATCCATTCTACAAAATAGTATGTAACTTAATATTTTAGCCCCCTCTTATGCCCATCTGTAATTTCATGGAGCTCTATACAAGTCAAATGGTTTTGTATGTGTTTCCTATGAAATGTGAAGCCACAAAATGTTCATCAGTAGTTCAGGTTTCTTCTTACTGCCACCTCTCAGATTTTTATTCTTCCTGTATCATGATTGCCTCAACCAGAACACCTCTGACCATGGTCTCTCTGTATATCTCAAAATGCTAATGGTTCCATGTTGCAGTCATCTGAGGTGGGTTTTCACCATGAAAAAAAAATTAAAATGTTTGCTTAAGCCCCGTGACTTATTCTTAGCAGTACTTGTGGGCTTTCTCAGATATTACTCATTAACAGATTAACTATTCAAATTCACACAAAAAAGTGTTATATTATGTATAAACGTGACATTTCAGTGTTTATCTTCCAAAAAGATAACTCATTCACATGACATCTCATACAGTTTTATTGGCATTCTTGTGACCTGATTCACAACCCTCCTCAGTTGTAAATGACTATACTCAGGTATGAGGACTTACTGGAATTCAGTCTAATCTCTACAGAGCATATTACATAACATATCAAGGTTTCACTTAAAATACTCGCAAAGAAAAAATACGTCAGTTATTCACACTTTGCCTGTAGTGAAAACCAATGAAGAAATTTGCTTCCCTCACTTTTTAGCTCTTTAATAATATAGTTTTCTTTTAAATAAAGTATTTTTTCAATATTATTTACTTGTTAGTAAAATTTCCTCTTTTTGTTACTGCAATTTGTTGTACATTTCATTTGCCTCAGTTAATGTTTCCATGGATAGAGATTCTTTTTTCTTTTTCTTGTTGAATGATTTAATTTTGATTCACTTGCACTCTTCAAGAACTGCATGTCATTATTTAGCCTAACTTGTATTCCTGGCCTTTCTTTTCCCTAATGCCCAGGGTTAACTTTGTTCTTGTTGAAACAAAACAGTAGAGTTCAAACACATTTTCAAAATTGCTTTGGAAGAAAACTTTTCAGATAGAGTATGAAGAATTAGATGCTGCCACAATTTTGGCTGAATTTTATCTGTTGAAACATTAGTAGGAAGTTAGTGGAGAATTCTAAACAGTTTTACATAAAATCTGCCACTGTAAGTTAAAGCATAATTTGTGTCTGATCTTGAAACAGTAACTGGGCATATTCACAACCTATCAGGTCTGATTTACTACTACTGTCAAGCATTGTAGCCTTTTTATATGTAATACTTTCAAGAGTCTTGGACAAACTTGTTCACATTTCCAGAAGTCTACCAGTGATTAATCACTGAAGTAACCTAACAAGAAGAAATGCAACACGTTCCCCATGCCTTGTCTCCCAAGTTAAGCCTGGACTTCTTTCTAGAACATCAGACTTACTCAAAGAGAAATTATGTTTAAGTCAAGCAGAAGATACTGATCTGTAGAAAAGTGGGTGAATATAGTGAGTCACATAGTGGAAGGATCTATTGTTCCCACAAGACTCAACTCTACCATTAATCTATTTTGCAATATGGACAGGCACTTTCCTTTTTTTATTGGTAAGTTAATTGTACATGAACCTATTTTCATTCTATGTATATCACTCCAAATTGCCATGTAAGTTTGCTCAAGCAAAATTTGCATAATATTGTCCTTGTTAGCACACAGCTGTTACAGAAGATATATATTTCCTGAATCTTCCTATTACAAATTATCAATAAAAATATATAAAAAATCAAAATACCTCCCTTGGAGCAAACCAATAAGGAAGCAAGCATGCTCTACCCATTGCTATTTTTTTTTTTAAAAAAGAGTATATACTACTTAACAGATGCTAGTTCTTCGCTACATAACTACCTGTTTAGTTGCTAATTACAATGCTGATGGAATTCTAGATCTAGATTGCAAAAGTTAGGCTGATGAAGATTTAACTTTTTTAATTTTGAAGTGAGCAACATAAGCCAAGAACACATTAAAAATATCCTCACTGGAGCAACAGAGAGCAGAACATTTTAACAAATTTACTCATAGCAGGAAACAAACTCTGTTAAACCTTATTTGGAATCAGGCAGCTAAAACAGGCATTGTTTATATCCTGATTTCCTAAGTGTAATGCTTATTCACATTCACAAATCATTACATATCACACTATATTAAAAATAAATAAATAAAAAAAAAGCTCATCGTGAAACTCAGCCCAATATCCATATAAAATTCAGGTTTTAACCTGCAACAGTTAAATATGAATAGGTCAGATTTACTTGAAATAGTATGGAATTACACATCAGTAAGAAAATACAAAACAAGCCCAAGCCAAATATTGTAACTGCAGCTATCTGGAAATCAGAAAATCAATGACTGAAAAATTCTGTGTTATGAGTCAGGATCATTTATAAAGATAAGTTGTTGTAAGAAAGATGACAGGAATCACCTTTGTCATATGCCACCAGTTTATATTTTCATCTCCTAAAAACGTTGCATTTGTTTTAAGAGACCTTAATTCAAAATGTGTAACTTTGAATGAGCTCAGGAGGTATCAGACTACATGACAAATACAGGAAACAAATGAAGTGAGGGATATTTCATTTCATTAAGAGGGAAGGCATGCAGGGAGTAAAATCTTAAAGTAGTTTCAGTATGGGAAGCACCAGCACTAGGTAAAGTTTTCTGCCTCTACAAGTGCTACATGGCCTGCTTATTGCAAGACATTAACCTCATGTTAATATTTGCATTACTGCCTTTTATAAGCTGCAGAGAGAAATTATAAAACTGCATTAATATAAAAGGTTTGTCACAACAAACTGTAACCATCATCACTTCCTCATCTTATATGCTGAGAATTACAAATTCCATCAAACTTTGTACAATGTCTGTTCTACATGGCTACAGAAAAACAAGAATAAAAAACAGTGGGGGAAGTCACAATTTATCTCATCATTTTTCCTTTTGTGACTTAATATAATGGTTACCATGCTACCTTGTCAAGCTGGAGATAAATGGAACAGTTGGAATCTAAAGCCTAAAACAGCTTCAAGCCTGGCTGTGCTTACACATTAAGAAAAGACTGGAATCAGCCACTGCTAAAGGAGAACTGAGTGCTTTGAGAAAGGCCATTATTCCAGATAAACAATATACTCTCCAGCCATTCTTTTTCTTTTTTTTTTTTTTTTTTTTTCTTTTTTTGAAATGTTTACCTTCGTTTGCAC
>NW_009953085.1:91356-103304 GCF_000747805.2 Chaetura pelagica | reverse complement strand
GCACGGGCAACATTTTTGCTATCCCTCAACTTCCTGCCACCATCTTCTCTGGTACCTAAGTCTGAGAGTCTCCAGGTCAGAATAAATGGTGAGCATTAAAGAGCTGCTGCTTACAGGGTGGCCTCTGGATGTGGGAAGTGGCTCCCTGCTCTGACCGATGGCTTGGCTGGCCTTGAGGCATCAGGAATGAAGATGCTCCAGGTAGTGCTTTGGTCAAACTCCACATCCAAACCCCTCCAGGCAGCAGAATCAGGAGCATGACTTAGGAGATAGAGCAGGGTCCTTACTGCTTTACTCTCAGCCACAGGAATCAGTTTGTAGAGGAAACTGTTTGTCCTCATCTCCTCAGGTGCACCTACTAATGCATCTAGTGCTGGCTGATACCACAGGAGTGCCAACATAAGGTTTCGCAGATGCCAAGAGGCAACGATGCCTCTGGCACTCGGCTGTACCAGCACACTCCAGTGCCTGTGGGTCAACTAGGCAAAGCCCTTTCTGCATCCTCTCCCTGACCTTACTGAGACCCCTAATACTGTTGCCCTATTTGTTATAACAAGATCAAAAAGTGTCATGGTTGTGCAAACCAGGATCAGCTAACATAAATATTTTCCCTGTTTAGCTGATGCTTGCTATTCTTTTGTTCCAGTCAGGTATCTGCAATTTCAGTGTTGAAAAGCAGTGTTATTGTAACAGAATATATTAACATTTAAATAGCACACTCAGGACAATATTGTTAAAAATTGGACTTTAAAAAACCAGTCTGTACCAGATATACGTTATCCAAAGGCCACATACATTAGATACTGCACATGTCAATACTGGACTTATCTACTTCCAATTGCATGTAATACTGTAGAAAAGAGATACGTGCACTGCAAATAGTGCTCAACTGAAATGTTAAAAAACATTCCCTCTGCTTTTCCTCCCTCTTGGAGCACAAAGAGAATCTAATTAACATGCTTAGTGTCTGTCCAAAATTCAATTCAAACACAAAGTATGTTATCAAAGGCTTTAACATCAGATAGAAAAGTAATTTGGGATGACTGAGCTATCTCTACAAATACATTAATTGAACTCTAATGGGTCCATATGAAAAATGACACCGAATGCAGTTAAAAGGACTTCACCTGCTTTTAAGAGGGAATCATAGAGCTATTAGGAATTTTCTTCAACCTGAAAGGCATCTGGCAAATTTTGAGTATGATTGTGTAACTTGATAAATGCAGCAAATCACACAGTATCTTGTGAGTAGACTTGTGTCTGACATTTTTCTCTTCATTCATCTTTCCTCAACCAAGAAAGTTTTCCCCCTCTCTCAAAAAGAATATTTCAGGATCTGTCATTTTTTAGGTTCTCTCAAATTTCACACAAAAATGTCATTTACAGTCTTTGCATTCCTTTATCCTTGTATTTAAAATAAATTTCTATACACTAGATTTCAAACTACCCTGATAGCATTTCCCATCCAAGTAATTTCTTTGCTGCACTTATTCTGCATCTCTATGTTGCAGACCATAAACCAGGTTTCAGCATCGTTTATCATGTGTCCAAGGCTGCTGTGTCATTTCATTACGTGCAGGATTGTAATCAGCTAAATCATAGAATGGTTTGGGTTGCAAGGGACCTAGAAGATGATCTAGTTCCAACCTCTGTGTGAGGGCAGGGACACCTTCCACTAGACCAAGTTGTAAAAAGCCCCATCAAACCTGGCCTTGAACGCCTCCAGGGAAGGGGCATCCACAGCTTCCCTGGGCAATCTGTGCCAGTGTTTCACCACCCTAACAGTAAAGAATTTCTTCCTAATGTCTAACCTAAATCTCCCATCTTCCAATTTAAAACCATTACCCCTTGTCCTATTACTACACATCCTGGTAAAAAGTCTCTCCCCAGTTCTCCTGTAGGCCCCCTTCAGATACTTGAAGATATCTTTCATAAAGAGGAATAAGAAGATAAACAGCTGTTTCTTCAAAATATCTTGATGGATTGGAATAGCAGACTGTCCCACAGTAAATGAATAGCTCACTACCACCCATCAAATTTTCTGGTTTTGCATGGATGCCCTATTCAGAGCACATTAAAGTAACACTGAGAAGAGGAAAGTGGTTTATTTTTTTAACCTAGATTTCAAACAAATCTTCTTAAAGAAGGTGGGTCTAAGGAGCAGTGCCTTATCACAGCATTCTTATTAGCATTTCTTCAGAGATTCCTTCTACTTGGTCCCAGCTACAAAGAACAAAATCTGTGTTTCAACACAGATATTCAAAATGAAGTTGAAGATTGTCAGTCTTATAGATAAAGATGGATGTAAGCCAGAAAAACAGATTGTAGCAAAAGGAAAATTATAGCAAGTGTGCACAGATAAGCAGCTCTTGTGTGTTATATATAAAATCAAAAAAGGAAAAACTGCCTACGTTTCAGTAGCTTCATGTGGATAACAAAAAACAAATGCAAATTACACCAATTACTACTAGTACTAATGCCAAAATGATCCCTTACTTCATGAAAGTATTGAGTCTTTCAGTGCCTCTAAGTATACTGCCAAAATCACTGAAATACTACTGAATACACTGAATATATCCAGACCTGAGTGCTGAGGTCCTGTACCTCCACAAAAATGTGTAACAAAACCAGAAAAGACAACACGTAATCTCTGCAAGACATTTTTTTCTTCATAAACTCTGGCAATTAGAGTTCAAATCTCAGTGTCTTTATTTTATTCAGTATAGTTGTTCCAAATGTGTAAATAAAAATAAATACCAATCACAGCTTTTGAAATAATTGTTTAGACTAGAAAAGGTCATGACAATTAATTCCATCATCAAAACTATACTGAATAAACATTACTTCTTATCCATTTTGTATTTTAAGCCTTTTAATTTAATCCATTATACATACGTTCTGAGAAAAAAAGTGAATAGGAACTCCTGAATAACATTTATATACTACTCATTATTTTATATTCCCCATAGAAAAAAATACTGAAGAGGCAGCTAAGGCTGAGAAACCCTAACAACAGCTGAAGGATAAAAAAGGATTATAAGGACTAAAAAGATGGTGACTGCCAAAATAGAAAAAAATCAGGACTTTTAGTGCTCAGTGTCACAGTTAAATTCAAAAGAAACTGAAGTGTTGCCAGAGTTCTGATTTTTCTTTTAGACATATCAAGATCTGATATAGTAAAGCTGTTTTTTTTTTACCATATTCAGACCAAAGTACCAAGACATTTTACTTGTTGCCTACAGCTTGTATAGAAAGTAAACACTCTCATTCACTCCTTCCAAAAATTGTACTTCATACATATATTTTTTCACGCTTTGTGAATATGTAACTGCCTTAGATATTTTCAACAGATAGCCAAATCAATAATGTGAGGGGCTTTTTATATGACATCCTGTTATCCATTCTACAAAATAGTATGTAACTTAATATTTTAGCCCCCTCTTATGCCCATCTGTAATTTCATGGAGCTCTATACAAGTCAAATGGTTTTGTATGTGTTTCCTATGAAATGTGAAGCCACAAAATGTTCATCAGTAGTTCAGGTTTCTTCTTACTGCCACCTCTCAGATTTTTATTCTTCCTGTATCATGATTGCCTCAACCAGAACACCTCTGACCATGGTCTCTCTGTATATCTCAAAATGCTAATGGTTCCATGTTGCAGTCATCTGAGGTGGGTTTTCACCATGAAAAAAAAATTAAAATGTTTGCTTAAGCCCCGTGACTTATTCTTAGCAGTACTTGTGGGCTTTCTCAGATATTACTCATTAACAGATTAACTATTCAAATTCACACAAAAAAGTGTTATATTATGTATAAACGTGACATTTCAGTGTTTATCTTCCAAAAAGATAACTCATTCACATGACATCTCATACAGTTTTATTGGCATTCTTGTGACCTGATTCACAACCCTCCTCAGTTGTAAATGACTATACTCAGGTATGAGGACTTACTGGAATTCAGTCTAATCTCTACAGAGCATATTACATAACATATCAAGGTTTCACTTAAAATACTCGCAAAGAAAAAATACGTCAGTTATTCACACTTTGCCTGTAGTGAAAACCAATGAAGAAATTTGCTTCCCTCACTTTTTAGCTCTTTAATAATATAGTTTTCTTTTAAATAAAGTATTTTTTCAATATTATTTACTTGTTAGTAAAATTTCCTCTTTTTGTTACTGCAATTTGTTGTACATTTCATTTGCCTCAGTTAATGTTTCCATGGATAGAGATTCTTTTTTCTTTTTCTTGTTGAATGATTTAATTTTGATTCACTTGCACTCTTCAAGAACTGCATGTCATTATTTAGCCTAACTTGTATTCCTGGCCTTTCTTTTCCCTAATGCCCAGGGTTAACTTTGTTCTTGTTGAAACAAAACAGTAGAGTTCAAACACATTTTCAAAATTGCTTTGGAAGAAAACTTTTCAGATAGAGTATGAAGAATTAGATGCTGCCACAATTTTTGCTGAATTTTATCTGTTGAAACATTAGTAGGAAGTTAGTGGAGAATTCTAAACAGTTTTACATAAAATCTGCCACTGTAAGTTAAAGCATAATTTGTGTCTGATCTTGAAACAGTAACTGGGCATATTCACAACCTATCAGGTCTGATTTACTACTACTGTCAAGCATTGTAGCCTTTTTATATGTAATACTTTCAAGAGTCTTGGACAAACTTGTTCACATTTCCAGAAGTCTACCAGTGATTAATCACTGAAGTAACCTAACAAGAAGAAATGCAACACGTTCCCCATGCCTTGTCTCCCAAGTTAAGCCTGGACTTCTTTCTAGAACATCAGACTTACTCAAAGAGAAATTATGTTTAAGTCAAGCAGAAGATACTGATCTGTAGAAAAGTGGGTGAATATAGTGAGTCACATAGTGGAAGGATCTATTGTTCCCACAAGACTCAACTCTACCATTAATCTATTTTGCAATATGGACAGGCACTTTCCTTTTTTTATTGGTAAGTTAATTGTACATGAACCTATTTTCATTCTATGTATATCACTCCAAATTGCCATGTAAGTTTGCTCAAGCAAAATTTGCATAATATTGTCCTTGTTAGCACACAGCTGTTACAGAAGATATATATTTCCTGAATCTTCCTATTACAAATTATCAATAAAAATATATAAAAAATCAAAATACCTCCCTTGGAGCAAACCAATAAGGAAGCAAGCATGCTCTACCCATTGCTATTTTTTTTTTTAAAAAAGAGTATATACTACTTAACAGATGCTAGTTCTTCGCTACATAACTACCTGTTTAGTTGCTAATTACAATGCTGATGGAATTCTAGATCTAGATTGCAAAAGTTAGGCTGATGAAGATTTAACTTTTTTAATTTTGAAGTGAGCAACATAAGCCAAGAACACATTAAAAATATCCTCACTGGAGCAACAGAGAGCAGAACATTTTAACAAATTTACTCATAGCAGGAAACAAACTCTGTTAAACCTTATTTGGAATCAGGCAGCTAAAACAGGCATTGTTTATATCCTGATTTCCTAAGTGTAATGCTTATTCACATTCACAAATCATTACATATCACACTATATTAAAAATAAATAAATAAAAAAAAAGCTCATCGTGAAACTCAGCCCAATATCCATATAAAATTCAGGTTTTAACCTGCAACAGTTAAATATGAATAGGTCAGATTTACTTGAAATAGTATGGAATTACACATCAGTAAGAAAATACAAAACAAGCCCAAGCCAAATATTGTAACTGCAGCTATCTGGAAATCAGAAAATCAATGACTGAAAAATTCTGTGTTATGAGTCAGGATCATTTATAAAGATAAGTTGTTGTAAGAAAGATGACAGGAATCACCTTTGTCATATGCCACCAGTTTATATTTTCATCTCCTAAAAAGGTTGCATTTGTTTTAAGAGACCTTAATTCAAAATGTGTAACTTTGAATGAGCTCAGGAGGTATCAGACTACATGACAAATACAGGAAACAAATGAAGTGAGGGATATTTCATTTCATTAAGAGGGAAGGCATGCAGGGAGTAAAATCTTAAAGTAGTTTCAGTATGGGAAGCACCAGCACTAGGTAAAGTTTTCTGCCTCTACAAGTGCTACATGGCCTGCTTATTGCAAGACATTAACCTCATGTTAATATTTGCATTACTGCCTTTTATAAGCTGCAGAGAGAAATTATAAAACTGCATTAATATAAAAGGTTTGTCACAACAAACTGTAACCATCATCACTTCCTCATCTTATATGCTGAGAATTACAAATTCCATCAAACTTTGTACAATGTCTGTTCTACATGGCTACAGAAAAACAAGAATAAAAAACAGTGGGGGAAGTCACAATTTATCTCATCATTTTTCCTTTTGTGACTTAATATAATGGTTACCATGCTACCTTGTCAAGCTGGAGATAAATGGAACAGTTGGAATCTAAAGCCTAAAACAGCTTCAAGCCTGGCTGTGCTTACACATTAAGAAAAGACTGGAATCAGCCACTGCTAAAGGAGAACTGAGTGCTTTGAGAAAGGCCATTATTCCAGATAAACAATATACTCTCCAGCCATTCTTTTTCTTTTTTTTTTTTTTTTTTTTCTCCTGTTGTTGAAATGTTAGCATCAGTTGGCACCCTTCTGCTCCCCATCTGCCAACACTTCAGTAAAACATTGACCATTCTGATAACAAAAGTGAAAAAAACTCCATCAGGTCCAAACAGAAAGTTGTATAAAAGTTCATGCGTGATTCAATCTCCTGCAGGGCCTTTTAGTCTATAGCACAAGTGCCTAAAATGTAGTAAAGGGGGGAAATAGTGCAGGAAAAAGGAGCCCTAAAACTTTCAAGACCACATTTTGCCCATTATTCACACAGAGTAGTACCAAACCCATTACTTCAATTTGAACAAAACGAGATACTTTCAAAATAAGCAACAGGAAAACTTTACTATATGAATACAAGTATTTTTAACATGTGTAGTGTCTGGCAATATTATAATTTTGACACCAAAGCTTTTGATTTCCAATGCATTTTAATTCTCAATGTAGAATAATCAAATATACTTGGGTTTGTAAGAGAATGCCCCTTCAACATTACAGGTGTCACCCAGCTTGACTCTCAAACTTACAGTCAATACAGTCCATGCATCAAGCAAACTTCCTCTGAGCATTTCTGCAGTGGATTAAGGAATTATTTTCCACAATGGATCATCTCAGTGCAGAAAGGGCTCCAAGCTGTAGCATCTTATTCCAAATCTAAGATCCTAAAAGCCTCTAGGCTATTCACAACCTTTACATGCCCTGCTCTTGCTGAGCAGATGGATGTGGCCTCACAGGCAGCATTGCTGACACAGCTTGTTTGAACACTTTTGAGACCATGTTCCTGGACAGAAACTGTCATAGGTTCCAATCTAGCAAAAGAATAAGTCCTCCAATTAAATGGGAAATAAAATTTGCAATCTCAAATCCTCTTCATATGTAAACTTAAGACAAAAATCCCCAAACAAACAAATCAACACATTTTAAATTGGAAAAAAACCTAAAACCAGAATATTTTAGAAACAGGAGCCATCACAATCAGAAATGGCAGAAAACGGTCTGATTTTCAGTGATAATGTTGATGAAATATTGTCCTCACTCAGAAATTACTTTGAAGTTCTCCACTCCCTATGCCTAAAATGCAATAAATTTACAGATTTTAATAGCCTTTAATGATTTCCAAAATATCTGGGGCAAAATTTAAATCATAAGCGGGTGACAGAGGAAAGGAATGAAGGGGAGCGATTCTCTTTTGTGCAGAAGTTAAAAGCTGGTAGGTAGCTGGGAGCTGGCTAGAAAGATAAATTATTAAAAAAAAAATTTCACAGAACAGTAGCAGGTTCTAGATTGTTCTTTTATTTTCATGCATTAAAAGCCTTTAATGTGCCATCTTTGGCTACTGGAAATTGCAGAATTATTTTAAAACCAAATAAAAGCTAATTGGTGGGCCTTTTGGCATCTGTTCTGTTAAGTAATAAAATAAATTCAGACCGCTGTATATATGTTTATATAGGTGGTTGTGTGTGTGTTGAGCAGCTGTATTCCTGCAATATGCATTAAAAAAATAAAAATATTGAAAGCTCTAAGAAACAAGTTACAGCATTTTTCTTCTCAGACAACACCTTAAGAATTTTCCTCACAGAAAAGCCATAGCTCTCCATTTTTCATTATCTGTCTTGTACTTGGAAGAAAAGTATTCTAACTGCAAATTTCTTCAATCTGTCCTTTCCCCTTTAAAACATCAATTACTCCTGTGGAGATGCCTGTTACCTAATGGGCATCAGAAATGTCTCTCCAAACTTAGGTGTCTTAGTGATGGGCTTAAAATTAGGCAGAAAGAATATGTACCTAATTAGGAAAACTATCTCTGTTCTTCAGTAATGCAGAAAACATTTTCTAGTTTTATGTCCTTCAAAAGTCTGAGAGCTTTAAAAAAACCTCTCTCACCCTTAACATTTCTCTTCTACAGTCTGAAGAAATACATTAAACCCAGGCGTGATTACCAAGCTACTTTTTTGAGCTGCACTAAGAATATTAAATGCTTAGTTTTCAAATTATGTGAAATGCCTTCTTTCTCCTCACAGTGTGAAGTTTATAATTCCTTTTCTTTTTCCAAACCAACTATTACATGAATGCTCTTAAAACCAGAGGTTAAACTAGTACAATATGGCTAGTTACTATGCAAGGTACCTCCATACCACTGGTGTAGTTTGCAGTATTGGCCCTGAATAAATGCTGCCAAGCTGGTCAAAGGGCAGCTGTTCTGAAAACTCCTCAAGGATAAGACCACTTCTGGTTTGACCGAGATTTTGGGCTTGTGACTTGAGGGAAAAGTTCAATTAAATACTTCACTGCACAAATAGCTACCACAGCTGGAGCTATTCTCATGTAAAGATAATTGGTTCTACAGTTTTGGGTGTGGTAAAGCAGGGCATATGTCTGAAGAGGACCTTTAGGCCTCCTTTGAACCCCTGGATACTGCAAAAATTTAAGTCAATTAATTAAAACACTTACAATAAATACCTTAAGTTTTTCTCACACAAGCATACCTCTATATGCAAGACCTGCTGCTGGTCTGAATGTACACAACTTCAGAAAAAGGGAAGTTACTTGAAGTTATATATATAATAAGAGAAAAACAAAAAGATAAAACACTGTTTCAAAGACTCTATGAATAGCATCACTGGGTAGTAGTTTGGTTATCAATAATTACTTTAGGTTGTCAGTATTTGATCAATACCTTGTCTCCTCAGAACAGCTGCACACAAATTTGAGTATCAGGGGCTGGTGCAGTGCCAGAGATGCTCCCTCTGCTTTCAGATGTGCAACCCAACTTCCTCCCCAGGCACATGGGAGGAGTACACAGCCAGCGTGAAGGCACCTGGGAGAGGAAACTTGACCTAAGCGAGGCTGCTGGACATTAATTCACGTGGACGAGCTCTTTAGTTGTTCAAAAGAGCAGTTTCATAGCCCTGCCTCATTGCCAGGTCTTGCAGGAGCTCACATTTTGTGCAACACCAATTAAAGGGCTGCTCACTCTTGCCTCACCAGCATTTTACTTCTGTGCTGCTGAGCACCCCTATGTTGAGAGTTTATTTCTCTGACTGATTTTAAGCATGCAGGCAACTTTTCCTGAGACATATGGGTGTTAGACTGTACCTGACGTGAGTTGCCATGTTGGTTTTTAAAAGATACCAGATACAATTCTGTGGGGAGCATTCACTGGATCTCCTGCAGTGCTCGTGCTTACTGTGTGGTTGCCACACTGCGAAGGACACATGCACAGCGTTTCAGATCACATTAGCAGGCTGCTGTCCATCCACCTCCCAGCAGATCTGCCTGACTCCATCTGGTGAGAACCAGCTGCTGCTCCCAGCAGTACTGTGAGCTACAGCAGCCTATGCTCTCCCCTGGTCCCAGCAGCTGGCCCTCAGTGCGGGTGGCACAGATCTTAGTCCCAATCTAAACCACAAGCCAGGCTTAAAACCAGCCACACTCCTGTTTGTGCCACACCTGACCCTGGTTTTACCCAGTTTCAGAATGGAAAAGTTGAAACTGGATAGATAAGGTCTAAAATGCCCACTTAATTCCCCAGCTCTCCTTTTTCAATTTCTTGGCCCCGAGTCAGGAAGGCTGGTAAATTCCAAAAGACATATTTAGCATTAAAGAATCTAGAAGATAACATTAGTGTTACTGTACATGATCTCAGATAAGTCTCTGCTACTTACGGGAGATTTGTTTGATAGACCTAATAGGATGATTTCTACTCTTAATGCATATCTGTTTCTAGACAGGCAATGTGATTATCCAGTGTTGGATTTCCACTGTAAAATTAAACTTGCTTTCCCATATGGCAATAATTGCAGTACAGGATCTCAGTAGGCGTATAAAACAGAGAGTACAAGAAAGATATATAGCAGAAGCAAACTGTGCCAACTCTGAAAACATTTTTATGCAAACTGAAAGCTAAAGCCAGCATTTTAAACTGAACAGTGAAAGTGTATTTTCAGGTTTAGGAATTATAATAGATTTAGGTATTTAATTTAGGTCTATAGGTATGTAGACTGATTATCTCATTGGCTATTTTTAAGAAAATGACATGGAACACTTTCAAAATGATGCAAGATTATGCAAATCTTCATAAATATTAAAGGAAACATCCCTAACTGTGTGAAAACTTTGGACATTCCAATAATTTTTTCATAATTCCTTAATTTCTATCTTTGCCACTAACAGGAAATCTGTAAGGTAGGGCTCAAATAATACCGGAAAGATTTAAACAAGCTACAGGGTGGGGTAAGGGGAGGCAAGATCACTGCACTTGATTTTCCTTTTTTGAAGCCTTTATGTCAAGAAATAGAAGAGCAGTTGAGAGAGTACTTATTGAATCTAGAATGATAAAAAAAATGTAGGTTTTACTAGGAAACAGTAAGGGCTACATCAGCCAATATAACCTTTTTATGTGTAGTTTTGATGAGAATTTTTTATTTATATAGCAGATGTCCATTTTTCATTTTCAGTTCTACTGGGTGTGTTCAGAGAAGCATTTGTGCAATAAGTTACTTTTTATTGCTTCTCCTTGCTGTTAAGATTGCAAGCTTCTTTAGAAGATGAGAATTCTATTGATATGTGAGATAAAGTGAAATCTATCTCTATTGCTGCCACAGTGTACATGATGACACCAAGTGATGATAATAACAGACTGAATAAGCCTCAATTGATTTTTATTTTGCTTGATTTGAGTTTTCAAAGTTAGACTTCAGAGAACTGTGCATGTGCATGTGTTTCTAGGCAGGTATTTGCTAATAAAAGAAGTGCACCTGTTTAGTTTTTCATCCTGTTTCATTACCAGGTATTTCATTTTTCAAAGGTAAAAATGAAATTTCAGAATTCTATTTTGAGAATTTTTTCTACATAGTGTCTCTGTATTTTGTGTTCCATAAATCTCTGGAAAACAATTTTGCATCCAAAATGGTACTCATAATCATAAACCACTGGGAGAAAAATGCAACATACATTTTTTTTCCTCTAAATCTTGTTGTAAAGGACGTAAAGATTTAGTTCTCCTTTATCTCAGTCTCTTGTCTACCACAGAAATTCTTTAATTCCAAAATACTTTCACAGCCTTAGTAACTCACTATTAGCTTGCTCACTAGAGACTGAAGTTTCTTCTATCAGCTGCAACATCTTGTGCTGAGAATGGAAACCTCTAGGTCTGCCAGATACAAGAGGCTGCCCAGAAATGGGATGCTTTTCCTTAAATCAATAAAACTGATAAATAAAACAAGTAGATTCCAACTTTCAATTAATTAATAATAGCTTCTTAGTAAATCCTGTATTACATTCTTTTCCCCCTTAGAGATGGTTTAGAGAGACTTATCAATTAAATAACATGATTTGGGTTTAAAAAATGCTTTGTTTTGTAA
>NW_009953085.1:61076-91323 GCF_000747805.2 Chaetura pelagica | reverse complement strand
TAGGGAAAGCCTAATTTAAAGGATGATACTTCTGAATTAAAAAGAAATAAAGTATTATTACAAATTTTCTCCTGTTTGTTTATATCTTTCCAACACTGGAAAAAAAAAATACCAATAAAGCACTTAAAAATTCTTTACAGGATAAACTAGTTCAGCTGTTCCATCAAACTCGTTGCTAAGAGCTAGGAGTTCTCCATCCAAACATTCTATAAATACAAGTTAGTGTGCTATGAAACAAGAAAGTGATATATCACAGCATCTCCACACTTGCAATTAGAAAGCCACACATTCCAAACAAATGAGAGGCTATTTGCTTCTCAAATATCTGTGTGTGTGTGTTCATACAGACACAGATACGTTTCTACTGTGCTGAAAGAAAATCCTGCAGCACACTGAAATCTGCCTCCATGGGGGAGCTACAATGGTCTATTTGCTGTAACAGACTTTGTTTGTTTAGGGACCACAGAAATTCTTTTTTGGCTCTGAGAATACTGTCTGGTTACAGTAAGTTCATTTTGTATTGGCACTGTTAAATCCATTTACTGAAATAGCTCCAGGGTGTACATGCAGAACTTCCCCCTGACCCCCCTCCAATATAAGAACAAAAACTAAATAGCTACAAGTGCACACCAAGAATGAGATGTTCTTGAAAATAACAGCTAGCTAGGCGAGCAACTATTTAAAATATTAGCAAATCAGCATGTGGCCCTAACAAGAGAAGACATCTAAATTCTCTCCCCTGCCCTTTCTCATTTTTTTATTGTTCTTTCAGAGGAATGAAGCAAACTGAGTAAATCACAGCATTTGTTTAGGATTAGGAAAGGCCTTAGTTTAACTAAGAGCATGGAGAAGTCTCAAGCACAGGAGAGATCACTCACAAATTTGGTTGAACAGAAGAAAAATCTGTATTTATATCAGTTGGCACCTTCTGAAGAAAACTAGTTGGTTTTGGTTTTTTTGGTGTGTTTTTTTTTTGTGTGTGTGTGCTTGCTTTTTTAAAAAAGCAATAAATGTAAAGAACCTTGCAAAGTGAATTTTGAGATCTCAGAATCTTATGACTTGAGACATTCCTACAAAAGTTACTGTATTTCCATCTTCCTAATAAGCTTATGTATGCTTTATGCAATGCATAGACAATACATATAAATTGTTTATACTGTTGTGCATATAGTGGAGTAATATGCATCAATTCAGCTTGTAAAGGGTAAAGCACATATAGGATAAATGGAATAGCAATTCAGAAACATATTAGTAGTAATATCCCATGTAGAAGTGCTATAATTAATCCCAGTCCTTGAATTCTTGTGGTAACTGAAACAAAGGAACAGATTATTAAGAAGTGCCAATGTTTTTCAGACCAAGTAAATCCTCACATGATTATTTACAATGCTTTAATTATCCGTGAGAAGAAACAACTACTTCTGATTTTACTATACACCCTTAATTTGTTCATGCCTTGCCAAATATTAACAGCAATGCTGGTAATGGTTCAGCCTTGAGAAATACTAAGGCCAGCTCATCACCAGTGAGTGCTGTACCAGCCAGAGGAGGTGATGATCAGCACCCAGATATGAAATGGAGCCAGGCTGCACAAAACTGCCCAAGGGCACAAAATCAGACTGCTTTTATTCTCTGTGCTGAAGTCATTAAGAAACATGTTTTCTTCTAATAGCTTTTTCCATATCTTTGTGACTGGAATTTGCATAGTAAACTCTTAACAGCATAAATTCCCTCAAATGTCATGGTCCTATTTCCTATACATGGGTCTACAACCAAGTTAGCAACAAGCTTTCTTCGCAGTAAGTGGAAAATCTATTTTGATAAACTGAGTGTTGTGCTTCAGTTTAATTTTTTACACTGCATGAGCAAATACTATTTTCCAACACATGCCCTGCACATTACATCATGTTTCCTCCATAGTAAAGTTTACATAGATGTCTATGCATTTGCATCTTTCGGGACCCAAGCTCCAGCACTGTGCGGCAGTTTAACCAGCAAATGCATAATTCAACAGCTCCCCAAACGTCCTTGTTCACAGCCACATTACATATGTTTCTGCTTCAATTCAACACCACGAGAATCTTTGATAGACAAGTGTGTTACTCCTGCAAAATTACACATACACACAGATAATTTAGACATTTTCAGCACTCACTTTTCTTAGGATGTTGGTATTTGGGTGATCTGTTCTTCCCACTTGCAGTTCTGAATTCCCAGCTACCCTTACACTGAATCAACATTGAAACAATCTTCACACCAAGCTGGTCTTTCCCCAGTACTAGAAGCTGTGTTACATGAAAGAAGAATTTGCCTGAACAACATGGTTCTCCTAAATATGCCCCCTCATCTCTGCCCCTGAGGGAAAGCTGAAAATCAGCTCTGCCGTTAGAGATGGAGCACCTGCAAGAAACAGCTTACTGCAGAGAAGGAGCAGAGGAGAGACAGGCAGCAGAGACAGCAAGCTCCTTTGAGTCCATGGCTGCTGGGGCCCATTTTCCCCACTTTTGTTTCCCTCCAAATAATGCATGAAGCATGGGAACAAGAAACTAAAATATCCTATGACCCTCTGAAAAGCACCAGTGTCAGTTCCAGTGCTGAACACCACCTCTACTCCTAGTGTCTGTACTAGTGGTCTTCTCCAAAGTTTATGTTCCCACTCAGCATCCTGGTGTATCTCTGTTCCTGTTGCAGTCATTAGCTCTCCAGAAGCCAAATCTCCATGAAACACTCTGCAAGCTGCTCCTTTTCCTCTCTGAGAGCTACCCTCTTGGCACCACCCCAGAATTCAGCGGGCCACACATATATTACACCTGGTCACGTTGACTGGAGGTTTTGAGTTGGTGGATGGAGTTAAAGAACCAGTAGATAATTCTCTTAAGTTAAAAAGAGAAAACAGGAAACAAGGGGAATTCTAAATCTCAATGAAACCTGGGAGGTGAGGGAAGTTCTCTTGATTCTTTCAGATGCCCAGCTTATCAACACATCACAGGTAGTGTGGTAATGAAATTCAAATTCCTGAAACAAGATCAGCAACTGGAATAAACACCAGTTCTAATACATGGGACCAATGCCCTGAGGATTTCTGCATTTAACAGAATGGTCACAACTACTATTCCACATGAGGCATTTCTGCTTATTAAATAGTGAGTGGAACAGTATTCAGTGCATCCAATTTTGCCAAGCCACCCAGACACAAATCAGACTATTTCTATGAGATCACAGGTCAAGTCTATAATATTTTTTCTTTTATTCTTCTCAGGAGACAGAGATTATATACAATCCATCTATTCTGTTAGCACTGTCAGACCTCTGCAACACACAGGTGCTTGATGTATGTTATTAGCTTTCCAGACGTTTTGATACCCTGTCATTCCAATAAGCTATTGAGATTGAAAAGTGAATTGAAAAGAGAGGAGGAAAATGCCTCAACTCCTCTGACAGCCAAGAAAAAAATCACAAATGCTCTATTCCCCCTCAGGTATCACCAGATAAGCACAAGCTCTATTCCCATTCAGCTGGCACTTGCTTTGCAATACTGCTGGCTGTCAAAGAAATAAAGCCCTGCTACCTTCTAGTGAACAGCATGAGACAATGTGACGAATCATCAAGGGTCATAAAGAAAATCTGCATTAACCTCTGTGACTGCAACACACTGTTCCTGCAGCTGGAGGTAAAGCCCACAAGGTAATGCAAAAAAACCCTGGATTTGGACACAACTGTAGCGGCATGTAGCATTTTCAAAGAGTTTTAAGATCTGAGCACTTGGCTCAATGATTATGTCTAGTGGACTAGATGGTATTGGGAAACTGGCTCCTTGTGAAGCTGTGCTGTTTTATTTGAATGCTTTGAACTACATGGTTTGCTCATGCAATGGTTGCACAGGACTGTTCCACATAGATTGTCCTTTTCAAAAAGAATGAGCAAACTTTCAAAACTCATTTGAAGATGGAAGCATCAATTGGTCACCTCTAACTGCCTCTACCAAGCGAGATTTTTGGGTGGGTAGATCCAAACACAAAAAACATGCACAAAAGAAAGCCCCATGAGCCTCTGAGAAGAGAGAGCCTAGCACTATGGTTCACTGAAGTCTCTTCAGTGCCATCTGCAGCCTGGCCTCAAATTAGCCCTGCCTTCTGAAAAGAGAATACCTCAAAGAACCTCCCACACAGAAATTTCTTGATCGTTATGCCTGATTATGCCGTCACGATTTGAACTTGAGCAGAAATTCATCACAACAGAATAAAGCTACAAGATATTTTCTGTCCACAAGGATAAAATGTAAGATTTTGCTTTCTAATTTTATACCTTTCAAGAAAGAGGAGTGGAGAAACACAGGCAGCAATAGGCAACCTTCCCTAGATCCACCCTACAGGATCTCAAGGTGGCACATTTTACTGTACTTCCACCCATTCTCCTCCATGGTTTTCAGCTTCTCTAGGTATGGATGGAATTCCACCTACTTGCTCATATTCCCCCACATTCCTCTTGAGAGCATCTGCATGCCACGAGCTGAATTTACCTAAAATCTAAAATAAATTACAAGTGATTTTTTTATCTAGGGCAGGGATTGAGAAATTTGGGTGCTCTCTATCAGAGCTGATTTTAGAGATCACCCAACAGGAAAAACTGTCAAGGAAAAAGTGAAGAAGAGTGGACTGTAACTTTAGGTTACATGAAGCTGCAGAGCAAGTTAAACCATGTGTGGGAAGGACTCATTCCTCTCCTCAGTCCTTGTGAATCAACCTTCACCTTTTGTAAATGCTGAAATAACTTTTCTACTCAACTCTACTGATTTTCCCCCTACCCCTGGTAGGTGCACAGTAGGGGCCAGCTGTTTACATCTACTCATGCAATTATTTTATACAATTTTGGTCCCGTTTGTCATCTTTCCTTCTGTTCTTTCTATGGGAATTCTTCTTAGGCAGTTGTGCTGGATCTGCCTCCCTCCTAACCCTGAGTGGAGCATTAGCAATCTCCTTGCTGAGCTGCTGTGGGAAGAGAGATGGTATGCTCAGGAGTAGATAGGAGGATTACCAGGAATGAAAATTAATAGCTAAGATTTTGGGATGCAGAAGTGACTCAGATAAGAACAGACTAGCAAAGAGGTATGGAATCTCACAGAATGAACTATCAGACTCCAGGCAGTGCAGAAGCCCTCAGAATGCCACACAGGGATACATATTTTCATTACCATGTGGAGTTTAAAATGTCTTTGTTCTGTCAAAATGTGTTAGGCACATTTGAGCTGCTCTATGCCACCATTGCCAATTTTCTTCATGAAAATTCAGAGAAGCTTCTTTGGTGTTACTGCACAACAATAGGATACAACAGGAAAAATAACAGTTCAGTTAAGATACCTCTGAAGGGATAAAGCTCTTCAACTAAGCTTCCTGTACTCGGGCTAAAGAGAAATCTTCTTTACCTCAAGGATTAGAGCTATCATTCACTGAGAGGAAGCAGCTGAAGAATCAGACATTGTTGAACAACTCATAAAACTCTCCCTGTTATGATCTGAAAATGTCATTTTCAGACAGTTATGAACAGGCCTATTGGTCACTGGGCTGTTTTTATTTTTTTAAATAGGAAATGTTACCTTTATTAAAATTCAAAGACTAATAATTCTTCAAACAAAACAGCAAAATTTAAAGTATTTGTCCTTCTTACGAGCATCTCTTTGATACATTGCAGTAAGTGTGCAAATTTGATTTGAGGTGTTTTTAATAATTTTAAAATTGCAATGGCATAGCAAGATGAGATGGACTAGAATGTGAGATCTACCACTGCAAGATTCTCCTCTATCTTAATCTCATCAGATTTTCATTTCCCCTTATCATTACACTCTTCTTGATATTTAAAAGGTTACATTCAATTTGAAGAAAAATGAAAAAGTGTTCTGCAGTGCCCCAGCTCTAAAATAATCTGTCACTAACATAGTAAAACACCAGCATCACATCATACTGCACATACAGAACTAAGCAGCTTTGCTGTTAGAAATTCAGTTGCTCATTGTATGAAACATATGGTTCATCCTATGCTTGCAAAATTTTATCAGGATTTCCTTCTTTATAATATATAAATAAATACATTTCTAGGTTCCAGTACATCCCTTGACTGATGATATAAAGTATCATTGGTTTCATGTTTATTATTTGGCAATAGGAGCAGATACATCACTGCATTGTAAAAAAGTAATTAATTCTAGTTAATTCAATGGTTTTAAATACTTATTAATTACCACAAAAAATACTTGACATCTTCAAGATTTCCCACCTCAATATAATAAATCTTTTATCACAAAGCCTGATATATCAGTACCATCCAACTATATTATTTTCCTTATATTTGGTTGAGGACATTTTACACACAATATTTTTTCTCATCAACAGGTTCTTCAGCCCATAATAAGTATTCCAAAACCAGAATCATTAGCAGCATTTTCCTCCCAGCCTAATGCAATTAAAACTTTATATTTTGTTCAGCTGGTGAGTTCTACGGACTGATGTTTTTAGATATATGATTTGGCTGAGCCTTAAATGAGTTTTGATTTATTTTTTTTCACAATTGTTCAATTGACTAGGTTGATTAAGGACACACAAAGAAACATGAGACTATAGGCAACAGAAACTGGGACAGAAATGACAATTTTTCACTCTACATGTGCAAAAGAAGTAAGAAATCTTACAAGGACTCCTACTATGCCTAATTTATGACAATACAACTTAACACTTTCTTGCCATGAAAACAAGAACATGTATGGCAGCAAAAATGCCATATATGACTACATTAAGAACTTCAATAAATTAATCTGCATTATTTCTATGGTCCTCACCTTACAGAAGGTAAGAAACTATATTATTAACAATATGAAATAAAGTAAATGTGTTTCTAACTTAGTACTGCTCCCCCATCTACACTTCCACACCTCCAGTGTATCAGATTCTTCTTGTGATTTTAGATCTACTGTCCAAATCTGTTTCAAAGAAACTGAGGAAGAAAGGCAGGCTACAAATATTTGTTTCCATAAATGGTTTTGCAGGAAACCTGAATAAAACTGTGTAGTATGCTCAAGCACTGAACATCAGTCTTGCAGTTCACAGAACTCTACAGAAAGACAAGTAATTTTTAAGCTCTTCAGTTAATCCTATTAGGGCCATTCAAACAAACAAACAAACAAAACAAAAACAACCCAAAAAACCCCAAACAAAAAGCCCCCCAAAAACAACCACAACAGCCAAAAAAACCCCACAATAAATAAATAAATTAGCCTGGAATACACAAAGTAACAATACAAAATATATTGTTTGGAAAGGTATAAAACCATAAAAAGCTGCAAGGCAAAGAAGCATTTAAAAGTAGTTTATTATCTTTTATGTGAAGAATGTGCTCTCTTCTAGATAAACATGATGACTCCCACTTTCAGTAAAGCATTCATAGAAACCCCCTTTATTCTAGTAGATAAGACAGCATGTATTTATAGTCTTAGATAAAATCAAGCATGGTATTATTGCTGTATGTATCTATACATCATGGAACACTTGCTAGTTAAGAACTATGACAATAGAGCTTTTGCCAACTACTTCATACTGAACTAAAGATTCCGTGCAATACAGAACCAAATGGAACAATTCCTACAGAACTTGACAGATGAAACCAGGAACAAGATAGTAAATATTCCTATTAACCTTAGGGTGGGTAAAAGAATGCAGAAGAAAACAATATTTGTTAAAGGACAGAATGTGAAAATAAAGAGGAATTATACAGACCGTTTGGATATTAAAAGCTGCACTGAGAAACCTGTTGTTTGAATGTGTTACAGACTCTTCAGGACATAACTAGGCTATGAAATTGCTACTTTAAAACACAGTTTTAAAGCCTGTGCAAGGTAATGATGCTAGGAAATGAAAATATTTCATCAAATAATCATAATAACAAATATTTAATCAATAATCACAGAATCACATCAAAGAATCCCTGATTCGAATGATGACAATATTGATAGGAGGACAAGGGATTTTTTTTTGTGTTCATTTAATCATAAATGAAGCAGAAAAGATTCAATATTAGGAATGACATAACTTTGGCATATTTAGTAGAGAGAGTAGAAGACAGCAGAACTGAAGGATCTCCATTAACTTTAATGATGAAGAAAGAAATATTAAGAAAGCTGAGAAAATGAAATTATCAGACAGAAATTAAAAGGCTTAATTTTCAATACCATCAACGTTTTCAGTTTAACCAATGAAGCAAACCCTGGGCTGGTTTCAATCAGCACTACTTCTGTAACTCACTGGAGTTTTTTTTTACTGGCAGGAAATCCCCTAAGTGCAACCATCTAGGGAACAGCACAGTATAGCCACTGGAGGAACTTAAACCTTGAGAAATAATACTGATATATCTGAAGATTTTAAGATGCCCTGAACATGCTGACTAAAGAAATTGAAAGCTCTTACACAGCACAAGAAACACACTAAAATGCTGAGTTGTGATATTAATGTTCAGGGTGCATAATTTTGCCACTCTGTATTTTTGGAGATAAATGTTCCATAATTCTTCAAAAGGTGCAAAAACTCTTGTTGGTGTCCAGACTGATGTGTGGTCAATTAACAAGATCTGTTGCTCACTAATCTGCATTACTGGTTTTGAGGCAGTTGAGAAATCCTTGTCAATATTAAGAGGTTGTCTGCCATAACCTGACAACAGTCATTTAGTGAGACAGTAATAACCTGAAGCAGGTCTGCCTTTCAATAACGTTCAAGTATTTTCTGTCAAGAAATTCAAGTTTTTCTACCTGGCTAAAGTCTGAGACCCCTTCACTTAAGTTGGGACATGAGTTTATTTCAGCTCAGTCACACATAGCAAAACCACTGGTTCCATGATGGGTGTTCCTCCTGAGCTCCCAGCCCTCTGGCTGGTCTCCAACACAGAGTGCACCACCAGGGACATGCTGCGAGGGCAGCAGAGCATCTGCTTCCTTGGTGAAAGCTACAGTCGAGCACAGAACCAGAAGAAAGTCCTCCTGAACCATGGTATTCTCAGTGTTCACTGCCCAGGGCAAATGAAGCTGTGCAGAAAGGACAGAGGTGATGCCATTCCCAAATTTTAGCAAAAATCAAAATGAGATCTTACCTTCATATGTACAGAAAAGTGAGAGCAGTGGAAGGTGCTCATATTGCTCAAGCTTTGCTTGGAAATGTGAGGTGAAAACACATAAATCTTTCATTGGCACTTCAGGAAAGTCTTTCATATTGTTCTGATAGTTAATATTAACATAGTGAGTGTCTGAACATGACTACAGTTAGAAGGCAAGTTTGAGTTTGCTTAGTTGCTCTGCACTAAGCCCAGAGAACCTGAAAGGGAGCACCTGTGTCATGTCTGCCTGCCCTTCTCTCAGAGGAAGATATTCATCTGCATCTTCCCTTCTAACCTCCTGACAATATTTGCTAATTATCTTCTAACACAATGACATTCATTGTTAGTTTCTACCTCTTGTTCAGGTTTGCTCAATAGTTTTCAGATCTACAGCTGACAGATGAACAGCACAATCCCATACACTTTGGTTTCTCAGGAAACCAACATAAAATATCTATGATTTTCATATATTTTAACCACAATGTTACAGTTCAAGATCCAAGATAAAGCAGCATAAATACATGTGACTGAAAAGTAAGAATTTAAGTCCTCTGGGAAGCTGAGATCTCATTTATGTTCACACACTCTGGCATCTATGCTTTCTATATGCAAAACATGGTAGCATACATGCTGCAGAGATTATAAAATTCAACAAATATAAGCAAGGGGCCACTGTGCACCAGAGATATATATATAATATTGGAGCCAGCAGGAGACAAATGGCTTTCTAGTCATATTTTACCTTGAAATACTTTGTGATGAACACAGGCATTAGTCTTGGGCATAGAGACTCGTTTAGAGAGTAAAGGATGTAAAGTATGGACAGATGGAAGGTTATATGCAGTTGAAAATCTTTCAGATTTATCCATACTATTACAACATTCAAGATTTCACTCAAAACCTCAAGAAGCCTGGTGAATTTTAAAATTTTCTTTTATTAAAAAAAAAATCCAATTATTGTAATTCTAGCACAAAAATTGGAAATAAAACCATCTAACCAAAAATGAGCATATAAACCATTTACAGAAGGAGGAAGATTCCAGTTCTTCTAAATCTTCTTTTCCCCAATTCTTATAAGTTGATTTTAAAACAACTTCCAAGAAACTGAGTGTTCTGACCATAGTATTTGAACATTTTAGCTTGGTCATACAGGGAAGTAAATGGTATTCAAAATGATCTTGTAATCTCATGCCTACATTCTTAAAATGGGAAGGACAACTCTGATCTGAGCAGGGAGCACTCAAGAGGAAGATCTTAGGGGGAAGGAGATGGGACAGAAGGAGGTGGGACAAAAGATGGATTCATAGTGAGTTTTTTTATATCTACTTTTCACAATAAACCATTTTTTTTACAGTTGACTGCAAAAAAACACTTGTAAAAGAAAAGTTGTGGGATTTTAATTAAATACTCCAATATTGATCACTTAAGTTTCACCTAGTTAAGTTAAACCCTACATTGTGATTTCCAGAAACATAGGGACAGTGGTAGAAAAACAGAGAATAAGATTAATGCTGGCTGTAACAGCAGAAAAAAAATGGTAATGCAAAAAACCTGAGAACTACTTCTGAAATACAAGGTGCAGCTTTTGAGGAAGATATGGGACAGGAGGCATCTCCTGGAACAGTACTGATAATGCTCCCTTTCAAGCTACAGGAGGTGAATTTCAACTACTATCAAGCAGCAAATTCCTATAGCAATTTTTTTTTTTTTTTAAACTATCTTAATGGACTTGAATGGATTTTAATATATCAAGAACTACTTGAAACTGAGGAGTTTATGATACCTTGATAGGTTTTTCTTGTAATCGCCACTTTTTTTACTTTTTTATAAAATTAATAAATATCCAGATTTACCTAAGACAATATTTCAATCTTCCTACAATTATTATCTGTTAATATAGCAAGAAGCATGACATGGGAATAATATAATTCCCTGATCATTATTCACTCTCACTTTTACAATTGTCTCTGACAAATTATAGCATTTACTGCATTTCCCACCATTCCAACTTTAAATTAGTGCAAAAGCTATCTACTCTACTAGCTCCCATTTGGAAAACCAGTGTGGCCCCATGTGTGCAAATGTCTTAAGTCAATCTCAAACCTTTCAAATTCATCCATACATGACCCTGTCACACCCATAGCTCTCTAAGACCTGCCTATTATACTCTTATTATTTAGCTATTTTAGCCACAAAAGTTATGCTGGATATTAATAATCCAAACCACTGCATTTCAGCATAAACAATGTACTTCCACTGCTGCACAAAGGACACTGTACTTTGAGATACTGTGGGAGCTGACTCTGAAGAAACACATTATTAAATTTCAGACTAATTGATCATTATTTTTACATGTAAAATGATAATTGTTTCAAAATGATAATGGCTAAAGCAAAATCTTAAGACTGGAGGTACAGCAAGTATAAATCCCTTAACTCCACAGTTAGGGTACTTTTTATGGTTCAGACTGTTTCCTGGGAAACACATTTGGAAAAATGTTCTACAGCAATTAGGTCCACAGATTTCTGTATGTTTAGAAATTCCCTGTCAAGGAGGAAGATAAGCTATTTGGAGCACAGACAGGTTCTAGCAGCCAGACAGAATGGGGACAGATAAAGGTATGAAAATTTGCTGAAGCTTTTTAAAATTAAGTAATCCCTCACACAGTAGTGGTAAAGTCCTACTGCTGTTAGTCTGCATTGTCAGCAAACACCTTAATGGCTCAGAAGGTCACAGAAAAGCTACTTTAACTCTAAAGGCACCCTTAAGCCTATTACATTTCTTTCCACTTTATTGGCATAACTTTGCATTTGAAAGCATGTAACAAAGGAATTAAGCCACTCAAAAGCTATTAACATTTAAACAAAAGTCTCATTTCACAGAAAGCCAAATTTTCCAAGGGTCAAAATCAGTGCTAGTACTGAGGCATACATGCACTAATAACTCTTCCATGACAATATAAAACATGCTTCTGGCTGTAATGTGATGACACAGGTCTAAAAACAGGCTGACATGTTGCACTTCCAGCTCCACAAGCTTACATCCCTGCAGTGATCAGTGCTGTACACGCTGTGAGGCAACAGTCAACCAAGGAACTACCAGCATAAGTACTGCACACATTTTCCTCTACTGCTGAGAAAAGCAGGGCTTGGCACTGGCCTCACCTACAGACTTCCTGGTGGGCAGCAAGGGTGGCACAGCTACAAGGTCAACATAATGGCTAAAAAACTCTGTGATGGTAGAGAAAATCAACACAGATATATCACTGCACAACAAGTGCAGCTAAGCACAGTAACATTACAACACAGTAATAAATGGAAGCAAAAAATCTAAACTACGTAAAAGTTGGGGAAAAAAAATAAAGAGTTTTGTTGGCTCAAAATTGGCAGGGATAATCAGGGCTGAAACACTCACAGGAGAGTCAAGAAAAAATTATAGTGACACATTCAAAGATCTTAATCTAAAATTGTGGCTGAAACTATATAAGTCGTTTCTGTTCTGAAACAAAATAATTTGTTGAATGAAGTTTCTCTTGTGCTTATGAGACTCTTCTCACACTATTTTCTTCTTAATTTCAAACTGTGATTCGGAAAGAATGTGTGCATTGAAAAAAGAAGGAAAGAATGGCTTCCGAGATGAGAGAAAAATTATTTTCTGTTAGCTTTCTTTCAAAAGCAGCAGCACTGTTGGCAGAGGTGAACCTGTAATTCAGGATATTTGCTAGGGGGAATCCTGCCTATCAAAACTCAAAATTAGTTCCCACTGCAAAGATGGGCAATACACTGTTTGCCAGTATAATTTTGTTTTTCATTAATGTGACATGATTCTAGTAGTATGCTTCTCCAGCAGAAACAGACTTGCCCTTAATTGTCTTTCCTCATCTTTCAGAGGGAGCTCATCTTCCTAAATATGTATAAATATATTTGTTCTAGTAGTGTTTGGTTCCTCTCCTATCTTATCTTATATTTGGATTCCCAGTGTTGGTCATATAAGACATTTTTCATTCATATTCTTTCTCTTCATCATTACAATGCAGTAAGTAAAATGTCAAGTCCTATCACAAAAAGAAAATATCAGTTTAGCTAAAAATCAATTTACAAAGAAATAAATTAATTTATGAAGAACCTTTTTAAATCATCATATTTCAAATTCTTTAAATATCTGTTTTTCATTTGAAAGGGAGTTTTTTGTTTGATATCACTACTTATATATATCACTTCAACACATAGTACTTATGCTGCACTTTTAGATTCTCTTTTGATAACCATATAATGCACAACGTAACAGCAAAACCACAAAAACCCCACAAACAAAAAAAAAATTCACCCAATTTTAGCAAAATGAAATCTTCTGAATAACCTAATACAAATTGGTTTAAGAATTTTTCTGCACATAAATTACATAATTTTTAGATTTTCCTCAAATTCTTTTAAAACCACTTTTTTTTTTTAACAAAACTGCTCACTTTGCACTACAAACTTCCATAGAAAGTGCTGAAGAGAAACAATAGTGACACTGTAGATGTCAAGACAAGAGATGAACCAGCAGTACTACAGGACTCAAACATTTCCAATTACCTCCTATGAAACAGAACCATATTAGCATAACTCTAGCAGGGCAAGAAAAGCTCAATTCAGCTACATTCATTTAAATAGTCTCTGTGCAGAAAACAATGACATTCTAAAAGAAGGAAGGAGAAAATGATTGACATGGGTGTACACTGAAGGCAGGAAAATAAGAAAACTCAAGTCAAGAAGAAAAAAACAAAGCAACAAACAAATCAACAAGACATAGAAAACAAAGGAAAATTGACTCCTTTGAAGGGATTCAAGAAGGAGAAAGGGAAGCAACAAATAAGGCAGAGATGGAGTTACAACCACAGAGGGCACAGAACTAAAGCTTCCAGCCAAGGAATGCGGGGTTTTATGGGCTTTTATTCTGCACATTCAAGTTCTGAGGTGGCCTTAGATAGCAAGGAGTGGAGTAATAATCTGTTCCACTGAAGACTTCCCACGTGCCCTTTCAACAAATCACTTTATCTGTGCCCAATTCTTCACATATACAATGGGGATATGAGTATGTCTTAGTCTTCAGATGTGACATAAGATAAAAGAGATTGGAACTGGGTCTTCGGGTGACAGCAGTAGCAGTGGTCATCAAATAAATCCTGAAGGTAATATCTGGATATTAAAAGAAACCAAGCAATTAAGGAGCCAGGCTTTAATTCCTCTCTCCTGTGCCCAGGTTCTAAGTAATTACAATGGGAGCAAGAGCAGAACCATATCAAAGAGCTATGGTGTGCTGTGATGCAAATAAGACAATTAGGAATCAAGGAATTAATAAAGACCATCTGTATCAGATCTGAAATATCTAACCAATATAACTGGCTTTAATTTGACATTTCTTCCTAGGGCATATGACAGAAATTTAATTAAATCAATACATTTCTCCTTGCTGTTAACCATTCCTTTTTTTTTTTTTTCCCCCTCCCTCATGTCTCTACTTGCTTCTTGACCATTATTAAATTCAGTAACTCAAATCAAGTAAATGTGAAAACTTAAAGTAAATGCCTGTGCTAAGTAGACAGTTATGTATAAGTGATTTGTTTTCTTTGTTTATACAGTGTTAATATTTTAGAGAAAACTTCAACAGCTCCAACTTCTACAGCTATACAATAAGAGGGAGGACATTAGGGAATAAATAATTACAGAAATAGTCTACATCTAACTCATTGAAAGTTTTCTGAGAAATTCTTTCTCACGTTTGCAAAACTTACAGGTACAATTTGTGCAAATGTATATAAGACAACCTGAACTGCTACCAAGTGAATAATTTGATGGACATATTAGAAACTTTATCTGAATTTTGGACAAGTAATTCTAATCCTACATAATTATGTAAGTGTGGGGGTTTTTTTTAATGAGAAAGTGTCTCTTATAGGACATATTTTTCGATAAACAGAGCTTCTAATAAGAATCTCCCACAGGCATTAGTCTATTCCTCTATGAGAAAAGGCTCAACATACCTATTCCTTAGCAACCAGTTTACTTCATGAACAAAGCAGCACTATTTCTAGCATCAAAACTGACTGCAGTCATCTGTGTCATTCCTGATGAGAACTTATGGTGGGGTTTTTTTGTCATTTGAGAAATAACTTTTTGTCAGCATTTCCCAAGTGCAACATAAAGAATGCCCTTTTTCAGTATGTTTCCACTCAACCTGGTAAGCCTTTTGCTTAAAAAGAGGACTTTTTTTTTTTTTTGCATTTGCTATTGAATCCTAAATCAAGCTAATACAAGTATAAAAGGCATTCTTGAAAAAAAGTCTGCTGCATTCTTCACCATTTAAATAGATCAGCTGGATCAAGCCACCTCAATAAGAACAGAATTAAGAGAATAGCTAGGCTGAATTATGCTTTTAACTTTAAAAGTGATCGTTGTGTTTACCTCCAGAGAGCATTCTGAGATAAATGGCTGCTATTAAACTGATGATCTCATCAACACATGGAAGCCTTTCTCTTCTCATACACTGTGAAGAAAATAGAGTTATCCCAGTGCTTGGAACCCATCTTGTTTTCTCATGCCTCACAAACTGAGAGAAATGAAGATGGTATCATCAAGTCTTAGCTACTGTGTGAAGGAACAGGTCCAATTTTTTTCCTCCATAATCACAGAAGGGCAAAATTGTTAAAAGAATTCTAATTAATTCCTACAGAATCTCCTATTTCTCCTCAAATGATGATCAAATTATTTGCCTTTTACCTTAGAAATATTCAAATGACCCAGTTCTTTCTACTTCTCCTTCATTGTCAGCCTCCTCCTGCATAGGGCTGCAGTATTATGAGTAACAGCACTAATGTTCCCTTTCTTGAAAATCAAAAGCCCTTTACAATATTTTACAAGTGGTGTACAAAAGCAGATAAGCTATTAACTGTCACAAAACATACAAGTTTTGCCCAATGGTACAGTTAATTCAGGCTGTCTCTTTGTCAGAGATATCAGATGATGGACTGAAGTGCCCACTATTGCAGATACAATAGCACTACCAGAGCCAAGGAATCCCAACTGCTCATTTTCTGCCTTAAACAATTGTCAAGCCACTTTTCTGTGACCTAATCAAAAAGGTAACAAAATATATTCTATATTACCCATTCTATCTTTCCAGTTAATACCCTCACTAACTCTTAGGTATCAAGTTCCTGTGGAAATTAATCTTTGAATATAGCTCCTGCAGCACCACCTCATAATTAAAGAATTTCATAGAATCATAGAATCTTAGGGGTTGGAAGGGACCTCAAAAGATCATCTAGTCCACCCCCCCTGCCAGAGCAGGGTCACCTAGAGTACCTCACACAGGAACGCATCCAGGTGGGTTTTGAATGTCTCCAGTGAAGGCGACTCCAAGCAACCCTGAAAGTCATGTACAGTCAAAAGCACTACTCAAAGGCACTGGCCAAAGAAAAGACCTTTTGACTCAGCTTTTATTTTACACTGGAACACAATCTGCCTCTTCACAGTTCAGTCTAGAGATAACACACAATGGATGGACATTAACATAAAACACTTACTGATGGAGATTACAATGAATTTCTACATAGCAAACAAGAAAAGCTTTGGAAGTATATGCATTCTTAAATTCCCAGATTCGTTGCTGATTTCTAACACATGCAAGGCACTTACCCACTTCACACTGATAAAAACGATCTAGCCAACTTGTATGAGTATTAGGAACTTGTATGAGTATTAGGAAGTTTCTTTTATTAAATATTTCAAAGTGCTCTGGAACCACAAGATGAACCTTCTATGAAAAGAAAATATTACTGTAAGGAAAGAATTTGTGTCTTAATGATGACATTGCAAAATAATTTAATCAGTTATGCAAAGTGTATAAAAGAAATTATAAGCCTGTCCCTCCCCTTGCATTTTTATATGCTTTTATAATTTGTATAATTTACTTGTAAATTTAACAATGTCTCACAGTATATTTTTCCAGCATAAACTGGCCAGAACAATACTGGAATTGAAACAAAACCTAGACTTCCTGAAACAGATGCTCAAAAGACATGAAGGAAAAAATAAAAACTGACAAGGCACTTGCCAGCTCTGGAAAGTCCTAAGTACAGAAGAATTGACCAAACAATGGCACACAATCTGAGAGAGGTTGAAACACAGGTGTTCTTCAAGAGAAGCCTGGAAAACAATTTCAGAAAAAGTTGCTATACATTTACTAAAATCCGTTTCAGTGCAATTACAGGAAGATTAGAAGAAACTTGGGATGAAAAGCTAAGGCATGACTGAGCAGGTAAGGGATTAATTTTTCCCTTTTTTGCACAACAAATACGTAAGAAATGGCACTGCTATTGTACTGTATATAGGCTGGCAGAAAACATTTACAGGAAGTGTCAAAGGAGACAACTATCTTGATTATTTATTGTTAATGTAATTCCAGTCCTCGTCTCCTATAAAGCTCTTCTGAGATGATCAAGGGTACTTAACTGCAGCTCTGTCAGCCTTTGGTTAGGCGGGGAGGCAGGGGCTCTGAGACAGGTAAGGTAGATGCAATAGAAAGACGGGCCAGTCACTGAGTGTGCCAGTGGGCCCCACTCAAGGACTCCAGCAGACAGCGAGCAGGAGGGCTTCCAGGATAATGAAGGTGACACTGGAGGAGCACCTTCTAAACTGGCCTCTCTACAACATTATTGAGAGTTACAGATACTCAATCATGCTAAGTGGAGCACAAGTAATCAGCTAATTACCTGCTTCACATAATAAGTGAGGGATGTGTCAGTAAGAATGTTTTTACCAAAGGAAAGCTGATTCAAAAAGAACTAACATTTCCTATAAGCATCACAGGGCCTGTGTTCCCAATCAAATTACAAAGAACATAGAACTTCCAAGAGATATGTCAAAATACCAAGTCATGTAGAAAAGAACACCTTCCTCTCCCTAACTGGGGGAAGGCAGCAGTGCTGGGATCAGATCAGAACCCAGCTGTTAGCATGAGCAGCTGACCAAGCCCTGGAGATCCAGAGGTACTCAGGAAGGTATCTGCACATAACAAAAGCAAAGTACTACTGAAAGAAAGTCGTGGCTTTGATGCTAAGGAATTGCTACCTTTAAGCTTAAATTTCTGACTTAAAAAAAATCAAAGCTTTAATCTAATCAAACATACACTTGGTTTTAAAATAAAGTATTTCGCAACATGTGCTGACTATAATTTCAATTTATAGCATCACAATGACCACTTTCTTTAATTTTCCCCTGAACTCCTCACTAAAAACTATTTCTTTTCAATTGGATGAAATATCATGTCATTTTGCTCACCCTTGTAAACAAAATCATAGACTGCCATTATAGCACAAAGACTTCTTCAGAAAAGGTCTTTTCCCTTGAAAGATCTTAAGTGTTAGAGAAATGAGCAACATTTAAGAAAACTAATAAAATCCCAAAGCTTGTAAATGTGATTCTGAATGACGGCCAAACCTTACACAATTCCAGTAATATCAGGGCAGGCAGAAAAATGACCCAGAACCAAGCACTGATGGAGAGACATCACCATCAGTAACAATCAAAACTACAGAATATTAACACTGCTCTGGTTGCGATCACAGACGTAGGAGTCGTGACAGAGTTAACAATGAAACAATCAATAAAATAAATCTGACTGCAATTCCTCCTGATAAACTTAATCTGTCATTAACACCGTATTTCTTCTGCAAAGCTTATCTAGTTTGGAGGAGAGTAAACATGACTATTGCTGGCACAAACAGCTGTGCAGTTCTGCTGTTGAGTATCTTTTATCTGTTTTATACGTGTTAGTACTCCATCAAAAAACAGAAGTGGCCTCTGTGTTCCTGGCTGCCCTTTGAAAATTATTCTCACCATTTGAAACAAACTCTTTCTCCCTTAGAGAAAAAGTGGAAAAGAGTAATGTGGGAATATAGGGAATAAGGGAAACACACCATTCTGCCAGGCTAAATTTCTAAGCATAATATATGGTTGGTTTTGTCACATGACTGAACACCTCCTTGCAAATGCAATTTATACTTTCACACTGAGAATCGGATTATTTCGTATCTTTACAAACTCACATTCTCCACTGTTATTTGAACAAGAAATATAAACAGAATACGATCCTTGACATTTTAATTTAAAACTATTAAAATCTATAGCAAGTAATAAAGTACAAATCGTCTCCCTAATTTTAAACTGCATTGCAACTGTGTCAGGAATTCAGATAACCAAAGATAAAAATCCTTCACAGCTAAGAGCAAGAGCTGAGCAAAAAAATTCCAGGGCTGACACCTAATTAAGATATACTTCCCCTGATGAAGAAAGTTCTTCATCTGTTACTGTGTGTTACAGTAGTTCAGGGCTATATTTAAAAGGCCATTAAAAATGTACCTGAAGGTAAAGTTAATCTTTGTATTTGACAGATAATAGCAGCTTTTTTGCAGTAAGTAGGGAAGTGAATATCTTATTTCTTTATGATCTAATGACCGTTCTGTTTAATCTAAATGGAGTAAAGAAGAACAAGAAAATATGCTTAGGGGATATACTAATACATCAATTATGGAGACTGGGAAAGTACTTTTAAAAAGTAACAGTAATCTATTGTAAATGAAGATCTTAATAAGCACTTCCAGCCACAGGGAGAGCTAAAAAAGATGCATTAAAAATCTATTCAGATTCTGCTCATTATAGATATGTTCGTCTCAGCTCTTAAGTAATGCAGCAATCACATAATTAACTTTCAAAAAGAGAAGCATTTAAAACAACTGAGTATCTATGGAATAAGTTCCCTCCTTATTCTGTTCAGTGAAAATGAGGTTTTTTTCATCCATTTTCCTTAACATTGTTGCAAAAGTGCTGAGGCCGAGTGGCATTTCTTCTGACTGAAGGGAGTCAACAGTTATTAACCAGTATTCTAGTAGGCTCATATGTGAAAATGTGTATTTACAAAATTTTAGGTGGAATGTACATTGCTCATATTAGAGGTACAAGACTTCAACCTCCTGTGTGGCCCTAAAGCACAACTTCTTCCTCTTAGCAACCTAAACATAAATAATAAATTATCACTTTGTAGAGCCCAACCTTCATGACTACAAAGCCAAACAAAGAATATGTTCATAAACCATGAACAAAGTTATAATTTCTTCCCCTGTAGGCAAAAACCACTGACTGTCCATTTCCCCCCCTCTTCGTTCCCCTTACCCTCATATTAAGAATCCTCTCCCAAACAGAAAAGAAATAGGTACAGTTAACAGATTAATAAGAATACTGGAAATGAAAAGTAGCAATTCTGATTTATGTATGCTGAAAATTATAGTCTTCAAGAAATCATCCATCCTTTTCCCCTGTCTGTCCACTGTCAACTAATATAGGAATCTATATTCAAATAGAAGCAATACATCCCATCACATATCACACAATTTATAATGTCACAAATGCACTCACACTTACTTAATCCTTACTTGGTTTATAGGCATATCTGTCTGTCAGATATTCAATAACCAATACACAAACCTGCAACTAATATCAATTATTTATCTGGGTTTTTTTGTATCAAAATAACTTGGAACTATGTAGTCCAAGTGTACTTTCAGTCTACAATAAAAAAAAATTAATAAACCCTTTTTCCTTTCCATACGTCAATGGAATTTAAAAACAGGCTATTTTAAAGAATTATGTTACCTACATTGATATTTATTATTAAATAAGATATTTTAAAAATATTTAATGTCCTGAAAGTACCGAAAGTGTTCAGGAAGTCAGCTACAAAAGAAAGGGAGAGACAATTGCATCCTCACCATCTACATTAGTCTTATCAATTTACAGAGAACATAGTACAATATTGTGACCAAATGGTGAATGTCAATGCAGGTAACAAAAATGCCACTCTTTTCATGATTGTCTCTTTTGCAATTCGTATAGCTTTTTTTTTTTCCACAGAATGTTCTTAGAATAGCAGAATACGGCCCAGGATATAAATAATGGTATTTATTTGAAGGTGACTGAAGCAAGAATAAAATGAATGAGTCAAGTCATGTTTGAAGGGGAGAGATGACTGGCAAAGAACCCAGTAACATCTTTTAAAAAAGGAATCAAGGGAGTTCGTAACCAGAAATTAATGGTGATAACAGACACTTTAATCTGACCCGTGTTAACACTTGAATCTATTTCAGGTCGCAGCATATGGGACAGTGCCTAATTCATTCATATTTTATTTCATGTCAAGATTTGACTGATGAACTCTAAGAAATGTACAATCTGCAAGCATGTTATTCTTTCCTAAATGACAGGAAACAGCATTAACCTCTTCCCTCAACCACAGCAAAGAAAAAACAGTCCTGCTTCTTTTTCTTTTTTTTGCCTGAAATAAACTACAACATATTAGGGTCCTTTCAGATTCAGAGCAGAAATCTAAGGAAACAGTTAAAACCTGAAATAAAAACTGAAGAATAAACTCCCTACGCAGTGTCTTGGGCACGTTGATTCATTACATATTAATATAAATGTGACCTAATATCTTAAGATGCACATTAAATGCAATAAATATAAATAGATTTTGAAATCAGTACCTGTGACCTAGATATTTAACTGAGAGGAGCTGCCTTAGAAAATGACACAGGTGTATGACAAGTAGCACTCATATATTTGATTTTGGAAATACATATTATATTTGTACATGGTATTTTTCTGAGTGTTCTGCTGGAATTTAGGTGGAAATAACCATCTGATATAATCACAGTATCAGAGTCAAGAACTGAGGTTCTTAAACAAACAAAAAGCCCCAAAAAGCTAATGCCAGAATGATGAATTTGACATCATGGGCGTTTTTCCTTAGTTAAGTTAAAACATTTTCTGAATAATTAAGCATTTGCAAGTCAAATAAGCTCTTCAGCTTCACCTCTTATATCATGCTGTTCCTTTGAACAATATTTACAGTGCAAGAAGAGAGAAAACAGAGGAAGATCCTGTGGTTCCTGACAAATTCTGCTAATGAGAGTGCAGGCACTTCTTTAGTGTTTGCAGCACCTCCTTAATAGGCAGCTGAATGTCACTGGCTATGCAGCCACTGCATTTTAATCACAGGGTAAGTCACTGCAGATGGAAGTAGTTTGAGAGAAGTAAACTCTTCCCTAACTTAGTTTTTAGTGGTACTCTCACCCTTAAAATATAGACTTAGCTAAAGTCAACAGGAGTTTAGGCAATGTCCCGCAGAGGAGAAGGAGGCTATGTGTCTGCTCTACAGACTCATCAAACAATTTCATTATTGGTGTTAGTTCTTCTACACTTTGTGTTACTTAGCATTCTGCTGTGTTTCTGTAAGACAGTTCCTGTGTGCCTTGGAGTCACTCCTGAAACGCATCTGTTGTGCCTTTTTAGAATTTAGAGCTGCCATTCCAAAACAGAGCAGTTGGAAGCAATAAATCCAGATCAGACTATTTTCTCTGACCACAGTCTGGTGTTAGGAGTGCTGAACTTCTGGCATCAGATAGAGTTTGTCCCTCAGAATGTACAGCACAAGAAGCAGCACTGCATTTGAAATGTTCATGTTTTAAAAATAACACAGTAGTAGGCTGAAAAAAATATTTGAAAGTAATTTCATCACATCTTTCCACTGGATGAATCTGCTACAGGATAGTAATAATTTTGTGACAGCAGAATATAGTGATAAAATCTAACTGCAGGAAATGAAAAGGCAAGATATTTTAAAAAACTTCAAAATTAGCAAATAATGTCTAGCAATCCAATCATATTGTGCTGAACAGATGATATTTCCTAGTGACTTTTATGTCTGTGTACTGGAGAGCTAAAATTATTGCATCCAGTCCAAATGAATGGATCTATCAGAAGCTGAAGCAACAGTTTCCCTCCTCCAGTATTGCTTTACTGCAATCCAGGCAGTTATCAAAAAGGCAGAGAAAATAAATTTAAGCTTTGATGGGCCCTCTCAACTATTACAGACACTAAAAAGGGTTTAAAATCTTGTTGGTCCCACTTCTTCAAGATTTAGCATCAGAATTTACTGATGAAAGACTAGTCTTTGACCTAAACCTAATTTTCTTTCTTGAGGAGTTTGTCTTCTGCAAAAAGAATTCTGCCTTGTGTGAAAGTTTTTTACTCAAAGACAACCTGACTATAGGATTTTACTAAAAAGTTGTATTTCTTTCTGTTTCATACTAGGAATGGAGGGTCTGTGATAACTGGAAGAAAACAAGCAGCAAGGCAAATTAAGGTAAATGAAAGGGAAACAGTTGAACTAACTCCTGTTATGGTTATGCAAATTGTTTCATAACAATAATTGAGTAATTATTCACAGGACAAAACTTCAAAGACTCCCATACAAGATAAAGGTGTGAAACCCCTCAAATTCATGATGAGAGATCACAACCTGGAATTTTAGAAACATCAAGCTGCCTTATTTAATATCAAATAGTTAACTGCTGTTAAAAGGACAGAAAATAATATCAAAACAAAAAAATATATATATAAAAAGGTTTATATCATCTCTACTTGTTTATTATCAGAACAATCAGCAGTTCTAGGCTGACAAGAAATAAGGGAAGATAGGACATATGTCAGTAACTTCTGAGAAAAGGGCTTAAGAAAGAAGGCCTTAGTCAGCAACCTCCTACAGCTTCTCCCAGGGGCAGGTGGAGAGAAGTCCAGCTGACCTTAACTCCACTGACCAACAGCCATTGACACCTGGGAGCCCTGAGGAGGGTACCAGTGTCCCTGACATTGACAGAATATCATCCCTTTAAATGATGTCTTTAGACAGGAAATGTTAGACTGGAAGCCACTTCAACTAGGGGGAAATTCCACATTTTTGAGCAGACTGGAGATTGGTTGGTGGGCAGAGCACATGCCAGGAGCTCAATACAGAGAGGGAGAAGTGCTTTTGATGCTCCATTTCCATGGCATAGCAACATGCAGCGTGCACAAGTCAACATGAGATTACTTCATATGAAAACAATGTCCTAACAGGAGTCTGTTCAGTGCTGACAATCTCCCAAAGCATTTTCCAGATTTAAGTAAATGAAGACATTTCCTGCAATACAACATACTTCTGAAACAACAGCAGCTCAATGTGTTCAATACCTGCCAGCTCTCCTAATCCTCCAAATAGAAGTGCCATGCGTAGAGTAACTGTGGCCTAAGGACTGTGCTCTAATGATTAAGAGCTTTTCCATAGCACAAGCATATGTTCAGAGCACTTAAATAGGCACAAATTTTCCTAGTAATTTTTACTGGCTGGCTGCATGAGCTATTAAAAGCATGTTGTATCTTCCCCGTTTTGGCCCAGAAAACAATGCATCGCATTACATATTTGTCAGAGGATGATTTTGTAAAATAGTGATTAACTCCAATGGCTTTTGGAGTAACTGAAGGTACTTTGTACTGTTCAGAATTATTAAAAATTATATCACTTTTCCAGTATTTACAGGGACTACTTTCACCAACAAAACAATAAGTTTTTTTCTGAATGAAGTGGAAGTGAAGCTTTTACTAAAAGATAAAAACCAACCATGATTATTTTCTTTTTACCCTAATAGCTGAATGTTTCCTGTTTTTTGATACCTCAAAGTGAACATTCCAGATGTTTAGTTATTTTAAAAGCCAAAATAAGACTGCTTAATATTTGCACAAGCAATCAAAACTTTTGCAATTTAATTCTAGTTAGAGATTACAGGAATTATTGAAACCCAAATACTAGCTCACTGATGGGAACATAAGCCTACAGAAATAAAACTTAGTGAAGAAATTTAAATTTGTGGCTTTCCACACTTTCTTCAGAAGAATAAGAACTTGCTGAAATGTAATTCATTTACTGTTATGTCAGAAAAACAACCATTTTTCCTTTTAAAGTGAAGTGACCTCTAAGTATCTGCTTTATCAGTTACTAGTAAGATAGAAAGTTAAAATTTAGAGGGTTTTTTTTTAAATTTAAATACTTGTCAGCAAAAAAGGTACCTTTTTAACATGTGTCTTTTCAAAAGGAATGCTGTAATTTAACAGCATTCAGTAACAGCAGTTAATTATATGGCCACAAAGAGCAAAATGGCACAGCATTCAACAACAGCTTTATTTCTTATTAGAGAAGCCTGTCTTAATTCCAAGTCCTAAAAAAAGAATGCAGTTGTGATTAACAGGTTTTGTTTGGTTTTTAAAGAAAAGAACATAAACTGTTCCTCACCCTAATTAGAGTTGCCAACAGAAGCTGATTAAAAGATGGAAGCCACTCTAAAAGGGATGTTTTGAACCCTGTTGCATGAGTGAGTTACTAATAGATAAATCTTCCCTTTATGACATAAACAGGCAACAAATTTTTTTTTTGGCAGAAATTTAGCATAGCAAGCAGGCATTTCAAAACTTCTAGATTACCAACATGACAGAGATTTAAAATTATTATATAAGGCATATCTTGCAAAAGGAAAGGATGGAAAATACACCACTTAACATTTTCAAAAGGCACAAAAAGTACTATAATTCACAAGAGGTGTATGCACAGAGAAATGGAGATGCAAATTTGTAATCAAGCAGCCTAATCTGTTCAGAATTAAATTGAATACAGTATTAAAAACACGCAGTCAGACTGTTACTAAAGTAGAAAGCATCTTGAGACAGACAGAGTTCACTACTTCACTGTTAGATCAAGTCCAAAATCTACTGAAAATTTATCTGGGCTTTGCACAGAAACCTAAAGGGCTTTTGGATTAGTTGTAAGAATAGTGACTGTACTTTTTTTTTTTTATTATTTTAGACTTTACAGACCTATTAATATTTAAGTGTTATTGTGGTATTTTTTTTCAGCAGAGAGAGATGCTGGTGCCTCAGAAAAGTGTCTGGGAACTCAAATCTTCTCCCAGGGACTAAGGAAGAAAGAAGCCCGCTGGGTATGTTGATGCCACTCACTGAAGGTTTCATTAAGCAAACATAGACATCCCAGTTGGGCAGCTTCTTCCATGAGTAGCAATAGCAGCAGAAACATAAATAGTCATATGTGGCAAAATAAGATCTTGTATACAAAGGCCAAGCCCTCATGTTTTCACTAAGTTTCAGCTATTTTAAACAAGCACAGACTGAAGTACCTCTGCAGCAGTGGCAGCTTTCAAGTGCAAAGTAGCCTTCTTCATCATGAGGCCTATCATGATCTCTGAAGCTTAAGTGTTCAGGGAGAAGTTTTAGCTGTTCTGTCAAGCATGAGTGCAACTCAGTTGAACTTCCCTGGTTGGTTAACTAATTTAAACTTCTGTGAGTACGCAATAACAGATAGTTCAAAGTGCAAAATGTTGAGGCTATTTCAGTAAATATTATAGTAATTTGTCTAGCACTATAACAGAAAGTAATTAACATACTGCATATTCTTCTTTGTAATTCAGGTGATTTACCAGCTGGAGTCAGAAAAAAATCTAATGACACCATATTTCTATAGAAGAACACAGTGCTGTGTCAAAAAAACAGGCAATGAAATGAATAACTACTCAAATGAAGTACTGAAATTACATTCCTCATAAAAAATAAATCAGTGGAACAATGAAATTACTTCTTTTTTCTTTAAAAAAAAATCCAAATCAGAACTCTTTTCTAAAAATAAATGTTTGGATAGAGTCATAACAATTACCTGGTTTATTCTGTACAGTGTTTCAGATATTTCAGGTCCAATATTTAACTAAGAAATGGCCTTCACATAAATTTTCATGTGTCAAAAAAATTACAAGCCTCTTTTGGAAAGCAGAACTTGCTCTCTCAAAGGTCCAGAGGCCCAGAGTCAGCTCTAATCTGAGGCTGCTGAAGACAATGGAAAAAGCCATTCCACTTACTGACATTTCAGAGAGCATTAAACCAAACCTATGTAAGAATATAGTCTATGTGTCCATAGGGATTAAGCAGAGAGTACAAACTGCATTTCCTGGAGACACCAGCATGGTAGAGAATATTACTTTTCCTGTTTTGTTTTTTTAAAAAAAATCAGTGGCAAAATTACTTATTGTTTATCCTAAAATAATCCTAAAATAATTAAGCAAAATCAGATGAGTTATCTTATGGTGCAAGACACTTAAATCAAAGAGGAATCACTATGTCTCTATTTTAATCTTGTTTCATCTGTCTAGGATACAACATCTAGCTTTATGCTTTATTCTTTTTGATTCATGTATTAACCATCTTGTTTGTCTGCTTGTTAAAACAGAGCAATCACAACATGGGTGAAGTGCCCTTTCAAATGCTGTATGCTTTTTTCCCCTCCATGCAGCTTACCAAATAACGGGTTCTGGAAAAATAAGACTTTCTGAAAGTAAGTGTGAATAAATTTCAGAGATACATAAGGTCAGTGAACATTCTTTTCCTCACATAATTCCTTCTCCATCCTTTGTTCATTTATAACTCTTTAAGTCTAACACATGAATTATCCTATTTTACACATCAATCACTTGACATTGTTTTACTAAAGCACTTGCTGTAGCTATCCTTCCAGGCTGCCAGGAGAAGTTTGACAAAAAGACTGATTAGTTCTTTTTCCTCCCAGATAAACAAACTACAAAGCAAGTTTACAGTATCCAGGACCATCCTTGTAAAAATATCACAAAGGCTCTTTACAGTCAAAATGCAAATCAGAGCATTTGCAGGTGCTCAGTCAAGAAGAAATGAAGAAAAGTTGATGATGATTCAGCAGTCTGTCAAATGGGGAGCAGAAATGCTCACTCCCAAGACTTTATAGATAATGACACATAATTGTTAGGACACTTTTTAACAAAGCATCATTTAAAGAAGGCCTTTTTTTTGCCTTTTTTTGTTTCATACATGGACAGTAATAATTCAAAATTCTCTTATTCCTGAATAAAATCTTAGACAATGTCAATGACACAGATGCTGGTTACATGAATTCACATCTGTGTATTCACCTAAGAAACTGCCTACAAGAACAGCAGACACACATCAGATTTCTAAATCCAGGTCTGGTCTTGTAAGTGCATCATCCTCTGTGGCATTTTGTAGGGAAGGGCTACGGCCCCAGCCCTCCACTGTTGCTTGGGGATCTGGGTCCAGGCACCAGAATTAACACTGAATTTGCCTTTCTTGTGTTTTCAAAAAGCTCAAAAGCAGCTTGGAAGAATAAATTTAATGAATTGCTTTCTCCCACCACCCTATCAGAGAAGCCTGAGAGGATGACAGGTAGGAGAAAGGTAGAACAACAAATGGATCTTGAGGTAGATTGAGAAGTGCGGGGAAGGAAACTGTGCTACCAAATTTCAAGGCAGGCAGAGATACTGAAGGGAGAAACTACAATTTTAAAAAAAGAGCCTGAGTTAAATGGCAGCAATGCTGTCTCAGTTGCAGAACTTGACCTCAGTAACTCTCAAAAATATTAGCACAGATTAAACACATTGTTAAAAAGAACCAAAAAGTCCAATAAACTCAATAAAAATGTTATGGCGTTTGTTGATATGCTGCACTGCTCTAGGTAATATCCAGTTATAACACTAGTTCATTTCTTGGTTTAGACTGAACGAGGAGAATTGGTGGAATTATTGCACATTTGACACAATCAAACAGGCCCGATATTGAAATGAACTGCAACATTCATTCATTTCATGTGTGATTTCAGCAGCTCCTGAAATTGTAGCCAGTTAGCTATGACCTTATGACTTCAGTCTCCTGTAGTTTTTACCTGAATTTTCTCAGTTGAGATGCATTGCTCTTCAGCCTAGAGAAGGTGATCCTTAAATATCAGCCAGCTTTCATGGGCCTCTCTTCCCTCCAGGATGTTATCCCATGACACTCTCTTGAGCAGATCCCTGAACAGAATGAAATCTGCCCTCCTGTAGTCAAGGGTAACAAGCTTACTGTGAGCCCTCCTTGCTGCCCTGAGGATCTTGAACTCCACCATTTCATGGTTACTACTACCAGGTTTGCCCTTGAGCTTAGCATCACTCCACCAGCCCTTCCTCATTGGTAAGAACAAGATTCAGCACAGCACCTCTCCTTGTTGGTTCCTTGATTACTTGGAAAAGGAAGTTTTCACCTACACACTCTAGGAACCTCCCAGATTGTTTGTCCTTTGCGGAGCTGTCCTTCCAACAGAGTCCCCCATGCGTACCATGGCTTGTAAACAGGAAGCTGCTCCTATCTGTCTGTAGAGTGCCTTGTCTATACTGTCCTCCTGATCAGGGCCTGTAGCAGAGCCCCACTGTCCTATCACCTGTCCCTGCCTTCCCTTTAATCTGAATCCATAAATGCTGTGTTAGTGATCTCTTTTTTAGCACTAAGATACTAACTAACCTGATTTTCTTTATTTTATGTGGATCTACTGAGAGAAAATATTTTTTCCTAAGTAAGCAGCAAAAACTACAAATTAGGGGTGGCATACAGAATACTCTGCTGTAACTTTAATCCATCTGGGTTTACATAGCATTGCTAAGATAAAATCCAGCCACTTCTCAGTAAAGATGCAAAGTCAAGTTCTCTAGGGTCAAGGCCTACTTTCTATTCCCATGCACACCAAGGTTTATTATAGGATAAAAAGAATAACATACCCACCACCACATCTCCCCCCGTATTTGACTTGTTTTTCTCTTTCATATTCCTCACATAACTATTTCACGTATTAAATTATAAGCTGTTTTTATTTTATTTTCCTTGGTTTGCAGAGTTTCTTGTAAAACCCACCAGCTGTTCTTGTGATTATTATATAAACCTCAGCATCACAAAAAAGCAAATTAAATTTAGTAAGCAAAGCCTTCACTACACAAGTTTTCTTGTGGGCAAAACCTCTTTCAGCTTGCTCTAAACTGTCTATATGAATATAATTGAATTTATTATTTTAACTCTCTATATAACTGTATAGAATCTAAGTGTTATCCAGGAGGCCTTGAAATACTGCCTTCTTTCACATGCAGCAGTTACCAAAAGTATGATTAATTAACAATATAAATGCTGCTTTTAGTTTTGTTAACTTCATATTCAAAAGTATCAACTATATGAAAGACCCATACAAATGAACCCAAAATTTGTGTAGGTACAAAGGGCTTCTTACGCATATTCAAATTAAGGAACAGATTATTTTATCTGAAAAACAGACAATCAAGGAAAGCATGCTTGTGATACATGAA
>NW_009953085.1:58811-60962 GCF_000747805.2 Chaetura pelagica | reverse complement strand
AGGGAAAGACGTTGTTCATTACTGACGGATAAAGTACTATTTTCCATTCTCATCATATTTATTTTGAAGCATAAATACTTCTGCAAAATTCTAGCTGTTTTGAAATCTTGAATTCTCAGCACATTTGGCAGAACCAGAAAGTGTTCCAGGAATACATTAAAAATACTGCATAACAATTACTTACTAAGTCATGCCTCTCACAGCATGCTAAAGGCTGCCATAACAAAACAGGCAGATGAAATGTCAAAAAAAAGCCCTTTGGCTCCCATTTGGCTCTCCCTTGCAGTGTGTCTCAGCAGACTATTCTGCCTTGGACGAGGCCTCCTCCTCACTTGTATCACTTTGTCAGTTCAGAGGGAAGTTCAGGAAATCAGAATGAGAGACACGACTAAACCAGATCTAACTTTTCTTACTGAATGCCATTTCCCTTCTGCTCCTGTCTTGTCTGTACAAGGTGATAAGCTACTGGGGACAATTTCTGTCTTCTCACCCAAATGGAGCAATCATTACAATATATATGCACTTACCCACACGCATACATCTACATAAAATCTTATGTATAGCTCTAGTGTGTGCAATAGTATTTACATTCTTTCTGTCTTACAGCTGAGCTCAGTTTCCCACACATCCTTAAAATTTATGGAGGTAGACCTAATGATAATCATCATCACTGTGTCCTGCTATAATGAATTTGGTTGCTTGTTCCTTGATGTGCAGGATGAAAACAATCTATAACTATGTTGACAGATTAATTTCTGTTCAGCTAAAACAATCCCCTGTAAGATGATACACTGTAAAGGCTCTTTTGCTCTCAAACCACAATCCTGTTTCATCAAATTTAATTTACGCAGTTGTGTAAAGTTTTCCCGCTCAGCAACAAAAATCACCTCATTCATTTCTAACTTGGATGAATCTGCAGAAAATTGTAAATAAGGTGCTTACCAGAAAAAAAAAATTAAAAAAATTAAAAATAATGAAAAATATGGCATTACATGATAAACTAAAATCACAACTTCAAAAAGGAATAAGGGATGCTGCTTGCTGTTTTCAAGGGATTCCTTTAAAAGCATCTTCATCGTTAAGCCTGGAAAGATGAATTTTAGTTTTCTACCTCTGATATATGTCTTGCATGACACACATATTTTCTAAGTTCACAATACAACAGTTTACTCGTCCCTTCACAAACAAAAGCTTTTGCCAGAGTAAGAATGAGTCTAGAAAGACAGGTACATCTCCCAATGTGCTTACCTTAAAATTAGCCAGCAAAATGGCATTTACAGACATTGTCAATGACAGATCATTCACAGGCCACTGAATGATGCATTTTTTTAAAGTATGCACTAAATTACACCTACTTGCTGTCGAATTTCTTCTTCCATCTTTACTGGGGATCCCAGCTCTGCAACTTGTTTGACACCTTCACTAGCATATCCTCCATACTCCCAAAGGATGTAGTTTTTTGAGTGTGAACTGCCAATGATCGCAGACCAGTGGTTGGTGCGTCCTTTGGGGAAGGAAAAACCAAAGAAAATCAACCATCAAGCCAGCCCCAAAGCATAATTCCTAACATTTTATTACAGTGAAAGTTTTGAAGTGTCCAGTCTTCACCAGCACCAAACTTTTGCATCTGTTACATGCTGTCAGTTCTCACTGCATCAACACACCATATGTTTAGAGTAAAAAGAACAAGCCAGTGAACTACAGAAATACAGCATACAATGTCAGGAACTATTTGATATAACAACAGAGGCAGAAAGGGTGAGAAAGATTGTATTCCAGCCAATCAAGCAGTGCTCCCAGACACACAGGCTTAATGTAATTTTTCTTCAGTGAATAATTCATGTCTTCAGGAACTTTAACAGTCCTTTAATTTTAGGTATCAACATAAATGTTTTTGAGGATGCAACCTGAAAGAGAAGACTTCAGTGGTCACTCAAAGGTTTAACAGCAAGCATTCCCTTACTGTGGGATACTGTTTTGTAATGTGTGTTTGAGTGGTGACAGCAGATTACCAGTGAAAGGGATAGATAAGTGTGATTACACTATCACTAAATGTTACAGATTTTCATTTATAGCTTTGTGCTCAAATGTCATCAGGCATAGAGCTATAAAGAGCTTGTAGCTAGAAACCTCCCCCAGCACCTTCCTGCT
>NW_009953085.1:16220-58801 GCF_000747805.2 Chaetura pelagica | reverse complement strand
ACCTTTGTTTTCCACAGGTAAATGGTGACCAGCACTTCTTCCAGGAAACTTCTGAAATGCTGAAAAAGAACTGCTCTTATTGCCACTGACACAGGTGGGTTTCTGCTTCTGCATACTTAATTATACATGTAACTCATCTCCTTTCCCAACCCTCACCCCAACCATTAGTAAGGGTTCCCTTTAAATTAGGAAGGGAGTGAAGAAGTGAATTTTGGTTGCTTTCTCAAATTTCTCATAGCATAAGAGTTCTAGAGCTAGACAAAAGTATTCCTGTTTCTGTTTCTTGTCTGGTTAAACAGGAAAAAAAAAAAAAAAAAAAGTAAGGAAAAAAAAAGTAAAAGTTTGAAGAGAAAATGTTAGAGAAGTCTGATGGAATTGAAAAGAGAATTGAGCAGAAATAACGAGTCACTGAAGTCTCACAGTACTGGAAATAAAAATGAATTCACTTGAGTGTCAAATAATAAAGCAAAGATATGGGCTTAAAGGAAAAGGATGAGAAAATGAACTGCTCAAATAAGCAGACAGTCTGGTAACAGTGCAATGGCTATAGGAGATGAGGGAGACAGAATGATGGAGTGAGACAACACAACATTTTTCTTTCCAATGCAAAAAGTAAAGAGTAGCAGTAAAAACAGCTGAAAATGAGAATAAAGGAAAAATGAATAATGAAGTAAACAAAAGGAATGCAAATTTAAGATGTGAAAGGTGGGACAATGAAATTGAAAAAGACAGTGTAGAGAATTGAATAGATAAAGTCAGATGCAGGAACCTAATCATAAGAGAACAAAAAATAGATTAGAAATAAAAAATGAACCGGAATGGTAGGGGGAAAAAAACAAACTAGAAAAGTGCAGCAAGCAGAATAGCTAGATGAGAGAGATGGCCTAGCAACACAGCAAACACAATCTCCATCGTTTCCCTAGTGCTAAATTTGGACTATAATGCACCCACTGAGCTTGGAATTATAGTGAGCTTGATGTTCTCACAGTCCATTAAAGCTAATAAGCAATTGACCCCCAGACGGAGGAAAAAGCCCACAACTAAACCTCCTCCCTACCCAGGCAATAGCTGAAGCGACTACAGTGTCAGAAGACAGTTTCTTGATCTAAATCTAGTAATTGTTCCTTAAATATACACTGGCATCTTGTCAAACCAGGGAGATACTGTCATTCAGCACCAGGGACAGGACCACCAGCTTTGCCCATTCTTTCTTCCTAGCACACAGGTCTATCTGACCAGTCATAGACAGCAGGTTTCCCTGAAACACAGTAAGTGACACTTAATTAAACTTACTGAAAGAGAAGGTTCCACCTAGTCCCTACAAAAGCAAAATATGCCACTAGAGAGAAGAAACAAAATGTCTTTAATTATTAAGTAAAATGGGTAATTAATTGTTCTACTTGCTCCAAAGTTCCTGACACTTGCTATCCTAAATGGATTAAGAACATCTGATGGAAGCAGGGACTAGCCTCTTCCACCAAAAACCACCAGACATCTCTCCCTGTAGACACTGGCACTTATGCAAAAGCAGCCAGGCCCCCCTGCTTGCCTGAATGAGCTGTTCAAACTATACCACATCTACCTTAAACCTCTTATAAAGCCTGTGTACCATTTGCAAATGTTTCACTCCTCACCTTCAACCACCCATTTTTCATGAGAAGAGAGGCAATGCAATATAGCTTCTTAAGTATTTTCCTATAAACATTAAAGAAACTCTTCTTCATTAAATAATCTCAGCAGTGCAAAGCCAGAGCTATTTTTCATGACCAGTTCAATGTCACTATCCAATTCTTAAGACAGCAAACAGAATGTCCAATGGTGTTATCTCACTTCCTTTTTGAATGAGTAGTTTCTCAATTTACACATTCATATATTTAGTTTTGCATAAAGATCAAGTTGTCATCACAACACAAAGATTTACCTTCTGAACCCTCCGACATATTTCATAGATGTGCCACATCAAATCATGATGGAGAGCGTATGTATGAGTGTTACCAAGAGAGAATAAATGCTTTTACGCAACAGATTGTATATAAATACAAATCCTTCTCACTGGTAAAATGTGATAGGAAATTTAATCGTTCCCCTTGAGCCAGATTTAATAACAAATCATATACTCAGCTTCCACTAGTGCTGGTATCAGGAGTTGTGGTAGCTTGTAAAAATTACCTGAAAAGATGCTCAGGTTTTTTAAGCCTTAGTTTGCAAATCAGTTTAAATTTTTTTTCAGTCTGTCTGAGATCCATGAAAGCAAAATTGTTTTAAGAAATAGTTTTTGAGCCCTTTCTACAGCTGTAGGGGGGGAAAAAAAAAAAAAAAAAAAAAAAAAGGAAAAAAGGAAAAAAAAAAAGAAAAACTAATCTTTCTCACTGTAATGAAAATGTGAAAAATCTTGAAAATGTGATCGAATACACACTCGAGTTCAAAATGTCAGGCAAATCAATAGAATATCTTTGTAATGTATAGCATTCACAGAAAGATCCATGGATTTTCCATACTGAATGTTAGCAACATTCCACATATGTCATCAGTTACACTGCTGAGTAGTAAATAAGCAATGTTGTGTCATACAATAAGCTCCAACCCTCTTTACAGTCCCTGTATGGTACAATAATGGAAAAAGAATGAGACTCACGTGGAAAATCTTTGGGATGAGTTTTTTCTGACCAGTTTCCATAAAAAGTTAGCCTGTATTTGGCAGTTCCACAGGCACAACAGTCTAAAATTGGTTTGTCAGTCACACCTTCTGAGGCTGAGTCTGAAAAAGCAGCAAAAGACCCATTGAAAATGGTTACAACTCAAAATCAACAGATGACAGCAAAATTGCCACAATAAATACTTCAGTAAATAAATCTGAATGAAATACTTTTTTTTGGTTAATTTATAAGTTGGGCTACACGAAACTAAACTAGAACCCTGAAATACCTGGATCATATTTTTAGTGGATGTAATTATTTACATCTACATTTTTAAATAAGAAGGTGCTGTTATTTCAGTCATCTTCTTAATTCAGAATGGTTATTTTTCTGGTTCTTATCTGCTACAGATGAAACTTCAGTTGATCTCAAAACACAATAGGCTTGAAATTTCTGGACAGCCAAAGCATATAAATTCTCCTGTGGGATGCAATAACCAGCTGCAATCCTTAAAGTTAGGAAAGGATGAAATAGCCCAGGATTCAATAAAGTGCCCTGAAGACAAACAGGTTGCATATGAGGACCAGGTTAAAAGTTGCAAGTATCTCACTTAGGGCAAGTCAAGGAAGATTGTATGAGGAACAGAGTATGTGATAAGGAAGAACACGACGGAACGGAAGATCCCCAAACTGAAGTCAAATAAAACAGTTCAAGGCCTCAAAACTTTAGTTTGATATATTAAGAGAAATATGTAGAAAATTATGAGAAGGTCCAAAAGAGGTTTTACTTTACCTTACCTTGTTCACAAATTTTTTTGGTGAGTGAACCCTCATCTTGAAAATAAATGATGCGCTTCTGCACAATGCTGGCTCTATAAAGGGAAAGTAAAAGGTCTGAAACATTTTTATTCCTTAAAGGAAGATAGAATGCATTATAAAGTAGCTAGGATAGAACCTGACTGCTAAGACCTAGGCATATTTCCCTTTTTCTGACAATACATGTATGTGATACAGGACCATATATAAGGTATTTTTTTTCAAGTTGCATTTGAATTTCATCACATCTTACAGAAACATGGAATGTTACTACCTTTAGAGAAGTGACAATAGTCATCTGTGCTACTGAAATGCATTATGGTCGACTGAATATTCAATCTTTCAATCAAATCTTATATTAAAATACTGAAATTATATTAAATTTCAGGAAAATAATATAGTTAAAGCAAGCAGCTCTTTGTAGGAAATTACCTGGCATTCTAAGGAGATTAGTACTTCTGATATATGACAGCAATTCAGTGCAAATATGTAAAACAGCAGTTAGAATAAGAGCTTTTAAAAAGTCTTCAAAAGCAATTCAAAGGTTCCAAAAGACAAGTCACTTTAAAATTAATTAAATCGAGAATATTTTATTAAGTCTTATAGTTAAAATAAAATGTAAGTTTATAAGCCTCAGCTGGCGAGGGAGAAGGGAGTGAGGGGGCAAGGAGATTGAATCTGAAAACAATACAGAGAAAGCAGAGCTACTGTGTAGTTTTATTTTTTACAGCTGCAATTGTACAGATGAAATCTAGTTAATTTTTAGCCTCCCATCTGAGACACCATAAATTGGATTTTGTATCAAAGATCTTCAAGTCAGCAAAGCATCAAGCCCAAGTTAATCTTGCAGACTGGTATTATAACCACCATATGTTAAATGTCAAAAACATTAATCAACTGGAAAACCGCTAAGGTGATCCCTCCCAGTCATTAATAAATTAAAAATTGACCATTTTTTTAGCTGTGAAAATTTAATGTAAACATGTAAACTTTATCTTCTTTATTTAAAAAAACAGAATCTGCTTAAATTCAAAGACATTATTTGGAGGGAGTTTTCTGAGGAGAACATGCTTCAGGAGCTGGCACTCTACTTACTAGCAAGAGACCACATTCTTCTAGCAACATTCTGTACCATCACTTGTATCTGAAACTCTAAAAAGAAAGGTGAAATTCTTGTCTTACCTCAACTTTACAATAAAATAATTATCTTGATCTCCCTAGAGTTATTCTTCAAACACACCAGTTGAAGTGAGAAGAAAAATAGGACTGTATATGCTTAGCAGTGTTGTTGCAGTCATGTAAACCTTTCTTGACAATGTCCCACCCATAAAATTATTAAAAGTAAGGTGCACTTTTACTATACTTTCTTTGCCAGGATTCAACACCAGAGCAGGATAGGAAAGAATCCTTCATTTCACATTATTAAGTACCCAGCAGAATAACGGGGTTTTGCAAATCTCTCAAAGCTGGATGAAACAGGAAAGGGGACAGAAACTACAGCTTGCTCTCATCCTTAATAGGGCTGGCATCTTCTAAAGGAGGAGATGGTAAAGGATAATATAGGCAATGAAGGCTGTGAAAAAACAATGAGAAACAGGAAAGAGGAAGACTGACTTTCGTAAAAAAGCAAGAGCATGATCTGCCAGTACTTGGTGAAGGGGAACTCCTAGGCCTTATCTTTATAAAGTGTTCACATTAGGGATACATTTTGCCTGTAGCAAATAACAGAAAAGGAATGAAACTTAGACTTAGTTAAATGTCTTTTATTAAAGTGACAGCTGTCATGGGGCAATTTAAATGGTGCCAGAAGAGCTTTCTGAGGCATCTTTTTCAGTGTTTCTAACAAGAAACAAGGGGAGGGGGAAATAAAACAAACAAACCCACTCAAAAAACTACTAGAAAAAACACAAGCCAATGGCCAGCCAATGGCAGTGGCATGCTACCTTATTCCAGTCTTTGCACTGAAATCCAAAGACAACCTCAAAGACTTTGAGGATGCTGTACTGCAAATGAGAACCAATACTTTCATACAGACTCAACAAAAGATGTACAATTTTTTATATACCGTCAAACACGGGTTTTCAAACACTGTATCATAAAACTGGAAAACTATCATGGATGATGATTAATAAAATGCCAAGTAACAGAAACCTGAGATGAAATGGATTTGCATCATCACAACTCATATTGTCAAGATGCTTTAATTTTTTCTACACTGGCCAGTTACAAGCAGCTGTCTTCCAGGAGTGATACTAGGGCCAATACTCTCTTCAGAAAAAGCGTTGAGTGTCCTGGTGGACAAGCTGCCATGCACCAACAACACAGCATTGCCACCAAGGCAGCCACCAGTCTTCTGGTAGGTTTCAGCAACCTGGTCAAGGAACATGATTTTTTCCCCTCCATTTGGTACTTTTGAGACCACATCTGGAGTATTACAGCCAAGTCTGGACTGCCAGTTAAAGAAAGACATTGCATTACTAAATAGAGCCCAGCGAAAGGCCATCAAGATCATTAGAGGAACTGAGCCCATGTTGTCCAGGAAGAGGCTGAGAGAACTGAGTTTGGTCAGACTAAAGCAGAAAATGCAATGGAAGGATCTTACTGTTTGATGTCCTCAGCTACCTGCCAGAAAGATAGAAAAGAGTTAGAGACAGATGCTTCTCAGAAGCGCATGGTGGTAGGATGCAAGGACAAGTGGGGACACATGAAATGCCCTGAAGATACAAGGAAAATCTTTCTCACCACCAGGATGGTCAATGCGATCAAACACTGGAACAGGCTGCATAGACAGTTTGTGCCATCTCCACCCCCGGAGATACAAAAGATTGATCAGTCCATGCCTCAGGAACCTAATCAGCCTACCTCATGTAACATCACCTACTTCAGTTAGACGAATGGACTGACTTCTAGAGGTCCTTTCCAACCTGTATTATCCTATTATCCTGTGCTGTAAATATAATTTTAAAGAACAAGTTTTCCAAAGCTTAAAAAAAAAAAAGAATAAAAGAATCCAAGCAAACAATGAGCTCCCTAATCTGCATACAAAAGAGATATTACAAGTATTTAATTAGAGAAGTAGTTATTTTAGAAATTAAACGTTGAAAGACTGAAGCCTAAAGTGTACTTATATTATTCCTTTTGCCGCATTTAGCTTGACACTGTGAGATGTCAAGGGAACAGTTCCTTTTCTAACAACAAAAGCTTCACAGCTTTCTGAGCCATTGTCTCTTCAGCTGTGTTTCAAATTATACATGCAGCAAATATTCTAAATGGGAGGTTTGTTACTGATTGCAAGTATAACAGGATTGGTATATTAGATAGCTGCATAAATACTGAAAAGGCACACAACTTTACAAAGACTCAGACAGAAACAATATCAAATTAATTTTAAAATACTGTTTTAATAATCAGCATCTAGAGTAAAAGCAGATCAGAGCATCTGATCAGTGTATTTGCCTGGTTTTTACCACTGCCTTTTGTTGCCTTAGTTTTTTTTTTTTAAACATTTTTTTTTAAAAGCTTTGATTTGGACTGAAGATTCTTTCATTTGGTCTTGAGGCTTATAAAAACAGCTTAAAAATGGAATGGCTAACTTTTACAGATAAGTAAGAAAACACACAAGGTACACATCTTTCCACCACTCCCAACATCCAAGGCCATCTGAACTTTACACAAAGGGGAAATCCAATTGCTTTCCCCTTCATCTTAACATATGTAAGTGGATCTTTAATTGATTTGTTTCTCTCTGTAACTGTCAGGATGCTATGGAATAAAAAAGAAAACGTATATAAATATCACTCAAAAAAAAAATCTGTTTTCTTTCCATTTTAGTGAGTGATTCTTCTGGGTTTTTGTTAAAGCTTTTTCATCACCAAACTAAGGAGTAAAACTGTATGTTACCTCTTTATTTTTAAAAATCCCCAAACTGCTTAAAGTGTTATTTATTATTTCTGTTTGGTGTTCTCAGCAAAATCCAGAAATACCTAGCTTCTATAATATTTGTATTGATGATAGTACTTCAGAGTGCTGTGGGTTGGATACAGGCAGGTCAGAGTCTCTGCCCTGTCTTAGCACGAGGGAAGCAAGACCTGCCCTGGAACAAGAAGTTCCCTTTCCAGCACAGTTCCACAACAATTGTACCGTCCTGCTCTGAAAAGCTGTACCAAAGTCACACAAATTGCATTTGGGATATTAACAAACAGGAGATGTTATAAACCATTAAAAAAAAAACAAAACCAAAAAAACAAAATCAAAGGAGTTTTGGGAATGCTCCAAGTCAAACCAGAAACAGAGTTGTTTGCAGTTTTTTTTCTTTCTTCTATAGAAACAGCTTTAGATCATCCTCACTCTTTCTGTCAAATCCTAGCACCAATAGAAATATTCTTATTTTAAATTGCCTCTGTGGGTGTAATGATGTGACAAAAGTAGTACGGAAGAGGATATATTAGAACTGTTCCTATGACATTTTTTAAGCTTACATCAAAACCATTAAGTACAATATTAGAGTTACATTTTAATAAAACAGGTTTTTTCCAGAGCTGCTGAGGATACCCTAAGTTTCAACTGGATATTGAGAAGTAATAATAAACTGGACTGCAGATAAGAAACTTTTTCTGCTCTTTATTACTTATGAGTTAACCTTATCTTGCCCTCTCAGCCATCAGAATTATTTTCTTTAATTATTTCATGCCTTACTGATTTAATTACACTATTATAAGTTGTTTTTCACCCCAGAAAGCTATTTAATACAATCATACTTAACAGGATGTTAAGTTTGCTTGGCTTTTTAGTTGTGTTATCTTTTGCAAAGAAAGGATTTGTACATGTACAATTTGCTTTAGCGCTAGAAAGTGTGGTGAAAGTCACGTATTCACAGCTACTGTACTTTTGTTGGTGCTGAAGGGTTTTGTAATTCTAATACATTATTCAGGATGCTCTCATTTTATTTCCTTCTGTCCTAGAAAAACAACCGCAACCCTACTTTTCTGTCAAGCACTTACAAGGTCAGGAAATGTGAAAACTCCCAGAAGTTTACCAACAACACTTACTTCTCTTTCTAATATTTAGGAGACCTTTGTTAAAAAGAAATTAAAATTCCATGAAAGCACATCTGGTCCTTTAATCATTAGATGCTCAGCAATTTTTACATTAGTAGGATATTCAACAACTACATGCTTCAAAATTATTTTCAGCTAAGAAACTGTGCTCAGTCTCACCAAACAACAGGCTCCATCTACATCAGAATCTAATTTTATCAAGGGTGACTACTATAAAAAACTTGTATGAAAGTATTTCTTTCTCAATGCCTAACTTAAGAGCTAACATGGTACATTTTTTGCAAACCCGCCAGACTTGATATTTGATGTTAGATAACATGCAGTAATAATAATGTGAAGTTTATGAATGTTGCCATAAATCAGCTCTTCTCAGGAGGAGTGCCATTTTCTCCCATACATTAATCTGATGAAAAACAGTAAAAACTGCTCACATCTAAAAAATTCAGTGCCTATGTATAAGCTAGAATTTTCTCCTGCAGTTTTATTTTTCAACATTTCATCCATACTGTCAGAAAGTATAATGGAGAAAAATCCCACAGCAAGAGCAAAGTATCCTAAACTTGTCTTACCAATTTGCTCTTGCTTCAAAATCCTTTTCATTGTTCTTCATATCATACTCAGGTCTACCTTCACACAAGGAGATCACTGACTTCAGGACTGATTTGGTCATCATATAAAATACAACAAAAAAGTCCTCAGGAAAAACACAATTACATGTGCTGCTATCTTGTATTTGTCCACAGAATATCTCTCTTGTCTTTGCTCAAATGGTCACAAGACATAAATATTATAGCTAAAGCCTTCAGGATAAAAACTCATACTGACAAAATAACAAATACAAAAACCAACCCAACACAGCCAAGAAATGGACCAAAGGGAAAAAATATGAAAGAATGAGTTAGTCTAAGACTCTCAGAAAACTTCACAGTGCTTAAAGCCCATTGCTATTCACTGGCTGCACCTTCATCAGGTATTTTGTTAGCCACAATTTATGTAGCAAGTACCACCTCCTTGAATTTCAAAACTAAGCACTGTATATTATACCATGTGACAGGAAAATCAGAAAATACTCTTAGGGGTTAAGAAAAAAGAGATATTGAAAAGTACAGAAACAAGTATTAGGAAACTGATATTGTCTAAGATACACATAGGAATGGCATAAACAATGTCTAGTTATATCTCTTTGCTGCAATAGTGGGTTGTCAGACTGTGGATGTGATTACATATTTATATTATTTTATACATTAGCTCCCCAAAACACAGTATTTTAATGAAACTTCTTGGAAGTGGCTGATTCCTTCTCAAGGTGGTTTGAAGCCTTTTCTATAAAACAACACACAGCAGCAGAGAGAGGGGAAAAAATCAACACTATCAAGAAGCCTTTTGCCTCTGTGGGGCTCCAGAAGTCTTGTTGACTTGTTGAAAGGTCATCATTTCATGGAGGAAGTGATTACAACTATGCCTAAAGGATCAGGGATTAAGCAAAAGCTACAAAGTCTGTATCTCGCTTAATCATCACAACAAAGAGAGCACATGAATAGAATTATTAAAGGAGCATTGTGAACAGTAGTAAGTAGTAATGGAAGGTATTAAGATGAGAAATTACCTTTCACATGTTAGCAGCTTTGAGAAGCAGGCATAGACTAGGAACTGGAATCCAGCCCTATCAAGTTTTATTTGGAACAATACTACAGTTAACTAGATTCTTAACATAATTAGAAACTGAGAGGGATCTGTTTTAACAGGGATCACTGACATACACAAAGTGTGATTAGAGACACAGGGGGAAATAAAGCAAGGGATCAGGTGCTATAGAGACAAGCAGGGGTGCTCCAGATACAGGTATGGGAAATAGCTGCATCGATTATGTTTATGAGACTGACATGCAAGCAAAGCAATTTAAACTTTCCAAGTGTTGGTTTAGATTTCAAAACTCAAGCAACAAGGAACAGAAACTCCTGACCTTCAACACAAAAAACAGAAGGTGTGCCTATCTGACTTTTTTTTTTTTTTATAGCAGGTAGTCATTGGCTCCCACCAAACATTTACACAGAAAGAGAGACAGAAAAAATACATGCTTTTAAAATAAAAACATACCATTATCAGATACACAGATGTTGAGGGTGTTCTGAAAACTCGGATGGGCCCTGCAATCTTAAACTGCTGTTGATTTTGAAACAACACCCTATTGAATACTGACCAATGTTCTACGGAAATCAATTACCAACTTCAGTTTCAGTTAATCAGAAGAGAATCACAGCCTGAATTTCTTATGATGCATGAGTAGCCACTGAAAAACTTGAACATTATAAAGACATCACTTAAAACTTTCTTCCTCCTGAGCCAATTTGCTCACCCATAAAGGCAACGCAAAAACCCGTATTTGGCTACGTGTGAAATTTGCCTCCTCTTCATGAGTTTAGCTTTATTTGCTTGCCTAAACATACTTACTACTTTTTGAGTAGAACTGTGTGTGGCAGAAATATAGATTACAACTATAAAACTGGCACAGATAGAGAACTAGTTATGTTTCTTCACTATATTGAGGACAAGGCTTTTTCTACAATTTACTCAGAGAAAATAAATAAATGCCTGTTCATTAGTATCATTTACCTTAAATAACTCTGATGAACAAGAGAATTTCTCTATGAACCATCATGAAATGCTGACACCTCAATACATGGAATAATCTTTGCACTGTGTGACATTTTTCTATTTTGTATACGAGTTCCTTGTCTCATCATGTATTTACTTCTGTGAACAACTGCAAGGCAATTGCAGCATGAGGGAGCACAACTTTTTCCTATGTACAGAACAAGTGTATATTCCATTTTCAGAGAAATCTCTGAGAAAAAAACATTATGATAGGTAATCTGTAGAATTTAAATGAGCTGTTGGTACTTACTAAGGGTATCACCAAGTAACACACTATGCAGTAAGCAAGTGTCAAGCTCATCCTCCCAACAAACAGAGTTGATTCCTTCTCTAGACACAGGCTCCTGTGTCTGCAAGTCTATCCTCTCAGCAGCAAATGAAAACTCAGAAACCATTAAAGAAATAGCGTGTGCTTTCTGGTGCATTGCAAGGCTTTAAACTACATTTTGCTGAAACTGACTGAGCAACAAATCCATTTCTTCAGCAAAGCAGTGCAAAAAGCATTCAGACCATTGCTGGTCAAATAGCAAAGATACTTAATGTGTATCTAATGAAGCAGAAAAGATAGAAAAAGTGGGGACCTAATTACTGAAAGGAAAAGAAAAGAATGGTTCATCCAATTATTGGCTGAATTTAATATTTCTATCCTTTCACAAATACCCTCAAAAATTGTCAAACCAGGTAAACAAAAAGATAAGAAGAATCAATTAAATAGTCACTTTACACAAAAACTGACTCCGTTTCTAGGCGGGTTTTTTTCTGTTCATAATTTCTACAGAATTGCAATAACACATGCAGCTGCTCCCCTAGGGAAACAAATCACATTTGATTTTGTGGTGCTTCATATGAAAAAAAGAATCAAGATAAATACCATGTTTAGGGGCTGAGATCCTTATTTATATAATATGTCACTCTTACAGAGTCTCCAGTTAATATATTTAAATGCACATGCAAATTTAAATACTATTCAATATAAGTAAGGATGGCAGAATCTGACATTTAATTCAGCCATTTGCCTTTTATACTGAAATATAGCTCTGTTTGAAATTTTAACTGTAAAGCTTGCTATGCAGAGCTGTTGTAAATTTTTGTGGGCAAGCAGACAGTTCAGCAGATGCTGAACTCAGCATGCTAGAAAAGTTTCACTAACAAAGAAAACTTCATACAAAATAACAAACTCAGTATAGCTTCTTAAATTTAACTGCAGACTTACTTACATAACCTCATAGAAACACATAGTCTTGAAATACCTGAACAAATTTTATTATGAAAGAGCAAATGACCAGGAAGATGTTCCATCTTGAAGACTAATTTAAATTAGACTTTGTAGCACCTAAGAATTGCCAAAGTGTTACAGGGTTGAGAGCATACATTGCTAATTTCAAGTCTCTTGTCTGGGTCTGTAGAGATTTTGAATAATGGAGCATCTTGCCAAGATATTTTAACAGCACATTTTATTAAAGCCTCTTACTCACTGGGCACACACTGGCTAAAATAATTGGTTACTAAAATTAAAAAATGGACCACATTAAGTTACTTAGCTTTTTCATTATCTCACTTTATCATTACTGGACCAAATTTGCCCTTCATTTTTGTTGATGTGAAATGAGAATACTATTTACTACAGTAAAAACAGCATGTTTGTACAACAGTGGGCCCACCGGTGCTCTGGTTTTAATAGAGAGACAAAAATCTCTCTTTCCATAAACTGTAGAAATAGCATGACATTTTGATTTATAAATAAAATATCTATTGTTAAAATGTAGCATACTACATTAAAATAAAACCATTGGTTCCTGATATAGGGCATACCACTTCCTTAGCATGAGTTACTAAACATTAACAAAGCTTAATTTCAGCTGATGCGATTATAAAAAACCTGATTTAAAACATTCTGTAATAAAAATGAAAATACTGATGTCATCAGTAGTGACTCTGCTTAATGTTTTCAAAAGAAATCAAATTACTACTATCATGATTATTTCTACTCCTTTTCTCTTTTTGTTTCCCCTCAAAAATCAACAATGGCTTTGAAGTCAAATTAAACATCTGTTTGTAAAACAAACTGGAGTGCTACTGACAGCTGCTGCCGAATGGCAAATGTTCTGCAGCTGTCAGGATCCTAAATTAACACTGATTTTCATTTACAAACTGCAAACAACAAGAAAATTGTGGTGTCTTTCTTTTTTCATCCCACTACTTGATGTTTATGAAAATACAGACTCTACCAAAGAGTTAGCCAGAAAGAAGTCAGAGTTTACAGTTTTATTTCCCCATTTACTGGGAGCACAATTCAGACAAAATCAGATTTCAGTGCAAGACAACTAAGAGGACTTCCCTCCTTACACATCTTACATCCTTTTTCATTTCCCCTGCAGGACATATAAAGAGTTGTAATAACTATTTGAGGATTTACCTTTCTCCAGCATTATTTTTTTTTCAATTAAAAATCATATTGAATAAAAACATTTTCGTGATTTTTTCATACTTCTTTTTTGATTATTAAATCCTCAGATACATCCATCCAGTATTTTTTTTTTCAAAATTGTATTTTAAATGCTTACATATTAATTACATCAGAACTAGATGGCAGGATTTTTTTAGACAGCAACATTTGTATGTTCAAAAAAACGAATCTGTTTTCTTCATATGTTTAGAACTCAGCTGGAATTCACAGAAGAGTTTCAAGTCCAGTGTGGTTATGCATGCCTCAATATTTACATTAATAATTTGAATGATGGACTAGAGAACAAGTTACTGACTGCAGCCAGTATCAAACTGCAGTTGCTTAAGTAGCAAAATAGTTCTTAAATCTGAGGAACTGAGAAATCAGTAATTAAATTATGTTTAACACAAAGTTTTAGTTTTAGATAAGGTTAGTTACTGGCACAAAGACTGAAAGGAAAAAGCTGAAAAGAGTATTTGATGGCAGGATGAAGGAAGTCTAGTGGACCAGGAGATGAACTCAAGTAAATGTCATTCTCTTAAGAAAACCAGCAAACACTCCCCCCCCTCTACTCTGCTCTGGCAAGACCACACCTAGAATGCTGTATCCAGTTCTGGGCTCCCCATTTCAAGAGAGACAGGGATCTACTGGAGAAAGTCTAACAAAGTACTACAGGGACAATTAAGAGACTTGAACATCTCTCCTATGAAGAAAGGCTGAGAGAACTGGGGCCATTTAGTCTAGAGAAGAGAAGGCTGGGGATCTTATTAATGTCGATAAATTAACATTAATGAGGGGTGGGTGTCAAGGGGAAGGGGCCAGTCTCTTTGCACTGGTGCCCAGTAATAGGACAAGGAACAATGGGTGTAAGCTAGAACACAGAAAGTTCCATTTCAATATGAGGAGAAACTTCTTTAAGGTGAGTGTGACAGAGCACTGGAACAGGCTGCCTGGAGAGGCTGTGGAATTTCCTTCTCTGAATACTTTCAAAACCCGCCTGGATGCGTTCCTGTGTGGCCTGCCCTAGGTGATCCTTCTTTGGCAGGGGGGTGGCATTAGATGATCTCTAGAGGTCCCTTCCAACCCCTAACATTCTATGATTTTTTGTTTGAGTTTGTGTCAGCTCTTAACCTTAATGAGTAATCTCAATTACAATGTTCACCTCAAAGTCTGGAGAAAATACAACAATGACCAAAAAGAAAATTAGTATCAGTTTCATATCATAAAGTGAATTGTACTTTCCTAATGCCTGCACTCCTACCCCAAGTATTTGTGAAAAACAGTAACCATATAGGGTGCCCTACACAGGGACAGGAGTTGGACTCGATGATCCTGATGGGTCTCTTCCAACTCGGCATATTCTATGATCCTTTGAAATGAGAGCAATGGCACCTCACTTCCATTTACCAAAAAACGCACCTTAACACTGTTTGGTGTTTTTTAATATTAAATTATTGTAGGCATTTTCAAGGTGATTTGTGAAACAGCTGAAAATACTATGTTTCATAATAAAACTAAAATTATATTCCCTTTACCACTAGAAAAAAAGACCATCATTCCCTCCTTAATATTTTCTTGCACTGTTTTTCTATTGTTCTGCACTCCTCAAGGAATAAATTCATCTTTCAGTAGAAAAAACATTAAGCTGCTTTTCAACATTGTGCCTTTGCAAACAAAATAGCATATGAATGAATCTCACTAGACTTTATAGGATTACTATATTAATTGTTCCATAAAAAAGATTATTTATAAGAACAGAAAATTACAAGAAAATCCACTTACAACACTTTCCAAATTCATGTGTTCCCATTATCAAGTTAAAGAAACGTTATTAAATCTGTGAGAAAGTGAGACAGATTTTTGTTTTAAATGTAGAAGGGCTGCTACTGTGTATATTAAAATGCAAATATGCATTTTTACAATCTAATATTAGAACTGCTATAAATACGGAAGCTGTATAGAAGTGCAGGTTCTTCCTTCTCTCCAATGCAAGTGAAATCTCTGTGGCACTTAGCCTAAAAAAACAAAATATAGGGCCATAAGTTAGCTACATTACAAATTATAAATATTTGCCCTTTTCTATCTTTTTTTTAAAATTATTATTCATGTTTTATAAAGTCACAGGTCTCTATTAGCTTTTGAGAAAACAGAAGCATGGAAAAATGAGCTGTATATGACAACCTGGTGTGAAAGACAGAAATAGACTAAATTCTACTCATTTCCAATCTGTGTCGCCAGCCATTTAAAGTTGTGCACATTTCTTATACATCAGCTCCTAATAATGAAGAAAGGGGGAAAGTGAAAGAAGGTCAAAAGAATTGCATGTAGTAAATCAGCAAATTTTCTGTATCTCAAAAGTTGTATTGGTTCTAAGGACTCTTAGGACGTAGACAGATATCTTAAACTGCTATCTTGACTGTGTAGAAATATATACAGTGTCTACATAAAATATTTAAGTTATGCACAAAGAAATATTAAGCTATACTGCTATTTTCTCTACAAAAAATGAAGTTCAGAAGCTAGTGCAGTTGTGGGGTAGTTAACTGGAAGATATATTTAAATTTTTTAAATCATTAGTACAGGAATTGTGATACTTTTTCTGCATACAGAGACTGATTAATCCTGGGAAAATTGATATAGCTATTTGTAATATGAGAACTGTTACCTTCTATTGTTCATAAACAGCATATAGCTGTTACTGAGAGCTCTCACAAGGCAAGAGAGGCAGATTATTCTCTATTGGAAAGCTTTCAGTAAATGCTTAATCACTCTGCCCAATTGGTTAAGTATTAGAATTCTAATAAACAGTCAGGTAAAATTCTTGATGTGTGTGTCTATCTGGATAATCACAAAGGAAGAGCAAAAAGATAAATGGAAAAGATTGATTAGCAAGCTTGATATTAAATTCAAACTAGCAAGGGGGATTGTTTTTTTTTTTTATACTTTGAATATTTAGGGTCATAATTTTATAGTGAACTCCTCAGCTCTTCAACAATGTATTAGTAGCTCACCTGCTTCAAAATAAGCAAGTGTGATTTTTCAGTAAGAGAAAAAATACACAAATTTGTTTTTCAAGAAATATAACCCAAAAGTATTCAGAAATCCAAAAAGAGAAAGCAAAACCATCATATTTTGTGTCTCATAACAAAAAGGATGCATTTAAAGAATACATCCTAGATAAAGTATTTAAAAACCACCATTAATCATATAGAAAAAGACTTTAGCAATATATTAGGAAAGCATCCCAACAAAGGAAAATTGCACATATAGCAAAGAAAATAAAACACTCTAGTGTTGAGAGCATCAGAGAAAACCAAATAATTTACTTCTGCTGCTTATTCACCTTTGTCTAGTAACCTAAATAACTTAAAACCTTGTCCCACTTCTCTTTCTGCCACCTCATAAATACCAATGAGGAATCTGGGACAAGTCTGAAAAGCAACATGCAAATTTTTCAGTTGTAACTGTACATAATTCTTTTATCTTTATTGTTTTTTAAGCTCAACTGATCATCTATCAGATGTTCCTATTACATGGCACTAGCAATAATTTCAGAAGCAGCACTGTAGCTTCCACCCAGTTAAAGGAGTTGGGCTGACCCAGTCTGAAGCTCATTGAAAACTGGAACTTCTCTCTCATAGGAGTAAATTTGTGCAACTTGTATTTGCTATAAAGAATCATAGAATCAACACTTTTAGTAAGAGAGATTAATTCTGAAATATGTTTGATTCTGACCATTTCAATTTGGCATTTTGTTATCCAGAGGCCTTGTGCTATGTTTCTGGCCCAAGGACTCCCTGGTTGGATCTCATCATGAGTTTTGAGTGTAGAGAAGAGATTTGACTGCATATCAAGACACCTTTAGTATGTGTATGTAGTTATGAACTGTGGGGTTTTGTAACATTTGGTTCTTCTTTTAGTCTTTCCAACATCACATTTCAGTGTAGTGTTCACTTGGAGGGTGATGCCAAGTGACCTGAATTAATATCATGCTTGAAGTTACAAGAAATCAAAAAGTATATGTTCAAAAAACTCTAGCTGGAGCTTGTTCACCCTGAAAGCTTTGAAGGCCCAAGAGCAAGAGAACTGTCAGATTCCACACAGAGGTTGCAAACTGAGTATTATATCCAAGGCATAGACCCATGGGCTAGTATTGAAGTTGTCCTTGTAGGTATCACAACTTCGCTACAACAGCAAAGCTGCCTGAAAGATTTTGTCAATACATATTTTACATACTAAATATATCATAGTTTTTATTTGGAAGACTGTAATTCTCTAAATTCCTCTAATATGTTTTGACTGCATACAAATACAACTCAATGTCATTAAAATAATGAAGATAATTACATATGCAGAAAAACAAAGTTCCACACTTTTCCTCAAAAATTATAAAACATTTCCCTGGAGATGGCTCTGAAAACATTTCCAGAAACAAACAGCAGAGACATAATGACAAATACAGTGGATTTCTGCAAGTAGCAGTGGTAATAAGCACTATTTACAGATACCAGATTTTAATTCATTGGATGTTTAAGCATGAAATATATAGCAGAAATATATAACGTGTCAACAAGAATGTTTGTTACATTTACCATACAAGTCACATCCATTGACTCAGAACTCGATTATTCCATGAGCCAATCAGAGAACTGTGGCTTCTTTTCTAAATGGTAAATGCAATATAACTTATCTGCATGTGGCCATCTTTTACTGCATTAACGATTAATCTCAGGCTCAGTGAAAATCACCAAATGCTAAAGGAGGAAAAGATAATTACCATCTAGCAATACTTGACTCTTCATAAGATCTACACCAGCTGACAGATTTAATCAATTTGGATATTAACAAGATTCTCCCTGCTATGAAACTTTAAAATGTGACAAGCCAAGACACTTCAAAATTTTCTTCACTCTTGTTTTATATTACAGAATTCCAAAAATACTTGCAGAATATTATTCTGTTCTGTATTTTCCATCAGTTACACTGGCCAGACATTTTCCTACCTGTCCAGTACCACACTGAACTGAAACACTTTATCTTGAGGAATACAACTAACCTGTTGAATCTAGAAATTCTGGGGCCAAAAGTGGTTTAAAAGGTGATTTTCTATCATTTGAAAGGAAATTTTAATAAATGTTGGGGGTTTTTTTTAGCTATAGTGTGAATAACTAATTGAAATCCATACTTAAAGCTTCCCTTGTTAAACTAGAAAAATCTGTATCAGCTTTTTTTTACAGAATTAAGCACAGTCGCTGAATATTAGCTGCCAGATATAAAACAAGAAAAAAAAAAAATGCACATGTGCTGGTAAACTTTTGCTGATAAGCAGAATATGCCAAACCAAACATGACAGTCTACATACAGAAAAAAGTTTTTTTAAAAAGTTTTCAAAGTATTCATATTTGCTTACACAAAATATCAAAACAGATTGGCTGAGCCAGGGTTCAAATCCCTAAAAATTTCTCCATTTTCATGTGATAATGTAAATGACACCAGGCTCTGCCAGTGCTCAATTGTCCATAAGACAATTAGTTTTGCTATAACTTGTCCTTGGCAAAAATAATCACAAATATCTCTCAATAAAGTTTTAACAGTACATTTTATAAAGATGCTAGAAAGCAAATGCATTCTGAAGAGCCCAGAAATCTAGTAAACTTTTATCAGAAGATGAAGAAATCACCTGGTCCTCCCATATTGCCCCATGGTACCTTAGCTTCTGATCAATCATAGAGGAACGAGGAAAAATAAATAGGGACAGAAAGATGAAGCATTGCATTGTGAAGAAAAAAACAAGTAGATTGTGTACAGCATGGCAGCTTAGAATGGTCCAAATATATATCTTTAACCACAGAAACAAGAAATACATTGTAAGTACTTTCTTGCTCATGCTGATCCTGAATAGCTCCTGAAGCTAGCACAGATGCTAGGGCAGCCAAGTGAATCCTTATTGCTAAATGAGATCCAAACACATTCTTTTGATTTATCTTTTTACAATAACTGTTCCACAGAGCAAAACTTTCTATCAAGTACCTACTGCTACGGTGAGGCCGACTACTCAATTTGACTGCCAATGATGCATTCTTTTTCCATCAGGTCATCCTAAAAATCAAGGTGCTTAAAATTGCCTTTCAGTGTCTGGGGCCATCGCCAGAGCTGTATTCTGCTTCTGCATTTCACCCATCTTCAGAAATAATTTTAAGAGCTGATATGCTGGAATCTGCCTGCCATCCTATAATTGCATTTAGCTGCACAGCGTTCCTAGTACTCATCAGAAAAGTAGGAAGAGGGCTTAAACCTCGAGGGTCTCCCAAGCATAGTGTAATATCTAAGCAAAGCCCTCTCTCTCCAGTGAGACTCAAGCAAAGGCTTAAACACTTGGACAAATAAAGCCTCAGCTATTGTTTGCATCCCGAAAATACATTCAGCACACTGGCACTTCCAGTAAGGAGTTAGAAAGGATTCAAACCTTTAGGCTATTTCACTGTCATCACTTAGTGGGAATTAAGAGAATGGAGAAATTGTTCTCGACTAAGCAAGTACAGTGCAATATGGTATGTTAATCCATCTTCCTCTTTTTTGTTTTTCCCTAATTTTTTCAGTTTTCACACAGAACGAGCTGTTTTAGAAAACAAAAAAGTGATGATAAGTCAAATTCAAATATATGCTAATTCTCCTAAACTTTGTAATTTGCAGTCACCCAGAAAGCCAGCATTACACACATTATGTGCTCATGCCAAAAAGATTTAGCATCCCTTGCTGAACCCAGGAACTACAGATTACCATTCGGGCATGACATTTTATGCTTGGCACAGCCAAGCTGAGAGCATGCACTATCCTAGAAAGCACTGAGAAGACTACTAGTCAAATGTGGGCAAGCAAGTGTTCCTATCAAAGGTATCAGACTTCAAAAATCACAAAAAAACCCAACAAAATAAAACTTCGCAAAACTCAGTACCAGTCAAATGAAAACATCCTGGAAGACTCTAGACTCAATTATGCATTTATAAATCTAAACCCCCCAATATTTGGTACTAGAACCATAATAACTTTTTTTTTATGAAACAGCTACATTTAACTTGTAACTACATATAACTTTTCTATATATTGAAGTCAGTAGACCAGGACATAGTGAAAAGGAAGAAGCATGTCATTGTAAATCAGAACAGGCTCCAAAACTCTGTCATTCTGGTTTGGAAATTATAAAATCATCCGATAGTCTGTAAGGACCAAAACAGATACATATAGATAATAAAAAACAATTTGCACTCCATCAAACACAGAAAACAAAAAATACAGAGGTCTTCTGCTTCCTCTGAAGTTCAAAGTTTCAGAATTTTTCTATTATTGGTTTGGACTTAACTATTTATAATAATAACTCCTTTTAGAATTTTGGTTTTCTTAGATCATTAAAGCTTTCACAAATGAGAGAACGATCTTGAAAATCACATCCAATTTTCTATGCTGTTCTATGGGAGCTGACCAAAAAAAGGTTTTAGAAAGAATGCTGACTGTAAACTCTAGTTCAGATGTGGTCAATGCTTTACGTCCGAAAGAAAAAATGTAAATGTTGTCAATGCCAAAACCACATCAGTAATTGCTATGTACGGTGTCATGGAGGACTGCACCGCAGCACAAACTAATGCCACATTATGATGTTAATTTCTGGCATCAGCAATGGTGACTTACATTCTTTCTTTGAAATGTCCTCGAAAAAAGGAGTAGTCATCTTCTAAGGTCAATAAACAACCATTGGGAGCAAGCCTATATTTTTTCACATAATTTTTACTGGAAAGGACCTAACAAAATTCTTTCATCAAGACATACACACCTTAGCCACCCTCATGCACTGTAAATAAGCATTTATAACATTTTTTTTTTTTCCCTTTCCCCATGAACTTAATTTTCTAAGATGTTCTTTTAGCTGCCCAGATTATGGAAACTGGTTCCAGTAAGCAAATCCAATTCTATATTGGCACATCAGTGTTTTGTTTGCACTACTCATGTACATCCAGCAGCCTGAGAAGGTTATATGCCACTGATTTAATCTGTACATTCTTTAAGACAGTGAAAATTTCATACTTGTGCTTGTATAAAATCAGAACTGCAGTTCTGTGTTATTTTGTGGAGCTTCTCTTGTGTTTTTTGAAATAATGCAAGTACTTAACAGTGTAAAAATCAGAGTGTGTTGAACATCCAGCATGACTTTACCAGCAGAGAGAAGAAAACATTTATCAAGGTTCCCACAGTTGCTGGTATTTCACTACATTCCTTTGCTGACAAGACCCAGGCAGGCCCCTAAACAAACTTCAAACACAGATGTTTAAGTTGCAGTGAGCATAGGTCTTGATTCATTTTTGTTGGTAACAGCAATTCTACTTAGGACAGTAAAGGAAAAAAAAAATAAATCCATCAACTTGTGTTGTTGCACATAATTATTGGATTTACATTTAAATCTTGTCTCTTTAAAAGAATGTATAAAACTTCATCACCTTATTATTACACTAATGAATCAGCAATATACGACTAAGAGGGAGGCAGTCCTGACGGGAAAAGCAAATAGCTTTACTAGTAAATAGGTCAGCAATACTGGAAGAATCTTCTTGTCTGCTTCTTGAAAAATTCCATATTTAAACATTAACACAACCTGCCTGGCCATCCAGCAAACAGCAGGCTTCACAGTTTTTCTGCAGTCCAATGTACACTTGTCTGTCCTGAGCTGAAGAAAATACCATACATGTATTCTTGAACTGCTTCAGTGCACATTGGAACAGCTGACCTTAAAATTATTTTACCGATATTGAGAGGCAGCAGGTAGAAATGCACTGCCAAAGATGTGAGGCTTTTCCACAAAGAGCGTCACAGCTGGGGCTAGATCACCCTCACAGATGTGGAAGAAGAGGGTGTTTATCTCTTGAATCAGTCAGCAAAAGGAAGAGGAAGTTAAGCACAGGGTGAGACAGGGGCAGCCATGGACCAGTTTTGCTGGTGGCAATTTTGCAGCCTGTTCAGAAATCAAATGCAACTTTAACAACACATTTTCCAGAATCCACCTTTTCTGCCCAACATTTCTCCTAGCATCTCTTTAAAAGCCTAGAGGTGTTTTCTGTCTCTAAAGACATCATCAGTACTGATAAGGCTGAAATTCTTCAGTCTACTGCAGAGCACATCTTAGCAATTGCAAAGGCTTATCCCAGACACAGATTCAAATTAAGCAAAGAAATCCCAGTTGTCCATACATATTTGACCAATCCATCCTATTAAATACGACAAGCAAAATCCTAGGAGACAGAACAATGTTTCTCTGGCAGTTTCCTCTGATGCTCTTCAGAGTGAGAAGTGACGTAAGGTTTCTACAGACAAATGAGTGGCCCTAAAGCAAAGTGCATCTACATAATCTTACCTTTGTCTATTGCATAAAAAATATTAATACACAAACTTTATAAAAAGACTGTAGAAGAACAGTGAAAACACCAGTTCTAAAAGTAATCATTCTACAAACCATTCTTATTACTCATCTCACCAAGATAATGCGTTTACCCAAATCTCAAGCAGACAGATGCAAATCTGATCTCAAAGATTCAGGATCTTTAGGTGAAATAAATGGCTGAGAGACTACCAAGTTAAATTAGGGTTACCAATTCAATGGTTACTGAAAGTTGGAGCAACTTTTGAACACTTGGGCTTTAAGTTACTAACATTTAATTGTGCAAATAGGACTATCCTTGGTGAAGAGTGCCAAAGAAGAACAAAGCATTTAGAATGCCAATAGTTCTTAATCTAATAAATATTTGATATCTTATTAACTGAATTTTAATGTAATGGTTAGTTTAAAATGCTTTTAATACTTACTTCAGAATGACACAGCCTGTACCAGCAGGAGGAGCTGTCCAAAACACTTGAATGCGCGTCCTTCTTCTAGGTGTGCTCTCAGTAACAGCAACAGGGCAGTTACTCATGAACTGTGTTTCTTCTTCGTCTATGATCTAAAGAAATGTAAAGAGAAGAATGAGAAAAGATAAGGGCATGCATAGCTAATATCTCATGAATACATTTTGTCAGTTCATGTTTTCCTTCAGTGGGATTATTTATAATACTCTCCCTGCTTAGCTCAGCACTACTTCGGGTAAATTTACTTCTAACATGCAGATGACTCACTGAAATGAAAACAAAAAGCCCCAAAAATAAAGACATTAGAGTATTTCAGTTCTAGGTGAACAGAAGTTAGTCCTTTCTAAGCATGGCTGCAAATAACCTTTTATTTTTGTAGATTCTGATTACTGGAGCTTCCTGTAAATGTTAATAAACCAAATATAAGAGATGCGTAATTTCAAAATTGTATGGTTTTTTTACATGGTGGCAACTGGTTAGGAGAGATGGAACATGCTAGAGAATCAGAGGTTTCAGTTTGGGTTTTGTTTGCATTTTAAACTGACCTTAGTTTAAATGGTATTCTTCAGGCATCAAAAGACTCACTAGGTCAAAAGGAGTGATATGTGAATCATAGTCATCTATAATCCAGAGACCATTATTTAGTCCATTTTTGCTTTTTTGCTTGATGGATGTTTAGCAGAAATGTTTAACTGGTGTAACTCAACACAAAATCAGAGAGGGTGATTTGGAACTGGTGCTGTTCTAAGGATTTTACTCAAAGGTGTCTGTGACAAAATATCTTTCTCACTACATATGTACTTCATGGTTTGTACTTTAAGCCTTCTGTTCATCATATCTCAAGGGAAATTCAACAGAAGCTGCCAAGTTTTATTTAGCAACAGGCAAGACTATGATATTGCAAAATTTCTCTTCGAAAGTGGTCCACTTTCTTTCAACATTACATTGGGTCAAGATTCAGGCAATGAATTACAAACCTCACCACATTGAGAAAGAAGCTGTATTTGTTGATTTGTAACAAGACCAAACTTCAAAGAAGCTTCTTCAGAATTTTGGTTCTAATAACACACACACTTTTACCAGATTGCAAAAATTAAAAGAGAAAAAAAAAATCTTCTTCCAGTAACTGTAACTTTAAACAAGTATTTTGACAAAAAAACAAACCCAAACAAAACAACAAACTGTTATACATTCTGAAAAACAGGCAATATCTGTAGTTTGACCATATCTGCTTCCATGAGCTGGCATCCATGTTGTCTCACCAAAGGATACTGCCAGCATTCCCAAACATTTTTAGCTGAGACAACAAACTTTTCTGGTTTTTCATGGCAGAATGAAGGTGCACTGGCCCAGAGGAGAGAAACTATTCAGCTGGACAAAAGGAAGATTTGAGTGAAGAGGAGGTTATTTTATCCATCTCATACAAAACAAAATACTATTGTACTTCATATAAAAGTAGGGTCATTCCCACTGAAAAGGTTCTTATGAGGTTGTCTGAAAGTTCTTAGAAAGGACTGCTTTCCTAGAAGAGCAGAAACACTGCAAACTACTGTGCAAGTTACACTAGCTCCATATTCTCTTGTCAGATATAAACTGCTGCTGTAATATCATAATTCACATCCTTGGATAAAACTTTTATGTTGAATTCAGGTCAAGAAAGATCAATTACCTGTAGGTGTAAATACTTTACAACTAACTAGATAAAAGCTAATCAACAATGAGCAACAAACCTTTCACGTGTTGATTTCTCCAAATCTAGTCTACCTCTTGTTTGACACATATTTCTTCAATGAATGTTTCTTGAGAAGCCCAACTGAAATGAACCCATTTTCTCAAAGTATAGAGTTACTATTTTCAGCTAAGAAGAACTTAGCTGCTTTCGTATCCCTAAATATCATTGCTTCAGCAATCATCATTATAGACCCATCTGTGAGGCATTTGCATGTTAAGTAAATTCTTGTCCCCAGGTGACTCAATCCTACTTATTTTCTCCCACCAATGAAGGGAATCACAAGCAACACCAAAACCAAACAAGTAATATTGAACGTAGGAGTTGTAAGCAAATGTGAGTAGTTACTACAAGTCAAAATTCTGGCAACTGCAAAGCCAGAACCTGAAATATTTGTTTGAATTCTAGATAATCATTATGTTGGAGCACATCTGTGCCCTTTTCCAGTAGCAACAAATGAACACAGAAATTCAGACATATTTTGTACTTCTCTAGCCTACCAAATTCCTATAATCTAGCAAGTTATGAATTTGCTTGAGGAACGCAGATGTCTATAATTAAATAGTATAAAAGTTCTGGTGGCATGTTAGAGCACAGTCCTGGAAGATCAGGAAGTGGTTGAACCTCAAGGCTACATCACAATTTCCTGCATCACTAATCAGCAAAGCAAGCAGATCTACACAAAAACATCTACAAGGAAAACCTGAAGATGAAAGAATAAGGTCCTCCAAAAAGAGTGTTTCTAAAGAAAAATTAGAGAGAAGCTTTCCTCATAAAGACACCTAGTGTTAACAGAGTACTGTAAAGAAATTCTAAACTAGCTGGAAAAATTCAAATGCCAGTTGATCTGAAAGGATTTTTTCAAAAAAATAATTTTAACCTACTTTATGAAACTCAAAAGAATTATTCAAATTCTAGAAGTTCAGGTAAATATAAAACCATCTCAAATATATTTATTAAAAGATGGGGGGGGGGGGTCCATATCCACAGGTGTGTGATTCTATTTAAAATATCCTAAAGGGCAATGGTTCATTACAGAAATGGTTCATTACTTATACAACAGGTTTCCAAATGACATGATATTTTAGAGTAGTGGATTATATTATTGCACTCACAACACAGGATAAAGCAGTAGCAACCTGAACAACTTGGGGGGTGGGGAGTGGGAAATTAAATAAATATACATGTATTTATATATAATCTCTGAAAATAATACAATCCTGATTTTTCTTCTGGAACTAAGTCAGACCACATAGGAATGAAGGAAAGAATTGGCAGGGAAAAGGCATGTAGAATAAAATGTAAGATTTGCAAAATTATAGCTTGCTAAAGGCCAGGTTATCTGTAATGGGAAACCTTATATTTTCAGGAATTGGCCAGCAAATTAACTACATATTGGACAAAAACTCCTAAAAACTGAAATAAACACTTGGCTGAAGAATCTGAGGTCTCAGAGGGGGATCTCTAACTTACTAATTCATTTAAATCCATAAACTCAATGACATCAAGTCTTAGTGTACTATTTAAGTTTTGGTGTTCTTTTGTGGTGTTGTTTGTTTTTTTTTTTGGGGGGGGTTATTTTATTTTTAATTATTATTGTAATATCATTGGACCAATTTATATCTTCAGGGAAACTAGTGTAAATCCTGAACAAGACTTTCAGAGTTAACTCAGATTTGAATGAGTGTCACAGAAAGTAGAATTTGGCTGAACTTGGGTAAATCTACAATCATGGAAGTAAGAATATTAAAAGGGAGAATTTATCAGCTCCAGGCTCAGTCTTCCATTCTTTGCATATTCCAAACACTGAAAAGATTGAAGATGAGTTTTGGGCATTCCTGAAAAGCAGGACTGGATCACTGCTTATTTGTTAGACAGATGAATGAGGGGTTTTCTTTTCTCAGAAATGGAACATTTTGTGCTGAGTGACAGAGCTTGCTCTCTGTTTCTGATTTCTAAACACTGTTAGTTGAACAAACTAAACCAGGCAGATATCCTCCCTATTATTAAATTTATATTAGTATTTAAAAAAAAATAATTAAAAATGCTACACAAATAAAGAAATTATTATAAAGTACAAAAGAAGCTTAAGCTAAGCAAATCCTCAGTTTAAACCACTGGCCAGGCTATTCAGCCCCATTTCTTGTTCTATGGACACATCATCACTGTCCACCCACTGAAACAGCTGTGTTCTACTTGAACAACAGAGTTTAAAAAATCCCAACAAAACACAACAACAACAAAACCAAAAACCAGATAAAGTTTATAAGATAAGCAATTTTGTGGGCAGTTTTTTCTTTGGAAGAGCTAATATGGAGTATGACCTCCAGAAAAAAAGCCCTTCCTGCCTGAGAAACTTTTGTCTATGGAAAGTTTAACAAAAGAGCAATTTCTTCTCTGAATTACTTCTTTACTTTTACTTTACTTAGATTTACTTTAGATGAAAAGACAAGATATATATTGACAGAGATGAAAAACATTTTGACAGCATTTAGTAAATGTAAAATGTTATACTGTATATATTTTCTTCAGTTTAAACCACTCTCAATTAACTCAGCTGTTGTAATACACTGAATTATAAGGCTTACGCTGAAGACCTATACTTGTAAATTACTTGTAAATTGAAAATGGCCAATAAAATAAAAGCAATCCATAAAACTCAAAACATAAATGAACTTAGATTTTTGTGAATTGAGACAGTTTTCATCTAAGTAGTCACTATGAGTAGACTTAAAGACCAAAGTTCAATCTGTTTCCTATGAATTTTTCTTTTTAACTGTAACATTAACATTCCTATGAAAACAGTTGGGTCAACTGATTCAAGCTACTTTGTCAGACTAGATTACTAATATTTTTGACAGATAAACCAGTTTTTCCCAAACAACACATTACTGTAACTTTCTTTAAAAGTAGCTATTTTGGCTAAGAAAAATCCTCTCATTTAATATTTGAAAGGCTTTTAGTAAATACTAAGTTCCAGCAGGAACATAGGTTTAAATACTATTGCCTTATGAAATCCCTTCAAAGATTCTAGTTTCTTAATGCAGTCAATATTATCCAACAAGCCTCATCAGAAATTGGAAATTATTTTGAAGACTGAACTTGCTTTTATCACCTTGGCACATAAAGATTCAAAGTGCATCAGCTGAGTCTTGCCCAAGAAAGTGCCCTGGCATAAGCATCAGAGCATACAAATGAGTTGCATTAGGGACATCAGCATGAGTAAACTGTAAAGGAACTTTGGGTGACGTTTTGTACAAAGGCAACGAGTTACTCTGTGCTTTGCATGACAAATGACTTAACTTTATTCTTCACGCTCCATGTTCAGATTACACAGCTCCTTTTCTAACATTTGAAATGATGTATTAGCATTCTGGGAAATTGAAAGCTTCAGTTTCTAAGAAACAGGACTTTTGGCTCACCTTGATGTATAATTTAATCAAGTTAGACCTAAACCCAGAGTAAACTTACTGAGGTCACAGTCTATGCTCAACAATTCCAACATACTCATTTGTGGGTTGGGGTTTTTTTTCATTATATTTAGTCAGTAGCTAAAAGACTGAACTTCCTTTTCAATGAAATCAGGGTTCATTTATGGTCTAAAACCAATTTACTTTTAGAAACATAAAAAAGCAGAGGAAAAAAAAGTGTACTTTTATGAACACTTAGTCAGATGAAAATAAAGACTACTTTTAAAACTCTGTTCCAAGAATTAGGAAGTAGAATTGTCCTATTGCAGCCCTAATAAAGAATAATGTAACCAGAGAGGATGACAGAGACACTGAGCAAGGCTGTGCTGTGCCAATCCTCTGCTGGCCTCATAGGAACAGAGTCAGCATTAATCAGAGCAGTCCTCTAGCTGCAGCTCCATTCACCTGAGCCAAGGCCAATCCAAAATAGCAGCTGTAGAGAATCAAATCCAATACTAAAGAAAAAAAGTGGAGTACAACCACTTAAGTATCTCACTGGCTGTCATAGATTTCTTGTTTCTCTCCACCTTATAATTGGAAGATGAGTTTGCAAACAGTTCTTCCATGATTAAAAAACTAACATACTTTTTTCAGAGAAGACTATAACCTTAATAAACTTCAACAAAGATATGTGCAAGATTCATTGCTTAATAATTTTGCAGAGGGATTATTTATGCTGTTGTTGCAAAACTATTTCAGTATGAACATTATTTATTTGGAAAAAAATAACCACTATTTCAATCTGATAAGAAATTTTCACAAGGATAAAATAACTTCAGATAGGTGGAGTCTTAATTTCCTTCAGCCTGGGACAAATGATGCCTGCTGAAGGGAGTGTTATATAAAAATCAGTCATGAATTTTTAGATAACAATAACTTGAAAGCAGTATAACATTAAAGATTTTGTATATTTCTTGGGCAGTCACCACAGTTAGGACCTTGCATTTAAGCTTATAATACACACATTTCTTTGGAAGGAGAAAAAAACTTGCCATTTCTCCTAAATATATGTGCTGCCATTTTATCTAGTTATACATAATGCAATTAGTTACCTCATATTTAAGAGCCCATTTAAATCTAATTTTCTAGATGGATAAAAGGCACTGGAAGCTTGTGCCAAGAAAGAAATGTTTTCACAGCCTCATAAAAGAAAGTGATATAAAATAAAGCAATGTGGATACAACACTTGACTGGAAGCAAGACGTGACTTGTATTGCTGAGCAACCTTTCTCAAATCACTGTAGTACAGTCTGTTTCTCAGTTCTGAAGTGAGGATATAGGCATTGAGCTCCTGTTTCAAAAAAATGTATTCAATAGCTTAAAAAAACAATCAACACAACATACTTCTTATTATCCTTAATGGCTTGTTATACCTCAAATTTGCCTTAGGTTTCATACATGGGAGTTCTTTGGAAGAGGATTAGGCATGAGATACCAGATCTTCAGCTTGCTCTGTGATGTGCCAATAGTTCAAATTAGATGGAAAAGTGGCTTAGGGAATCAACTAGAAATTCAAGTCAGGGAAATCCAGGAAAGCCATGAAGTTGTGTTGGCCCCCTGACTACCAACCTTCAATCTCATTTTCATAAAAAGAGCAGCCAAATTCTGCCAAAGGTCTCCTAGCTTGCTGCATTGATGCCCACAGAACCCAGGAAGCAGAACAAAAACAAATCTGGCAGAGCTCCAGTTTGACAATCGCATCTTTTACATAGGAGTGCTTTTTCAGTGTATCAAGGGATTGTAGCGCAATTGCTTTTAAACAGAAATTTAGATATTGTTAAAAAAGAAGAACCTTGCTTTGCAAAAATAAATGTTTATATTTTCATTTAGCTGCACACTGGGATTAGAAGACAAACCTTATTACTTATTTATCTTGCAAAAGCTGAGAGACATGGGACCAGCATTGAAGACGCTGCTTCTAATAAGGGAGGTGCAGATTTATAGATTCTGAATCAGGCAGCTCATTGTCAGTATAACTTTTACAAAATGGGAAACCTTCAACTGTCACTTTTCTGATCTGTTCTGCCTGACTTACATACCCACTGAACCAAGGGGGAAAACTGGCCTGACAACCAGGTAACGAAACCACCAGTGTGGCTTCAAAACTCTGCTCTGTTTATTTGGATGACTTTCCCTCCAAGTTGCAAAGCCAGTCTCTACCCTGCTGGCCTAGTGAAATGCTTTACTAGTTTTACAAAGCAGAGAGATTCAAGAGGAAGAGACTGTGAGAAATCAATCCTGAAAAAGACTGTTGCTGCATGGAGGAGCATTCTTAAGGGCTGTAAAACTCCCTGGTGCAAAACCTGTTCTGATGACTCAGGTACTTGAACCTTCTCTCTTCATCCAGACTGAAAGCCTCTTGTCACTTGTGATGGACCTTTTCTTCTGACTGGAAATTATTTCTTTTCCCAACAAAAAAATCATGAAAACATATTTTATTAAAAAGGAATATACATACTGGTGTGCCCTTGTTGAACACAAGGAAAACGTAACTCCGAGCTTCCTCCCCAAAATTAGCTATGTGTGTCACCTTCAACTAGGGCTTATCAATATAGCACATCTCTATCAAGATTGTAAGCTTAAGTCAGCATGGTCATTTTGACCATGTTACTGCAGTTTTTATATATACACACACACATAATGCTGCATCTGACAGCGCCAAAAATTCACAAACAACTTTTAGTGAATAAAAGACTAATACCTGGTTGACACAGTAGCCCACTCATGCATGCAGAGGCACGTGCACATAAGGCAAACTCTATCAATACATTAAAAATATTTTTTCCCCCCACATTTTCCAAATCCATATGGTAAACAGTCATCCAGATTCTGTCTCAGCATAAAATGGAGATTTATTTCTACGTACCTAAACCAACCTCCAGGCCTTATGCTAAGTATGCAACTTAAGGTCATTAAAAAGTCAGAGGTTGAGTGCTCAGTACCTTGCAGGACTGAGATAGATTTATATTTATGGACATGCTTATGGAAAGCTGAATGACTGATTGGCTGTAGCATGTTTTTGCTCTATGCAAATAAAAATTCTGTCAACGTTATTAAAGCTTTGTCAAAACTATATGAAATTTTTCATACTGCTACTAAAGCTTGCCCCAGTTTCTGCAGCAACTGTCTTTACCTGCCTAAGTCCATATCTTTGCTTCTATCAAAGTACATAAATATTTGCACAAAAATACCACTTGTAAATCCTCGAAAGGATGTCCCTCAGTGTGACTAATAGGTATTTCATTAGTAAGGACCTCTAGTCATCGCTAGTCCAGTCGACGACATATTTTAAATTCAGCAGTCCAGAACTACTGCTCACCACAAAAATAAGCTTTCAGCACTAAGATGAGAAATGTAAACAACAAAAATACTCATGTTCATAATGAAACAATATTTGAGAGAGAAAACACAATCTAGTCCTAAATCCACCATTATCATCATCGTTCTAGAAAGCTTAACTAAGAGCAGTCAAGAAAATCTGACCTTCATATCAGAACAAGCGCCATGGACTGGGTGAGAATTATTACCTATTAATTACTGCATTTCAGTAATTTGGTAAAGTTGGTGTGAAGGATACTGCTGAGGTGTAGCTCTCCCCTTTGAAATCAATTACCTTATTATCTTTCGATAAGATTGTAATTCTTCATGTACTGTTGCCACAATTGTATATTGCCAATATCTTTGGCACTGTAATGAGCAATGCATAAATAAAGTGAGTGCCAGAGAAATACTGCTTTGAACTCACACAGAAAACATGGGCCTTATCTTCTGCTCACACAGGCACTTCTCATTTACATTTCTGTGGCCAGGAAATCCAGGTTTTCTGTCAGTTCAATTTAAAACTCAGGAACTGCCATTTTTATTTCAGGAACAACATCCCAGATAAGAACACAGTTGCAAGACCAGTTGATCAAAGGAAAAGGGATGTTAAATTTGAGGAGACACATAAAACATCAGATAAGGAAAAAAATTTATAGTGGCTGATCAAACAACATACATAGCTCTTCTACTGAAGTCACCATTCTATGTCTCAGGTTCTCCCTGCAGAATGATGATAACAGCCTGCCTTCCTCCTCAACCTCTCTCAACTGCATTTGTCAGTGTTAATTGTCAGCCCAACGAACCTTTTCTAACTACAACTTTGCGGGGTAGAGAGCATAACGTAGACTTAAACATATTAATGGGGCTTCATTATTAATATAATCAATAATAATAATAATATTATAGAGGTTACACTCGATTACAATACAGTATTTGATAGTTAAGTACAAGAGAAATGCTTTTTCTGATATTAGGTGCACCCGAACTGATGAAAGTCATTTGAAATACATAGTAAACTGTGAATCTGCACGTTTTACTGGATCAGCTTTTCTCAGATGCTTAGTTTGTTCAGGCTTTTTTCATTTATCCCTCATTTTCAAAAATACTACACTACTCAGCATTATGAATGTACTGCCAAGAATAGCTACCTCACGTGAGGCTCCTCATTTAAGAAGGGATTTACGGATTACAGAAAATACATATCTTTAATAGCATTATAGTCCTGCTTGGTGTTGGAGCTTTGAAGCATCAGCAGCTCTGCTATATGTGCCATTCACATTCCTCATTAATGTCTCAGTGCCAAAATATACATCCCAACCTAGTTCAAACAGATTCCACACAAATTCCCTTAGCCTTCAGATGACTGTGTACAGAACATAATCTATTTCAGAGAGACTTAATCCATTGCTAAAACCACACTTGGGGCAAAAATACTGGAGATCTGGAACAACAGGCTGTATGCAGATAAAGTTAAGTCTTAGAAGAGCTCTCAACTCTTTTGCTTAACAACTTGCATCAACTGCCTGATCAGGAGGACTGTCCATACAGAAGAGCTGCAGGAAGTCAGGAGGAGTTTGTGGCAGCACTGACAGTAGTTTTGAGCAAGTATAAAGTCACCGTGTTCTTTGTGTGTGTTTGAGTGTGGATGTTGGGTAGTGTGAAGAGATAAGAATCCAGTATATGGCTCCTCTTGCTTTTGATACGCTGATGAACTAATAATGCACAGATTATTGAATTTTTTCCTTACTTAAAGGTCATCAGGGATTATAAATTCTAGTCCTGAACAATCCCCCTGCCTGTATGTCCAGGTTTTTCTATAAAGCCCATTTTCATATTACCTAGAGTATCCTTCTGGTAAATTAAACTTGCTTGCTGACAGCTTCAAGGAAATAAAAAAGTTATGCTTTCTCCTTTCCAGTAGGAGAGGATTCTGCTTCAGAGACACACTGCAGTCAGTCAACAGTGAAGCCATAGTTTGGCAAAAAGAAGAGTCTTGTGGGCAGGCTTCAGATTTCTTTTCAAGAGTTTGGTAGGTTCTCTCCAACTGCTGACTGAAGTCCAAGTACTGTGACTAACCAAAAACCTCACAATGCCAAATATTCAAACTGCATCTGTATTAAAAAAATGGTTTGGACACTTTTTCTGAATGCTGTCTTGCATATAATTTTCATTATGGGAACAAAACAACTACATGAGTATCAGGGAAGAAAAGTAAATTCAAAGCTTCAAGGTTTTTTGTGTTTGATTTGTATTTTTATTTTTCAAAAAAAGTTCTTGAATACAGCACTATATTTTCAGGGTGTAAGATGTGTACTGAAGAATTGTACAATCCTCTTAAAGGAAATAAACATGAAGAAATGGATTCTGAAAAAATAAAATTTAGGGGAAAAGCTTATAAGAAATACCCTACATATCTCTGTAATTTAAAGCACTCTAATAAATTCATAAGCTGTAAACTGAAACAGAACTGTATAAAATTCTACTTGTGCATAGATTAACCCTGTAAAGATCAAAACAAATAGTAGTATCTTGCTGTCATCAATTCCAAGCAAGGTACAGGGGTAGAGATGCAGGTTGTTCAAGGCAACTCTGATTCACTAAACCTGGCCTGCCGATCAGAACCATGCCTCAATGAAGCAGCTTCCTCATATGCTGAAGGCTGAAGACATTTTTTATATTATTTTTCAGTACTATGATTAGAGAAACAAAACAAACAAAATAAATGGCATCTCTCATATACATATCACTATTTAATTTTTAAAATCTGCAAAACATTTTTAAGTCATAAACAGCTCCAACTCTGCTCCTGCATTGGGACCAAAATTGTACTATCCCTCACATCTGTACAGTAGCTCTTCATAGATACTTTGATTCCATTTTGCTTCAAGTCACACATTGAATAAAATGTTCACTTAGTTGTACTTCTGTACTAATGCACGTACCATGAAGTTTGCCAAGTACTTTGCACACATTTATTTTAAACCAAATTATTAAAGGTTGTGCTTTTGACACATTCACTTCTGAAAATTTTAAGTGCATTTCCGAGAAAAATTGCACAGGGGACAGCAAATTGCTCAAGGACAGAAACACAGCAAGAGCCAGGTGAGGATGGCAATGCAGAAAGCAGAACCTGCTGAGAGGGTACCAGACAGGAGCACTGACACTGTGTCACAGCCACTGCAGCTCCTGCCACTGCTCACAGCTGGCAGCTCTGCCCTGCTCTGATCTAGAAGGACCTGAGGAGCAATAAGGAGTCTGAGGAAGATGGTGGGACACGTCCTACCTACATCTCTTGCCTTGACACTGCCAAGCTGCCTTCAAAATAAAATCTAAACTTCATTGCACTGTCACAGAACAGCTGAAGCTGCAAGCAGTTTTCAGAACAACCCTATATATATATATATGTATGCATTTGACTCAGTTTTCAAATCCTTGTGGTTTGGCATGTTTTGTTTTGAAATATAAGCCTTCTTTCTGTGTGTCAGCTATAATATGACTGTGTAATCTATACATAGGTTTTGCAATTAAAATTTTTTACTCCCATCTAACTATACATGCAGATGACAACAAAATACCTTTAGAAAAAAATCAAATTTATCTCTATCTCAGAGGGATTTGATTCTGATGAATATGTATTTCAGGACTACAAAGCTGTTCCATTTGAAATTTCACTAGGATGAGTAGAAATTCAATATATACAGTCACAGACCAAGAGGGACGTAAGTACATTTTTTTTGTGGAAAAAAAAAAACAGCTTTTTGTGATATTAAGAAACTAGAAAATGTATTTCTAAATCAGTTTGACACATGAGAAAGGAAACATCTAAAATTGCAGATCTCTAGCTTCAACGACCTTTTTACTAATACTTCATTACTACAAAACAGTCAAATCTGTTTGGAATCAAGAACCTGAAGAACAGAACAAATTATGTGAATTAAATGAGCAAAAGCTGCACTTTCATTGGGCTTTGTTTCCAAAGCTTTCCTATGTGCTCTTAGCAAACCCCTTTCAAATACAATAGATTTTTTTAAAAAAAGAACAACCAAAAAACACACAAATGCCAGACATTCCTTTATTTTGAAGGTATATTAGTTTATAAACTAAGTTTCTAATTTATTTGGTAGCATTGCTACACTGAAATTTAGGCTTTAGAAGTCCAAACAGTACTAACAGTGGTAAAAAAAACACATTGTTTTGCACAATTTCCAGCTTCAAAACATAGTTTTGTCAAAATCAATTTTTCTTCTGGAAATATGTCACTTTACTGAAATATAATTGTAAAGGATTTGGAAAAATGTACATGCATTCAAAACAATCCATTCTGAGAGTAAATGCTTTGATTTTTCATCATCTCAAGTACTGCTCTTCAGTATTCTATTTAATATTTTTCTCTTGTGATGAATACAATAAAAATAATAGTATAGGAGTGTATGGAGAATGGGCTAGAGAGCAGTCCTGAGGAAAAGGACTCAGAGGTGGCAGATGAAAAGCTGGACACGAGCCACCAGTGTGTGCTCACAGTCCAGAGAGCCAAACACATCCTGGGCTGCATCAAAAGAAGCGTGGCCAGCAGGGTGAGGGAGGTGATTCTGCCCCTCTGCTCTGGTGAGACCCCACCTGGAGTGCTGTGTACAGTAATTTGGGTAGTATTAACATTAGAGGGCAGGAATCATACTTAATAGATGACACCTGTTACTTCTGGGACTATTTTAAGTTTTTTAAAAAATGCACAATACTTTCATGTTATACAGAGCTCAGCAGGCATTGCACCAAGCAGTTTACTAATTCAAAATACGTGTCAATCCTGCAGTCTCTCATTCTGTGCCAGCAACTGGAAGAACTAAAACATAGTATGGATCCAAACCATTTTGGTATTGGTGTAATTGACTAAGTCTACAATGCTAAGAGAGTATTTGGAGGGGTTTTTTCATTTTAATCCTGTAGTAGAAAGGAATTGCTTACCTTTAGCATTTACCAGCACAACAGCTACCACTGATTGGATTATTTTTAAGGACCCCACCATACAGTGTTTCCATGTTTTAAAATCCTTATGTCATATTTTACGCTCATGGCTGGACTGATATACATTTCACAAACACTTGTTATTTAAGCATGGATGGTACTTACATGCAAGCAGAAAGGTAACTGTTTAAACATTCCTGAGCTAGGAGGCAAATATTGTATGTAGGGAGCAGAACTACTGAAGTTTAATCATGGTTAAACTGTGATATGTGTTCTCCAGTAATTTGCTTCATCGTTTACTCTTCTGTAAAGTGGATACGAGAAATTCACATTCTACAAAAATGTTTATGGAATTGAATTTGTGCAAAACTTCAAAATCTTCAGCAGAAAAGCAATATAAAAGCATATTTGAAAGCTCTATTATATCCATAAATGTAAAGTCAAATCTGGTAGCAGTGACAACAGAAAATCATTAGAACAAGATTCAGTAAATTTAATTTGAAAAGAAGTAGAAGGAAGATTTCTCTAAATTAATAAAAGAGGTTTCATTAACAGTCAAGTATCTTAACAGCAAAGATTTCTGACTGTGTATGTTTACCATATTTTTAATCTAGCAGTGCTCCTTCCCATATTTATGTCATTCTGCCTTCTTTGGCTCAGGCATAAACTAACTTTTTTTGCTACATGATGCATATCTATGTTAACATATGAACAGAAATGGTCATACACCAAGACCAGCTTTCACACAGGTTGCATCAGGTTTGTTATTCCCAAAAAGAAATGCCAGATCTCTTTCATAGTAAGCAGATAGAGGCAAATGGGTTAAGAAGCCTAAGAACATACTGTGATGTACACTCTGTTCTTTCTGTGGATCTGGCAGTTGCATAACATCTGCACCACAGACAAAGCTGCTTGTTTATTATGTAGGGTTAATACATTTTGCAACTAATGCAATCAAATGAGCTGATGAGCACCAGATGAACTAAAAGAAAATATGTGATTAATGTACAGAGTTTTGAGCAGGTAACATACAGGTCTTTTTCATCCTTTATACCTCCATCTTATACAACCTTTAAGAAAAAGTCCCAAATTATTGTTTGGAACACACTGTATTTGAAACTAAGGCTATTATATAATCTCAGTGTCTAACTATATCATAACCCAATTCTAGTTCATATAAGTACTTTGTATAACCTTTATGGATAATAAATCTGGGTTACTGAAAGAATGTCAAAGGAAGCCAAGAAACTTGGCATAGCAAAAAAAATACCCTGGTCTTATGCATGTAGCAAATACAGAAAACATCTGTGATTATCTTAGTAATACTGGGATTTATCACAATGTGTGGGCAGATTTTCTTAACAGATAGGATTAGTGGGGGGGAGGGGATGTAATTTACTAGCTACAGTTTCTTGCGTTCTTTCTACATCTAGGATTCCCTCACCATCATGCACTGAGAGGCCAGAGCAAAGGGATCAGCAACAAGAGACAAACTGCTGCCTTAGCAACCATTTAAAATACCTCCTTGATGCTTTCAGAAAGCATTCTTCCATTAATAGTATAAAACAGATAGCTGATTTCCCTATGAAAGTTGCCTGTTGCTCAAGAGAGGTTGCAGTATAAATTGTTTCTCCATTTTCAGCATTTGTTTGCTATTTTATGTCCCCCTTCTCTGCTTTTCTTCTCTTTAAAAAGCAGTAGGTTAGCTACAATAAGTTTGTGACAAACAGACTAAACCAACTAGTATCAGGTACAATTAAGTCTCCCATACAAGCAGTCAGCTTTACTCCTACAATTGGTATTCAAAATTTTTAAAAAAAGTAAATTAGTTTCAAGAGAACAAAACCCTGATGTGTGCCTGACAAATCATAAATAAACACTGGTAATGCCCTAAGTAACCTCTACTGCACTACTGACTGTATCAAGATATATAATCATTGAAGTTACAGAACAGCAAGTACAAAACTGCTTCTTACATACTCACTCTTTTGAATGTTTCCTTTGAAAAGAAGTGCAGGTCCAAATGAGCTATGCCCACCCACAAGGAAAAAAAAAATAAAAGAGGCAAGAGCAACAACAGTGCCTCAGTTCACACAGATGAGAATAATTGGAGCCCGGTTCAATCTGTGAAGTAAACAGAAGCTGGATGAAGGCTTTTCAATTTACACCTACAGCCTACAAATTAGTAAGCAGTCTGGTAGGATGAGCTTGCCAGAGATTGCATAATAACCCTACCCACAGTGACAGTGCAGGGAATGGGGAACAAAATGGTAGCTCTACACCAGCAGGGAATTTCCCTTTCTAATGACTGAGTACCATGAAAAGCATTCTCAAGAGCTAAATATTAGCTTTTGTGCAAGTGGATCAGTCATTTCTTTGCTACTTTTGATTTATTTTTATGTGAAAATTAGTCAAAATAAGCTGCTGTTTAAATAATAAAAAGTAACTATGTATTAAAAAAAATTGTCCAGTAAATATGGCTTGGGAAATTATTTGGTGAAATAAATATATATATATATATTACTCAATCAGTTATGACTAATAATGGCTTCTTGAAATGTCTTGCTTATAAAAGTTTCCATTATATACTCACTTGCCTCTATCAATCAAAATCAAAAGTACCTAAGCCAGAATATTCTGCTTTTGCAGTACATTTATGGTACATTCATATTCTGCCCCTTACACATATACAGCCATGAGAAAAGTAAAGTGGAACACATGATTTTCAGTTTTTCTCACAGAAACTGAAAAGGGAGACAACTAGAGCAGAAAGGGGGATGGTTGGAGATAAATAGTTTTTAAAAAAATACAACCCACCTCTGAGGAATGTAATTATTCACAAGTACTTTTTCTGTCCCTTTCAGTTGTAGATTTCCAGCGTGGGTGATTCCCAGCAATAATGCTTGGAGCAGGAGTCAAGAATCATTTCACAAAAAGAACTGTGTAACTGTATTCACATGTGGAGCATTATTTCTAGATATACCATGGCTTGAGAAAAAGCCTGACTCAGAAGTGTTCTGGGATGAGACCATTATCTGCTTATGGCTGCTCTCTTGTGTCTCCCTGCTAGAGACATGCAAAAATGAGAGGTTCATGAAAGGACCTGGCTCATCCAATGTAGAAGGCAAGAACTCTCCCTTATATTCTGATTTTAAGGATTAAGTTGATGAAAAGGTGAAGCAGAAATGATCTTATCTTCTGCATAAAGCAAAAGCCAAATCTCCTGGCTTTGTCTGATGATTAAGATGACAGTCCTGCACAGGTACCAGGGCAATCCTGTCAGACAACACTTGAGCAGATGAGAAATTATCCATAAAAGCATGAGTCTTGTAGCGGTCATGACCACAGCCAGGAAATCCATGCAGATTTGGATCAGTGTGATCAGTTAATGGAAAGGTTGCAACCTTTGAGAACAGACTGGCCTGAATGTACATCTTGCTGGAACAAACAGGAAGAATGAGAGAACTGTGTGCAGTCACAGGGCCAGGATCTCATTGCAATTACTGAGACATGGTGGGACAGCTCAAATGCCAGGAATGCTGTCATGAATGGCTACGTACTGTTCAGGAAGGACAGGCCAGCCAAGGCAGGGTGGTAGAGTAGCTTTTTATGTGCAAGAGCGCCTGGCATGTGTGAAGCTCTGCACAGGAGAGGATGAAGCATCAGTTGAGAGCTTATGGGTAAGAATGAAGGGGCAGGGTAATATGGGTGACACTGTTGTGGGTGTTTAATACAGGCTGCCTGATCAGGATGAGGAGGTCAATGAGGCCTTCTACAGACAGCTGAAAGTAGCCTCATGATCACAGGCCCTGGTCCTCATGGGGGTCTTCAACCACCCTGATATTTGCTGGACAGGCAACACAGCTAGACACAGTCCAGGAGATTCCTGCAGAGCACTGAGGATAACTTTGACTAGATTGGTCTCTGGAGGTGCCTTCCAACTTCAACAATTCTGTGATTCTGTGACTGTTCACTGGGACAGTGCCTCAGGATACCTTTGAGAAATTATAGTTTAGTATTGGATGAGCACTGGGAACCCCTCCAGCAGAGCTTCATGTTAAGGGAAGGAGACAGCATTCAGGTTATCATTATGCAAAGGCTGAGGTGGATAGCAAACAACTGAAGAAAACCATAATGTGGAGAGACAGACCAGAAGAACAGACAGACTGGCCTTAGGAGATGCTGAGGGAGCTGGGGCTTTTCAGCCTGGAGAAGAGGAGGCTGAGGGGACCTCATCCCCCTCTAGGAACTACCTGAAAGGAGGTTGTAGTGAGGTGTGTGTTGGCCTCTTCTCCCTGGTGACTAGTGACAGGACAAGAGGAAATGGGGTCAAGATGCACCAGGGGAGCTTTGGTCTGGATATTAGAAAAAAAAATTCTTCACAGAAAGAGTGTTGAGGCATTGGAACAGGCTGCCCAGGGAGGTGGTGAAGGCATGTTAAAAACAGGGGTAGACATAGTGTTTCATAAAATGGTTTAGTGGGTAGGGGTTGTAGGGTGGGTGGTTGGACTCTATGATCTTGAAGGTCTTTTCCAACCTTGACAATTCTATTATTCATGATTCTATAAATGCTGATAACTGAACTGGGTCCATATGTTTGAAGAGATCTTTCTGTATAAGTGCTTCCAGTGATATCCTTATAATTCCAGAGTTCACAAATCAGGATGAACAAGGTCACTTTACATTGAAGTGATCCAGCATCATACTGAGTGAGACATGTTCCTGGACTTCTGCAAGACTAGGCATGAGAGGAAAAGCAACGTTAAATGGCTTTTTGTGTTGGGACTCCAAACAGTCTCAACTGGATCAGAGGAAGAAGACTTCTTAAAGCTACATCCAAGCCTTACTTTGCAGTTTTCAGAGAAAATATACCAAAGAAAATCAAGCATCGTAATCAGAAACATGTCTGTAAAGTCTTCTGAGTAAAGACTAGCATTGAAGCAAAGCATCTAGTGTATTTAGCATGAGAAGATGTATAGCTTTCAGTTGCATGAGCCCTTGTATATCATTCTGAGGATACTATTATGGATTTTGCACTCATGACTACATGAAGTGAAATGACTAAAAACATCTATGAAGGTATATTAGGATAGACCAAAGGGCTCACATGTTGAATGCACCAAAATCAAAAGATTCAGTCACTTCCCTGAAGAGGTCTTGCATCATTCTGATGTAGAATAAATACACTGTGATCAGATGACTAATGATGCTGGGTTGTTAGGTCATGAGAAAGGTATCACAGCAAAGAGAATAATCAATCACAACTGTTCAGGACAGCAGTGGAAGTTGAAACAGTATCCCTTTGCAAACACTGAGAAGTCCCTACCATCATTAGAAATAGAATAGCTGTAAAGGGGATGGACTGTCAGGGTAGAGAGCATCTAGATCTAAGAAGGGTACAAAGGCTGTCTGGAGTAATGGAAGTTAAATATATTCTCACTTTGATAATAGAAAATTGCCTTCTGAATTCAGAAAGCAGTTCTCAAGAAAACTGGTATAGCAAGCAGTATATTTAGTCTGGTAGCAATTAACTCAGCAATGAGTTGTGATAAGAACTGACTTGCCTCACTCGACTATGAAGCCTAGAGGAAAGATTTTCCCT
>NW_009953085.1:0-16111 GCF_000747805.2 Chaetura pelagica | reverse complement strand
AGCCATTCATGTGTGAGTAGGGTAGGTAAATTCCTCAATTTCAAAGAGCCATTTCTAAGTCACCTGAACCTCTCTGAAGACACTGAGGGAAGAAAAAGAATATAAAATAATAATAATAAAAAAAAGAAGAAAGAAGTCCATTTTAGTTTAACTGGGAGACTTTCTACTGGTATATGTGTGCACCTTCCTCAAAAGTCCAGAGGACTGACCGCAGGACTTCCTTAAAGTAGTAGAAAAGTCTGCATAGCTTAGAGAAATTGTCAAGTTGAGCTTCAGCCTTTATCATCACCCTCAGCCCACACCTTTCACCCTTCCTCCCCCACTCCAAACCACTTGAAGGGAAAAGAAAGCACATGCAGAGAAAAGATTTTCAAGAATAGTTCCAATGCTGTGCTTCTATAGTCTGCAGTTGGGTAGCAGGCAGTGCTCATTTGGAGAGAGCTAGCAGAATAAGCACATTTCCCCAGAATAACCCTTCCTTTTGAAGCCCTGTGTCATTACCAGGGCAACATGATTGTCCAGATCTATAGCCATCATAGTTAGGATTACAGGCAGCGATAGCTGAAGAAGTCCAGACCAGTACAGAATACCTAATAAAAGCTTTGTAACCTGATGTAAAGTGGAAGTGCAAAGAACAGACACTTGCTCTAGGGTCCCACTGATTGGAGTTGACACATGGAAGGTTTTCTGATGCTTCAGAATGGCAAATAACTAGATCAGAGGTAATTCCTAGGGCATTAAAGAAGGATAATAGAAGCTAATGAGGTAAGAGTGCTGATCTTTCTCAGTAGCGACACAAATAATCTAGAATAATTGATTAGTACCTTAGATGAAGCTGGTAAATAAATAGGAAACCAAAAGGGAGATTTAGGAAGGAAAACCTGATGGCAACATTAAAAAAGAAAAAAATGAGATTTTGAGTAGACATTTCAATGAACCCAGAGTCTACATACGTCTAGAGTTACAATCCATGACAGCTCCCCTATGATGACTGCAGAGCTTCTCGCTGTTGCCAGAGGGTTAAACGTCTTTACTAAAATTTCTGGCCCCGGTGAGTTGCCATATGAAGAAAGACTATCTGACACTGGAATAACAATGAGTTAGGTAGATTACATGGGTCGGAGAAAAGATGTATTTGAAATATATTCCTTTAGAGTCACTGAGGTGGACATGTCTTCTAAAACATTGCCCAGGGAGGAACATAGAGCTTCTACTGATTCACAAAAGAGAGTTAGTGGGATCTGTACTCCCAGAATCAGACTTTGGCTCTGAATGAAATAATTGCAAAACCTGCACAGAGCCCTCGTAAGGTGTCAAATGGTCCCAAGTCCCAAAAGGGGACTCAATGCTGGTGTGCCTGAAAAGCAGACCAGAGTCTTCAAGGCAGAAAGGGGCAGTGCTTCCAGCATCATTTCCTCTCTTTACTTCTTCTCATGGAGTGGAGTCAATCATGCCAAATTCTAGGAAACAATTCTCTAATGGGCCTCTCTTGGAGCCTCTTAGAACCAGAGAGTCTTGCATTTTCATGCTAATCCATGGAACAAAATATTCTTTTTTAACAGGAGATTTCATTAGGCAGTTCTGCTATTTTACCATGACATGGTCTGACCCTGCATAGGTAGGCTGCACGCCTTGGCAGACTTTAAGGGAGGCAGAATTTAGACTTGAGATAATCTGACTCTAATAAACCCTGGATCTGAAAAGGAGTCTGGAGTTTTCGCTAACATATCTCAAGAGGCATGATTCCTGGTTTTCGGCTTTTTAGGGTGTGTTTTTTTTTGCTTGTGTGTTGGTTTTTTGTGGTGGATTTTTTGCCTTTTTTTTGCAAGGGGGGAACGGGAGGATTGTTTTGTTCTGCATTTTAAAGGAGAACTTGAAACATTAACAAATAAGATGTTTGTTTAGGCATAATCCCTTCAAAAAAACATAAATTCTTGCTGTGACACAATCATCATCTCAGGTGATTCTAAGAAAGTGCAATTCTGCAGCAGGCAATCAGAAAAAAATACCAGATATAAAGGGAATAAGTAAGGTTAGATTAAACAAAGAAAGAGGACTAAGAACCACAGGGCCAGAAGCTAGATGATCTTTTCTACAGTCATCAGAGATACAGGAAAAAGAGTGAAGAAAAAAAAAAAAAAGCAGAGAAGGAACTAAAGCTAAATAAATAAAATAAAGAATTTCAAATTTTGGAAGTGATAATAGTTACATATCAAGAACACCCTAACAAAAGGGACTCCATTTTTTAAATTAAGCTGGCTGAGAGGAAGTCAGGGTTACACAGCCTACCTCCTATCAGCATGAGCCAGCCCTATCAAATGGGGGCTAGGGGAAAGAGGTCTCTGGTTTGAGTGCTCAGGGTGTGAATATTTAGCACAAAGGTACATATAGGCAAGTTTTTCAATATGAAATCAATGGTAATGAACTTGTTCAGATTGATTTAAATTCCCATGTAAAAGAATGCTTGTACACCTCATTACACAGCGAGCATAACTGTACTGGGCTATGTACATATTGGAGACTGAGTAGCACTGTTTGTGTTTGCATCTGCTCAGAACTCCAGTTACAAGAATACAATACTAGAAATACAAATACTTGTAACCAAGCAAGTCTTCAAAACTCTGAAGAGTGGACACTGCACAGTGTTGTCTGTGCAATCTCTGCCACTGCCTGACTGTCCCCATAGAGCAAAAGTTCTTCCTTATAGCTGGCCCTTGCCTGCCGTGTTTCAGCCTGCACCTGCTGCCTCTCGACCTCCCTGCATCTCTGGTGGAAGAGTCTGGGCCACACAAATCCCAGAGGGCTTTCACAGGAAGCCTCTTAGCTCATTTCCTATTAGATGGTAAATCAGGCAGCTACATGAAAACTCACAGAGTTGATGTAAGTTGTCATCAGAAGCGAGAGCCTAGGCTGAGAAACTGAAACCCATTTTCATTCAGCAGTGAACTAAGTTACACTGTGAGCAACTACAATTTGATTCTTATTTCCTCTTCCTAAATGTGTGTTAGCTAGAACTTCAGAGATCCACTATAATAAAATACACAACAAAGCAGTATTCAGACATTTATTTTCTGATTTTTACTTTGTGATTTTATGGTTTCAGTAACCAATTCTAAAAGACATGGCAACTATGTATGCATTCAGTTGAGAGAGTTCCCAAAGTACAGCAAACCAACATTTAGTATATGCAAAAACTGGTAAAATGTTACAATTTCTTTTTTTTTGCCTAATTAAAAAAACAAGCCAAAACCAACAAAATAAATGCAAAGGAAGGATGCAAAAAACCCTGTGTGGTTGAAACAGTTTGCTTTTTCTACAGCCTCTTCAGTAGCAAATAATTAATATCACAAAGGTACCAAGTTCCTTGTGCTCATCACTGTTATTTTAAATTATCTTTTACTATCTGAAGGAAGACAAAACTATGTCTTAAGACAATTTTAAATTACAACCTTGCCAATAAATGGTTAAAGTTTGTGCAGTGTGTCAACAATTTGTTTTATTTAATCTCATTGAAAGTGTGCATACTTTTCAGTCAGTGCTAGAACTGGCTGTGGCACCTACTTTTCTTCCTTTTCTCTCTCTTTTTTTTTAAGCTAATATTTATTCCCTGAGTATCACAATATGGAAATTATGATACTCTAGGAAAAAAAAGTGTTACAGTTTTAATAATCAAGGACAATAAATTTTACCCTAGATAAATTAGAGCTTGTTTTGCCATTTTAAAACTTTATTTTCTGTTGAGAATAATATAGACAATGATTCTTATAGAAAGAAAATTCAGAAATACTCTTGCAAATGCAAAAGACAAGGAGACTTAAATCCTACAGACTCAGATTTCATTTCTGCCTTCTCAGTCTTCAAACCACGTATCTGACATGTTCTGATTCTTTCTTATATAACATACTCCCATAATTATAGCTTTGGACCACGAATTTAATGACTGTGTACAGCTATTTCATATTGATTTATCTCCTGCTGATAGCAGAACTGCTGGTCAATACTTAGGAAGAATTTTCATGTAGGGGTTTGGATGCAACTGCATTAACCTTCTTTTAGGGGGTACAGCACCTGTCTCTTTGAAACAGAAGTACACAGCTTTGTATTCTTTTCTGTTTGATAAATGTAAAGTAGGTATATATGTCATGGCCACAAAATTGCTATGTTAAAAGGCACAAACAGTGTCCATTCCTTCCCCCATCACATGTCACTTGAGGCTTATGTTTCCTACTTGTAATGTCTCATCCCTCCTTCTTTAAAACCGTGAAACATTTTTTCCTGGTTTGAGCCAGGATGAAGCCTGAATTTTTAATTAGATAGGAATATTGTTTTCATTCACTAGTGTGAAGAAGCTTTACTAAGAAACCTAAACTATGTGGGTTCACAACAAACTGAAAATTTATCCCCCCCTGATTTGCAAACTATTGGTGATTGAACATTTCACATCCAAGAGTAAAAATGCATTACTTCCACGTGCTTCTAAAGCAGTGAGATGAGTAGACTCAGTTTCAGTGATAAGATGCTGGGAAAGGGAATGTATAGAACGCACTTAAGAGCAAAAAACCTGAAAGTTCTGAACACTTAAACATTTCACAGCATTTCATGCATCTCAGAATAAGCCATTTGGAATATAAAGTTAAAAAAACCACATCCAAGTTGAGTGCAACATCAAGATTGCATAACCAGAGTTTTATTTTTAATATAAACAGCTTAATAAAAAAATTGCAGTCTTTTTTTTTTTTTTTAAATATACAAACTTTGCTTACAAAGAGCTAATAAATCATGAGACATGGCTAAAGGCCTTTTAAGACTGCTTCTTTGAAATGCAGTGTATCAACTGCTTAAAAAGATGTAAGATTCCTATAAAATGCTGGAACAAAACAACTGAGGACCTGCTTGTAAGAGCTTGTAAAAATACCTTTACTCTAAAAGCTCTGTGAAGCCCAGGTAGCTAAATACCACCAAAAGAAATGGTCACCAGTCAGCATGTCTTTGAAAACAAAGGCAATGTTTGGGGCTATTGTTTCAGGGTAAACCTAGAGAAGGAGGTCTTAACTAAAGGACTTAAATAAACTTACCTGACTTATCTCACTACTACTCCAAGTTTCCTTCAATGTTTTCTTCTTCAGCACATATTCTTGCTTTTCTAAATACCATAATTTAATTGAAACCTTTGCTTTGGTTTTGCACTGGTGGGTCATTAAACTCAAGTGACAAACTAAGAATTTTATTCACTCTGGAGCAAAGAAAGTTGAAAGGACACTTCCAGGAACACTACTATGACAAATGCAATTAACACTATCACAAAAATAGTAGACAAGAATCTAAGAACTGATTTGTCAAAATGACACTGTGTCTAATTTTGAGTCTCTATGACTCAGTTTACCACTGTACATAAGCAAAGCAGGTAACACTTGCACACAGTATTTTATATTTACTGTCAATAATGTATTTATTAAAGTCCAAACAGCACCAATTTTTGGAGGAAAGGTGAGCACCTCGAAGGACAGGATTTTAGGTCAGAACTTTCTTGATAAAATGAAGATGCAGTAAAGATGAAATTCAGTAAGACAAATACAAAGCTCTATACTTTAAAGGAATTAAATACAGAGACAAAAAATGAAGAACCATGATGTAGGCAGCAGTACATGCAGAAAAAGACTTAGGACTTTTATTGTGGACCTCATGTACAATATTGGGATGCTCCAGCAATAAAGACAAGTTGCATACACTGAGAAGATTCAGCATGAAGACAAGAGAAGCAATTATGATACCTCAAAGGATTATTATATCTACATTCTGTATTATTTTATGCTAAGGATCCAGATTAAATATTCTGTGTAATATAAATAAGACTACAGTCTCAGCTCAAGTGCAGAAGTGGCAAAATTGAAAAAATATGCCCTACAATGACAATATGAAAATTTTAATTAGAAACAGTCAGAGAGTGTGTGGGATTTGAGAGAGAATAAGGGAGGTTTCGGAATAGCAATCTCAATGTATCAAGAAAATTCTTAATTTAGGAAGAAAAACTGATAAAAGAGCAATTTAACCACCAGTAACGAAGATTCAGTTTAGACAGTAGTAAAAGCTCTATAAAGCTTCTCTTAATTTTTGTATAAAACATCTAAAAGTGTTTGAACACACCAATTGGAAAGAAAAAATTATTGCTGTTGAACACTTCTTCAAAGCAGATTCAGAAAACGTCTACCAAGAATGTTCCTATTCTCCCCAAAAAATGAGGAAGAGAGATGAGAGGAGGTTCAGCACTAAATCTCTATTATTCTGCATTATTTACCAGATTAAATGTATTACATTGCATATAAATGTTGATTAAAATGGCCTGTATAGCTACTGTTCTATCATCAACCAGTGCTTGGCTGTTGCCCTCGAGTATAATTTACCTTCAAACAAGTTGCAGAGTTACTAACCATTACAAAAGAGAAAGATCAGCAGTTTGCATGACAACAGTTGGGAATGGCTTGTGTAAATAGGCCAATGGGACATGATACCCAAAGCTTTCAGAGTGCTGCACTGTACTCCCCCTCCTCCCCTCAGAATTGTACAATTACCAGTGGCATAAATAACAGCCATATTATTATATCCCCAAACTTCTGTGATTGAATTTGGCAACTCGAATTCCCCAACCATATTTAATTCAGCTATTTAACATCTGTTTGTGTGTTTGGGGGAGTCAATGTGCTTTGTTTCTTTTAAAGCCAAATTGTGCCTTGGGTGTAATACGAGGATAAAGAAAAAGAAGTTTCACTGCATTAAATAAACCAACAACAGTAAAATCAGATTTAAGTCATAATTTTCTCAAAGGAAAACAGATTTAGAAGGATGGCATCCACAGTACACTTCTCTGAAGGTCTCTACTCCACAGCAAGTACAAAGATAACTCAAAAAAGTCCAGAAAAAAAACCAACAAACCTGTCCAAAAAAAAGAATTTTAACAGCTTGCTATTTTTAGGATCAAGACCCTTCAGTTTAACGAGTAACAAAGACTGACCATATCCAGTGACTTGCACAGTCAGACAAGAGTGAATGAGCCATGAGGAGGTTGCAGAAGACAGAGCAAATCCCCTGCACAGCAAACTCATGGCAACCTGTTGCTGCATGATTGTGACCACTGAAAACAATATTTTTCCAGCCTGAGTGTACCATGTCCACATCAGTCACTGGGATGTTAGTCCTTATTTAACACTTTACTACTCTAGCACATGCCTCTCTACAGTAGTTCAAAAGTCTAGTTCAGTTTATTTTTGCTATTAAGGAATTTTCACTGAGTTCTGTTCCACTAGATATGTCCTCCATCTAAGCACAGTGAATACACGAGTGGCAGAAAGTTATTGTATACACAGGTGTTTTTGTTACTCTGCACAGCTGTTTAGACACCATTAGGATCTTCACATTATAATAAAAACACAGTGCAAACCTTTGAACTAAGCTTTTTTCTCCTCCAGTTACCAGCACCCAGCCAGGACAGCAGAGAGATCAGTATTTAGAACTGTAAGCATTGGTTGGACATTTAAATAAGAACCCTGAATCTTTATCAACACAGACAGAACTGGCAAGCAGTATCTGAATGAACCTCATTTATTTGTGCTCATGCAGGATGAGCACAATGAGTACTGTTTGTGCCACAGATATAAAAATTTAGGTATACATAAAATTAGAAACTCTTCTTCCAGTTAGAAGAATCATTATTTCAAATTACAATTCATACGCATTGGGCTTTTTTTTGATCTTCGTGGAAATTCCATTTGCATCTCACTCTGGTGACTTCAAAATTCCTCTGTACTTCAGCAAAGCTTAGTGAGTTTCACAATACTGTATGACTTAGATGTACGCCTGGCCATGAATGCAAAACTCAGGCCAAGTTTTTCCCATTAGCTACAGCTATAGGGATTTTAACAACTGAAATACAGAAAGAAATGGTGACAAGTTTCTTCTAAAACAGATTAAGCACCACCACTTCAACTTCTTAATAGTAGCTGATGTCTTAATTCTAGGTTATTAAGAAAACACAAAAGAGAAACAAAAAAGCCACCCAAAAAACAGACAAAACAAACAACAAGCACCAATAACAATATTTCTCCCAAATAATATAAAATATTAGGGAATTGTTTAATTTTAAGGATAATGCAGTTATTCCAACATCAAGTATGTTCTCGCTTTGTACAAAATGTGTGAAAACCAGAAAAAGGCCTCTAGGCAAACTCAATACGAAAACAGGGCAAATATGTCTGCACAACATATTTACTATATACAAAAAGCAGAAGATGCTACGTGAAGATAAACTACGATTAAGTTGACTTTTGTTTCCTTAGATTACCAAAATTAGAACTTTTGAGTACTCCCCTTGAAAATATAGAAATGCTTCTTTGAGAGTGAAATCTATAAATCAGTATTAAAATTAGTATCAATATTATTACCCATATAAGCAACACATTTCAACTATATTTCTAAGTTTGGAAAGTCAAATAATGAGCAATTCCTCATCTGAAAATTGACAAACCTACAGAATTTCTACCTGCTTTCATAAATATGATGTGTATTCTCAATTTCCAGAACTCTTTTCATGCAATGTGATCTTGAAATAGCTAGAAATACTGTTTTGTGAATCATCACTTTGGATTCTAATCATTAAAAATAATGACAAACAACATTTCATCTCAGGAATGTTTGAGTACTATTGAGCATCAATAAAATGGCAGAATCTTATTTTTGACTGATGAAGCCGACACTACAGCTGCTGCAAACACACTTCTCAGGGGCATAATCTACATCTGAATGGACAAAAATATCTAGGCAATGAAAAGCCAAAAGCAAAATTAATAAAACAAGTTTTACATTCACTTTGTATAACAAATTAAGGTGTCCTAGGCTCTAGTGCATATAACTCATGCTCAAGAATGAAGGAAGGGGAGCCAAAATGAAGGTACAAAAGTTTTGACCTCTTGAGGAGGTTGTCTGGAACATAAAATATGCTGTATTGTTCTACTGTTAACATCCACAAACATGCATGCTTCCTTAAGCCTAGTCTGCATTCTGCTGTGTGAACAACAGGTCCTTTTGAGTCAAGCATACAGTAAGGAAAACTCCTAGAGGTACAGGTCAAGGAAAGTTCTCTCACCTGAAAATTTCCTGCATGGTCGTCTTCTTTGTCACCTTCTTTTCCTTCCTTGAGAGCAATCAATGTGAATCCTCGGAAGTAAGCAGGAGTGGCAGCAGAAAGTGTCACTGAAATAAAGCAAACAGAAATAATGAAAACGTAATATTAATTGTGACATCAGCCATTTGAGTATCATTGCACAGTTTAACTTGACAGGTGTGTGATTTAAGTTGGTATTAACAAAAGCTAGAGCTTTGAAAACATGGAGCAGAGCCAGCCACAATACAGAAATGTTCAGTCCAAGTTTCCACATAAACTGAAAACCACTGGCATGATGTGAAATACCTCAGCTATTTATTTTTTTCCACATATCTCCCCCTCCCCACCCCTTTTTGTTTTTAAAGTAGACTGCTAATCTGTTCAGATGTCCAGGAGGGTTGTTTTGTTACTTTTAGTTTTAGGGCAAGGACACTTACCTGGGTTTTTTTTTGGGGGGGGTTTTCATGTTCTGTTCTGCCTTTCTTTTTTTCTTTTTTTTTTTCTTTTTTCACATGTGAGGGAACACCTCCTGAATATTTGGCTTTAGCTTTTGTCCTGCTCTGAGCATAGATAAGGATCTAGACACTTTAGTACACAGCAAGTTTCTTTAACTGTAAAGCAAGATCACCATCTTGCTTGTTCCAACTCAGCTATGCTCAACTCTGTACTTCAGCTCAGGGAGATGGTTGCTCTAAAACTATCCTTTCCCTTATCCTGAGGGCAGAACAGGATACACAGGACATGAAGTTAAATTTATGGCTAAAGCTGACCTCTAGAAATTGTGCTGCCAGCTCTGATTGCCCAAGCATCCTACACACCAGCAAAACACTTCACAAACCAGTCTGGACCAGGAAGAGGTCACTGGATGCACAAGCAGGGAACAAATAATGGCAAACCGACTAATCTGATTTTACCATGCTCAGCATCAACATAACATCCCTCATTTTCTGCTAGTGAAAGATATCTCTGGATGATTTTTCTATTTGCCATCATCAGTACCTAAGCACCACCTTGAGTTATGTCAGCTGAGGCTCTTTTGAACACTATCAGAAAGATGGGATGAGGCACAGCTTTGAGGAATGACTTTTGGAGGAGTTTTAAAATTACTGAATCCTTTTCAACACCTTATAAGAACCCTTTTGTGAAACGGAGGTAAAATTTTTTGGGAAAATTATTTTTTTAATTAAAGGAAAAAGAGACTGAAAATTGGACTTCTAGTACCTTTAAATAGCTTTTACTTTACACATAATGTAGAACCTGTTGCTTGTAGTACACTGTTAGTTATACTCTGAACCTCTGGACTGGCACAATAAAAACTGAAGAGCCCCCAGAGTTTTAATGAGCAAACTGCAACTGCCAACAGAAGAGTATTCATAAGACACCCCTCCTCACACCAACAGGCCATGAGGGGTTGAAACCCCTCACTAAAAATAAGCAATTGCCCTTAAAATAGATGGATTTCAGAATATGTCCAGAGTTCACTTGGAACATACAGAAAACTTTTTGATCTAGGAATTCAATAGTGGAACAATAAAAATATGGTATTTGAGGATTTCTGGTATTATGCAGCTGTATTTAGGTCGAAAAGCCATGGTCTTTGTACAAAGACACAACTTTTCTGAATATAAGTCAGAAAAGGATTGGAGGGATACACAAAAGGTTAGAATGCAAGGTTTAGAACTGTACACCTGCAAGCACCTGTATAAATCTAGAGATGGGCATAACAGCAGTTCCCCCCAGCTGAAGATTTTCAGTACACTGTCATTGCATGGAAACTTACTATGAGGATAAACCTAATCATTTTTTGAGAGGAACAAACTTTCACATTTTATATTTAGGAATTGAGTAGTAGCATAATAGCATTAAACTTTCTGATTATGTTTCTAAATATTACTCCAATTCGTTAATCCATTTACTGCACAATAATTAGCATTATTAGCCCTATTTTGTAAACTTAGGCAGTTCTATCTAAACAAAAATTCAGAGCCGGCCTCTCAGCTGCAGTACCTGAGAACAGCAACACTGCTGAACTGAACAAGGATTAACACATTACACTTGCTTGAACACTGTTTCTTAGAAACTAATTGCTATGAAGGTCTTTTACATGCAACAATTTTTCCATATAATATATGTAATTCAAAAGTCTGAATCACTATGAGTAAAAGGTTACACCAGAAATACTTAAGTATTTCTGCAAGCAAACAAAGAATCCAGCTTTGAATTGGTTCAACAGTTTTTTTCCTTGCAAATTTACAGATCAAAACAAACAGTTTTCAAGATTCTAAACAAAACACCTACCTATAAAATACAGGACATTTGAAATGCTACAAAACCACCAACAAAACAAAGAGGAAGATAATTCCAAGCCTGACTCATAGTTTTTGAATTCCTGGAGTTGGCCATGCTCATGCTGTGATTGCACAGTCATTTTAAGGCAGAATAAATCTATGCTTCCCACAACACAAGTGGTGCTGCCCTCCCCACCCGCACTGCTCATCTAGCAGCCACATCCACACAGCTGTGCTGCCAGCTGAACTAGGGAACACATCCAGCTGAAAAGTAAAACAAAACAAAAAAACCCAAACTAAGAGTTCAGCTGGGTCCAATCCTCAGTGGTGGGGACACTCAGATACAAGTCAGGCTTTCAGAAGGTGATGACCCACGAGAGCAGATTTGACTCATATGGGACTTACGTGTCCATGCAACCCCAGTTTAAGGATACCAAGAAAAAGCTGTGCTCTGGTTACCTCTGAGCTAGGCCAGAATGAACACTAACAGCTATGCTGAAAAAGATTTCTATCAGTTCTCTGAATTATCTGGCACAATCAGGAAACACTGCAGCGCAGTGAAGCACTGCTAAGCACAGAGTCTTGTCATGGACTCTGGGCTGCTCATTTCAGCACAGCAGAAGGAGGCTTGCATTGCACAAGCAGCAGTGGGAAGCTGTCAGACTACATCTGGTTTTCACAAGAGATAGCAGCCCCTCCTTGCGTAAGGCTCAAGAGTTCTCCTTGGGCTAAGCTCTGCCATCTGAAAGAACAGCTGAGCGTTGCTCACACTGTGTTCGTGTTAATCAACGGTCACTGAACAATATGAACTTCCTGTAAAGATCAGTTAAATCTCCGTGTAAGCCTTAAAGTTAAGAATTTCACTTTAAAAGGAAGATTACATATCAGAGTTTCTTTTGTCCATTTCCATCCCCTCTGGCGAATCTCTAACTGCTTTACTAGTTGCACTTTGGTACACACCTTCAACACACTCCTCTTTCCCCTGTGTCCACAGCTAAAGGTGGGGGGATCAAAGAAATTGCTCCTTTGCTTTAAGACAAGAAATCTGACTTAACCCATCCTACACTACAGCATATCCTGTGTTGTACATTGCACAAGTACCAACAAATACACTTTCCATATTTACTTTTATCCATAATTTGTGAAACATGAGAATCACTAAAATATTTACAGAATGACTGTTTATATGTAAAGTATAGAAAAGAGTGTTTGCATGCTGAGGGGGAAGGAAGATATTGAAAGAAAAAGATCCAACATTACTTAGAGGTCCCCAAACTAATGCAAAGCAGTGTGTAACATTAACTGAGTTAGTCCTTGAAAACTGAGCTGGTGAACAGACCTGCAAGTAGAAATTCTGTTAAAAAGAAAAACAGCATCCACATAGAAAGAATCTCTGAGGACTATACTAGTAAAATCCTCATTTTCATCATCAGAATAAAAAATATCAGAAAATTATGGAGAAAACTACACCTATTGCATGTTAGCATGTGAAATGTACCTACTACTGCCTTCTTTGAGAAGCAATTTCATTTATGTTTTTAAAATAACAGATGAAACTTACTCCATTTCTCATGGAAATCTCATGCAATCATCAACCTAACTCTACAGATCAATAAAGCTAGGACTGAGTACTCTCAAAGATCATTACTCCATCACACCACCCAAACTTAAGGCTTGTTTATGCCTTGCAAATGCAATGGAAACTTTGACCTTCAGTGGAAGCAAAAGCAGCTTTATTAAGGTGTAAGTTAACTACCAGTTAGTAGTAGAGGACTTGAATCCTAGGATAGTGTGCCCACAAATCTGATACTATGGGAAGACCTGTGCACCACATGCATTTGGCTGCCTGCTCCACAAGGGAAGGGGCAACAGTATTGTGGCCTGTAAAACCAGGCAGATGTTGCAGGCTATAACATCTAGTCCCAGAGCAGATGTTGGAGATAAGTTATGTCACATCCCATGTGGGACATCAAAAAGCCCACATACATTGTTGCTTTTTTAGATATTAGAGAGGGAAGGAAGATGGCTCCTCAAACCCTGCTGTTACCTCATTTCTAGTTTTCTGAAACAGAAGAAAACTGCCTTTCCTTACTGCTGCCATATTTGCAGACCAGAATAGGCGCACACTCATTCAAAGAGGTTATTCAGTGCTCACAACTCCAGAAAGATGGAAAATCAAGACTTCCATATACACAGATCCACCCAGGATTTCCCATTAGGGCAAACAGATCCTGGTTGATCTAAAGGTGAATAACTGCAGGAAAGCTGTAAAAATTTTCAGAAAGACAAATGGCAGCTGTGAACTGTGGTCTTCTGATTCCCACACTGCAAGAGTGCTGTGCTATTTCCTTCAGTCATTGCAGCTAGAAAGTCTTACGTGGGTGGCAGGTCAACCAATGATTGAGACAGTCATGAACATAAATTGATGTCACTATATCATCATTTTGGTGGAGTATGGCATTGTATGTGCAGTCAATTCCTGTGTTATCCACCTTGCATAAACAGTAGTTCCTTCCAGGAGCCTGCTAGGGAATGTGCCAAGGATCCAGATTGCATTAAATCAAACAGGGGCCAGGGAAACAGGCACATTTGGCTCCAACACAATAGAGGCTGTGGAAATCTTCAGTGTTTTACACCTAATAATTTACAGATAAAAAGACCTGCCATAATCCTGCATTTATTTTTATCATTAGTTGGATTTTCTAACCCTTTGCATAAAACAGTAATAAAGTTCCATCTGTATTGCAGTATTTCTTCTGAAAATATGCTCTTGAAACTTTCTGTAATGCTGTTATTTTTAACTATTGCCATAGATAATGTATACGCTACAGTAACATTTACTTATGTTTTCCCAACCATTCAGAAAGTATCCTTATAGAACTATCTCAAAAGCTTATGTGCCATCTGAATACTTAAGTCTTAAATACCAAAAACTTGGGCACATACTTTGATCTGCATTTTAATGTTTTACTATTAGCTGTAATTTTCTCATTTCCACAAAGCTGCAATACACTGATGTGATTTTATTAATTGCACTCCTAATATCTCCATAAAATTAGTTCTCCTAATTAATCTGAGAGTTTCTTTCCCCCTACATTGCCATGCAACAGAAACTTCTTTGGTAGATGACTGAAAATATCCAATAATGCTTTCATAGAAATAAATTCGAAAACTTTTAAAGAACAATTATTTTGTCAATATCAAAGGAATTAAGACTTATCTTTAACTTGCTTAGTAGATGTATCAAACTGACATGCAACACAAAATCTTGCAGACTTAAGGAACTAATCCTAATGTCTGGAACAGTTATCCCATTTGTGGGAAATGTGCATTTCCTCACACCACGTTAAAATAAGGTAATTATTAAGAAAAAAATAAACAAAGATCATACAAAGCTACAGGCTGGTGTTCAAAACAGGTTAATCACTGCTGCAGCTGTATTTTTCAGCCTTTAAGAGAACATAATGGTTATGCTATGCGCACACTCTTCTCTCCCTGCCTATACCAAGATTCCCATGTTCAGGCAATAGGAAGGCATTACTATTCACACGGAATCTAAGGAAGGTCGGGAGAAACACTTAAACTGTCAAAATTTGTTTTCCAAAGTGATTCCTATCAAGTACATTAGTAATGGTACCTACAAAGGTGCAAATTACTTTCTAACTGCTTTTAGAATACAAAGTTAACAGTATACTCCAAGAAGGTTCGTTTCCAAAGGCATTATATGGTGAGGCAGGAAAAGTGACCAAAACCTGCCTTTGCCTGTTAATTAGAAAAAGACACTGAGATGTGCTTTGGAAGTTAATTTCAAGAATTGTAAGTGAAACGTTCAGTGGAGACCAAATGCCTCCATCTCTTATTTACAGTGGTCATTAGCACCGTCTCTGCCTCTTTCCTGTTTGAACCATCTGTTCATTTCCCCTGGGGGAAAAAAAATAAAGAGGGGAGGGATAAACAGAAGTGGAAAATGTGGGAAGTTAGGAGCCTGCTGCATCAATGTTTGCCCATATGCTAACTCATATTAACATTCATATTTCAGGGCAGGAATAATTAGGTCCGAGTTTCCTCTTCTGCCTGCTGAATGTTCAAGCTTCTCCTATTCACTATCATATTTAAAGGGATAGGAAGAAATCCTATAGAAGTAGGTAAACAGGGGGAGCGTGTGCTTTGTATCACATCAACTTGTGATCTTGTGCTAGCACTGAGCTGACAGAGAGGATTCAAAGAAGAAAGGAAATCACTCTTAATACGGAGTTAATGTTCGGGAGTAAAGGGATCCTGTGAAATCCAACTCCCTCTCACTTGTCAGGAAAGCATCCCCAGTGAAGTAATGCGTGGGAGTATATTACCCTGCCTTAACCCGCGCAGTCACAGACACACGCCAAAAGGGACACAGAGATGACAGGCAGAGACACGTTACAGTTTCAGAGACACTTGTCCTGACCATTATCGTTAGCATCGGAAGTAGAGGGTGGCCAACTTACCCCGGTAACTGTTTCCAGGCTTGTAAAATTCTGGATCGCCCTCCACCCTGAGACTAAATTCATTATACCCTTCCCTCCGGGTGCCTTGGGCTCGCAGGATCCGACTGCAATATCCCTCGGACTTCGCGGCTTTCTCCAAGGTTTCGTCAGAGAAACCCTTCGCCACCAAGGGGAAAGTCAACGCC
>NW_009953084.1:1218-2621 GCF_000747805.2 Chaetura pelagica | reverse complement strand
AGGTTCCCTCTATCCCATGGTGAGGCCGAAGATGCTGAGGTGGCTCCAGCCCGTGGGGAGGATGAGGATGATGAAGAAAAGTCTCCAGCTGAGGTGAGGAGGAGGAGGAGGCCCCATCCAGCTCATGGTGAGGCCGAAGGTGAGGAGGAGGAGGCCCCATCATATCCCATGGTGAGGATGAGGATGACGAGGAGGTGGTTGAGGATGAAGAGGCTGAAGATGAGTCTTCAGCCCGTGGTGAGGAAGAGGAGGAGGAGGAGGAGGGAGGTCCCCTCTAACCGTGGTGAGGCCGAAGGTGGGGAGGAGGAGGAGGTCCCAGGATGAAGGTGCTGAGGTGGCTCCAACTCGTGGTGAGGAAGAGGATGATGAAGAAGAGTCTCCAGGCTGTGGTGAGGAGGAGGAGGAGGAAGGTTCCCTCTATCCCATAGTGAGGCCGAAGGTGAGGATGAGGAAGAGTCTCCAGCCATGGTGAGGATGAGGAGGCCCCTCTATCTGATGGTGAGGCTGAAGGGGAGGATGAGGAGGAAGAGGAGGCTCCTCTATCTGATGGTGAGGCTGAAGGGGAGGATGAGGAGGAAGAGGAGGCTCCTCTATCTGATGGTGAGGCTGAAGGGGAGGATGAGGAGGAAGAGGAGGCTCCTCTATCTGATGGTGAGGCTGAAGGGGAGGATGAGGAGGAAGAGGAGGCTCCTCTATCTGATGGTGAGGCTGAAGGGGAGGATGAGGAGGAAGAGGAGGCTCCTCTATCTGATGGTGAGGCTGAAGGTGAGGATGAGGAGGCCCCTCTACCCAGTGGTGAGGCTGAAGGTGAGGATGAGGAGGCTCCTCTACTTGATGGTGAGGCCGAAGGTGGGGATGGTGAGGATGAGGAGCCCCCTATCCAATGGTGAGGCCGAGGCTGATGCTGATGAGGAGGAGGATGATGAAGATGAGCCTCTATCCGATGGTGAGGCCGAAGCTGAGGGGGATGAGGAGGAGGATGATGATGTCCCCTATCCAATGGTGAGGCCGATGATGAGGAGGATGATGAGGATGAGGAGGATGATGAGGATGGTGCCCCTATCCGATGGTGAGGCTGAAGCCCATGCTGATGATGCTGCTGATGGTGATGAGGATGATGAGGATGAGGAGGATGATGAGGATGATGCCCCCTATCCAATGGTGAGGCTGATGATGAGGAGGATGATGATGCTGAGCCCCCCTGTCCGATGGTGAGGCCGAAGCCGCAGTGGAAGGGTCTCCTTGTGGTGGTTCAGGAAGGCCCCGATGATGAGGAGGATGATGATGATGATGAGGATGCTGAGGATGATGAGGATGATGAGGATGAGGAGGATGAGGAGGATGAGGATGATGCCCCCCTATCCGATGGTGAGGCCGAAGCCGCAGCGGAAGCTCCTGCCCGG
>NW_009953084.1:0-1021 GCF_000747805.2 Chaetura pelagica | reverse complement strand
GCAGCGGAGGCTCCTGCCGGTGGTTCAGAGACGCTCCCATGAGGAGGAGGATGATGATGATGCTGATGATGATGAGGATGATGATGATGAGGATGAGGATGAGGATGCTGATGAGGAGGATGATGAGGATGATGAAGGTCTATCCGATGGTGAGGCCGAAGCCGCAGCGGAAGCTCCTGCCGGTGGTTCAGAGACGCTCCCATGAGGAGGATGATGCTGATGATGAGGATGAGGATGAGGATGCTGATGAGGAGGATGATGAGGATGATGAAGGTCTATCCGATGGTGAGGCCGAAGCCGCAGCGGAAGCTCCTGCCGGTGGTTCAGAGACGCTCCCATGAGGAGGATGATGCTGATGATGAGGATGAGGATGAGGATGCTGATGAGGAGGATGATGAGGATGATGAAGGTCTATCCGATGGTGAGGCCGAAGCCGCAGCGGAAGCTCCTGCCGGTGGTTCAGAGACGCTCCCATGAGGAGGATGATGCTGATGATGAGGATGAGGATGAGGATGCTGATGAGGAGGATGATGAGGATGATGAAGGTCTATCCGATGGTGAGGCCGAAGCCGCAGCGGAAGCTCCTGCCGGTGGTTCAGAGACGCTCCCATGAGGAGGATGATGCTGATGATGAGGATGAGGATGAGGATGCTGATGAGGAGGATGATGAGGATGATGAAGGTCTATCCGATGGTGAGGCCGAAGCCGCAGCGGAAGCTCCTGCCGGTGGTTCAGAGACGCTCCCATGAGGAGGATGATGCTGATGATGAGGATGAGGATGAGGATGCTGATGAGGAGGATGATGAGGATGATGAAGGTCTATCCGATGGTGAGGCCGAAGCCGCAGCGGAAGCTCCTGCCGGTGGTTCAGAGACGCTCCCATGAGGAGGATGATGCTGATGATGAGGATGAGGATGAGGATGCTGATGAGGAGGATGATGAGGATGATGAAGGTCTATCCGATGGTGAGGCCGAAGCCGCAGCGGAAGCTCCTGCCGGTGGTTCAGAGACGCTCCCATGA
>NW_009953083.1:0-544 GCF_000747805.2 Chaetura pelagica | reverse complement strand
CCCAACCACTAAAACATCTCCTGAAATGCCATGTCTGCACTGTTTTTGAACACCTTCAGGGATGGTGCCTCCACCATGTCCATGTGAAGCCTGTTCCAAGGCCTCACCACTCTCTCTGTCAAGACTTTTTTTCTAATATCTGTCACAATTTGACTCAGGATCTGCACTTAAGCCAGAGACAACAATGCTCTCGATCCCCTGCCCAGGTAGGGAAGGAGAGATAAAATTATGGAGAGAGACTTTTCTGGATTGAAAACTAAACTAGACAGCTTTAATTAAACACTAATGAGAAAAGAAAATACGTACAAATGAGTTCAGGATTGTGCAAATCCCTTTTGCCTCCCCCCACCCCCAGCAGCTTCCGCAGCATCTCCTGAGCCGTGAGCTGCCCCAAAAGTCCTGGAGCTGCTGGAAAGAGGGCAGAGCAGCCAGAAGCTGAGGGGAGAGTGAGGAGGGGCAGGGATGCATGGGCGTGGGGATCAACGGGGATGGATGGATGAACGGACGGAGTCATCCCTGGATGCCAGCCACAGATGGGAGAGAA
>NW_009953082.1:5138-6261 GCF_000747805.2 Chaetura pelagica | reverse complement strand
AGCCCTTTGGTTTTGGTGCCAAAGCCTCGTTCTTCAGGCACAAACTCGCCTTTTTCAGGCAAAAAGCCTCCTGTGAGGCTCCGCTGGTCGGGGGGCCCAGGGCTGGGTGAGGGGGAGCAGGGGGGTCCCGAGGCCCCATCCAGGAGCTGCTGGGCAAAGGTTTTGCCATCCCGCCGTGGGCTGCAGGGAACCTTCTGCTCCGGCACCTTCTCCCCCTCCTCCCTCACCCACCACGGGCACCCTCTGCCTCTCCAGCCCAGCTCTGCTCCCTCTGCTCAGCTCTTATCTCGGCTCATTCCTGTGTTCAGAGGTTCATCCTGTCTCCAGTCTCCCGCTGGTCGATTGCCCAGGTGGGGCAGAGCCAACAGGACTTTGTCTGTAGGCACCACAGGTCCTTAGAAGACTGGATGTTCTCACACCCTGCAGGGTGCTTGGCATCATGGACTGACAGTTTCACAGAGCACGTTGTTTTAAAAGCAACCCTTAGTGCAGCAAATTCATTATTTTAGGACACTTTTATTAGGCTGTATTTCTATTGAATTTACTAGTGAGTATCCTATGACTGTCAGTTCCTCCATGGATGCAGGAACAGCTGCCACCTCCCCATGGGCTGCTTGGAAACTTCTGCTTCGGCCCCTTCTTCCCCTTCTTCCTCACCAACCGGCACCTTCTGCCTCTCCAGCTCAGCTCTGCTCCCTCTGCTCAGCTCTTATCTCAGTTCTTTCTTGTGTTAGTGGCAGAGGTTCATCTGTTGTCCCTCTAATGGCTGCTTGGCTGGTTTTGGAGCAGGGGGAGCTTCTCAGCTTCTTGCCAGAGCCACCCCTGGGGCCCTTCGCCTGCTCCCAAAAATCCGGCCAAACCAAACCAGCCCAACGGGCTCTCTGGAAAAGCAGGGCCTGTGGAGGGGAGGGTGTCCTCAGGGGCAGGACTCTCCCGTCCTGCCCGGGCTGTGGGTGCTCTTGGGACAGGCCTTCCCGAGCGCAGCCTGGGGTCAGTGCTGGCCCTGCTGCTCCTGGCAGTCGGATTCTGTCCCTCAGCCCCAGCCAAGGGGCTGTGCAGGGGAAGCAGCAGCTCAGGGGGGACTCCTCGTGCCTGCAGGGCCCAGAGAAGATTCACCCCCTTT
>NW_009953082.1:1390-1927 GCF_000747805.2 Chaetura pelagica | reverse complement strand
GCCCTGGCCAGACGGGCAGCAGGCAGAGAGGGACAGCAATGCTGGCTGCCAGCAGCTCCATCTTCCCCGCAGGGAGCGGCGGCAGATCCCGCTCCCGGGGCCTTGGCTCTCCTGAGGCAGCGAAACGCCGGCGGGAGGCGCTGAAGGGGCCGGGGCGGTGCCAGGGCAGGAGAGTTGGAGCTGGTTGGGAGAGGAGAGTTGGAGCTGGGCTAACAGACTCCTGCGGGGAGCCAGTAACGGACCCCTGAGTCAGGCAGGAAGCCACGTCTGCAGTCACGAGCTTGCACCTGCAGGCTCTGGCCACCCCCACAGCTACAAAAACCAGCCCACACCCTGCTGCCCCAGCTCCCCAGGTGTAATGTTTCCAGGGCAGTTAACTATCTGAGGTCAGAGTTTGGTTAATGCTGGGCAAGAGAGGCCCAGCTTGAAGAGATGGCCAAGGCTGTGGTGCGGGATGTGTTGGAGAGGGTGAAGGCACCTCAGAACCTGCTACGTTTTCAGGAGGGCTGCTGTGGCCATCAGACGGGGGCTGTGTGG
>NW_009953082.1:0-1283 GCF_000747805.2 Chaetura pelagica | reverse complement strand
AAGGTTCCCGGAATCTGAGGCGGGGCCGGGAGCCAGGCAGGAGGAGCAGTCGGATGCCAGAGGAGCCACCCTAGCAGGAAAATCCAGGGAAGGCAAATGGGGGCAAGCTGAACGAGCAGCTTCAGACAGGGCATCTTCCCAGGCTTCCCTTGACACACTCACCAGACAAGTTGTGGAGAATGTTTCCTGCGCCTTGGACTCCTTTTTAGCCTCTCAGCTGGAACGGGACTCGAGCTGCATCACCTACTGTGAAATCCTGGAGCTTCCCACAGGAAGTTTCTCCAGCAGACAGGTGCAGCCATCCCAGATGCCTTTCTCCAGGCAGGCCAGGCAGGAAGGAAGAGGATTCCCCAGAGCATCTGACGAGCAGGGCCGGGAAGCAAGCCAGGGAGTCAAGTTGCCTGTGTTATGCCCACAGCCCTAGAAATTACCACAACCAAACCTTACACAAATCACAAAGGCAGAAACCACAGTCTAGGAAACAAAAGCACAGATTTCCAGGAACCAAGTTAACCAACCAGGTGACCCCTCCCCACCTCTTTTCTTTTGAAGAGTTAGAAGGTTCCTGTCCCGGACAGAACCCCGAGCCCCACGTCTTTCAGCTTCGGAAGGCACCGTTCTTGATGGCAGCCCTGGGGGCACCAGTTCTCCCAGTCCTGCATGCCCAGGTGGCCGGGAAGCCCCTCCCACCCAGGACCCACCTCACCCTGCCCAGGGGACCCCTTCCCCCCAGAAAGACATCCGTGAGCCCCCTCCACCCCTGTCCAGGGGACCCCTCCTTCCCCCAAGGGGGACCCAGGCATCCGGCTGACCGCTGGGGTTCAGGGCAGGGGGTGACATGGAGGCAGGGCCAGGTCTCCTCCAGATCCTGCCCCTCCCCAGGGGGGGCAGCAGGTCTGGGGGGACCCTCAGAAGGTGACATAGATGGGGGAGGGGGAACCCACTGGCATCACCGTCAGCCTGGGAGGGGACAAAGCTCAGTCCCAGAGACTCCCTCAGGGCCCCACAGATCCACCCTGGTCTCCTGACCCCATATGTCCCCATTTACTCCCATTGATCTCATTGATCCCTATTGACCCCATTAATCCCCACTGAACCCCATTAATCCCCATTGATCCCACCGACCCCCACTGATCTCATTAACCCCTATTGATTCCCTCTGATCCCCATTGACACCACAACCCCTCATTGATCCCCATAACCTCCCCATTGATCCCACTGACCCCCATTGATCCCCACTGATGCCATAGCACCCCATTGATCCCCATAACCTCCCCACTGAT
>NW_009953081.1:74528-91313 GCF_000747805.2 Chaetura pelagica | reverse complement strand
AAGAAGCTTTCAAGCTGCAAACATCAAACCAGGCTGTGGGCTTGGGCAGAGGGTCAGACTCCAGCAAACAGCCCCTGCCCAGAGATGCAGCAAAGGGCTGCTGACAGCAGGCTGAGGGTCCAGTCCCTCATGCTACCATGAAGAAAAACCCAAAAGGCAGAAAGCCCAGAGCTTCCTGGAGAACCTGAGCTTGGGCAAACCCTGTAGGCCTTGTGAGCAGTGAGAGCCCCGTTTTATTTAGGGAGCTTCCAGGTGTTTTTTTTGCTAGATTGAAGGGGGTTGTTAACATTTGCTACGTTTTCCTTCCTTTCCCCAAAAGTGCTGTTAGCAGCAGGGAACAGGCTCCATTTCTGGTGGGTGGTGAACCTCCTGCTTGGTGGCCTCCCATGGTGAGATGCTGCTGTGGGACTTCATGGGGGAAGCTGGACACATGCTGGGCTGGAGTTGGCTGAGTATCACAAACAAGCGAGGTGGCCTTGGCCATGCCAGCCAGCCAGCAAGCTAAAAGCCAAGGAAATTGTTCCAGGAAAAAGAAAGAAAAGAAAAGCTTAATCTTAGTAAAAATATAGTCCCTGAGCACTGGCAGGGTCAGGGTCAGGTTGGGTTACATGTTGTATAAGCCCCCGTTATACAAGCCAAGCTAGAGGCTTTCCCAGGACTATTCAATCCTGCTTTTCCTCTTGCTTAGTTTTGCTGTTGCTCCCTCATTCCTTCCTTCTCACCATCCCTTCTCCTGCTGCTTGCTTGGACACCAAACAGGTCAGTCCAAGTGCTTCCATCGCCCTGACTCAGGAGATCACATAAATCACTTGGTCCTTAAATGAAACACAAGTGTTGGAGCTTCTGAGGGGGCCTGAAGGAACTCACCTGAGTGGCTGCAACCAAAGCAGCTATGGTTCCATGATTCCATGGACAGTGGCACTGAGAGCACCCTCAGCAGCTCTGCTGATGATCCCAAGCTGTGTGTGAGACCAACACCCCAGAGGGAAGGGACCATCCAGAGGGACCCTGACAGGCTGGAGAGGTGGGCAATGCCAACCTCGTGAAGTTCAACAAGGCCAAGTGCAGGGTCCTGCACCTGGGTCAGGTGTTGTGAAAGCATCTTCAGGCTATGATTATGGTGGTTTTTTTTCCAAAGGAAGCAAAGAAAAGCAAGGCTGCTCCTCCTGGCAGACCAGAGGGCATTTCCTTCTCCAGGAACAGCAGCCTCCACTCCCTTTGCCAGATCACTTTCAATCCTCTTCAGACCACCTGGAAAAAAAGCAACACTCAGCAAAAGAAACATCAGCTTCCCAGAGTCAGCAGCACATGATGGTCAGAACCTCCATCTGAAACACACCCCAGCACAGTACAAATGCTCTCACTTTTGACATTTTTGTCCTCATTTCTACCTGTTTGTGCTTTCAACTCAGCACACTTTGCAACACTTGGAAGCTCATTTCTCTGGTTTTATTCTTCTGACTCCAAGGCTCTAAAAAGCTGCTGAAACACATCCTGGCAACTCATCATGGTCATCCAAAGGAACAGAACTAGACCATTGCACTGCAGACAGAATTCATTGCAGTTTTTTGAGCTATGGAGAATATACAGATGCCCTAACAAACACAATTTTCTTCTTAACCACCAAGAAGGGGAAGCAATTACCTAAAGCAGGCTTTTCATAACAGAGGGGAAGTACAAAGAGCAATCAAAACCCACTGACTTCAGAGACCTCCAGATGAGGCTTGACCCTGTAGTAGGAAGAGAAGAATACGGAGTTTCACCTGGAAACTGGAGAGCTTAAACTTTTCAGCTAATATGTTATTCAGATAAATAAAAATTCAGATAATATAATACTGGCCAGCATTCATGATGGAACAGACTTTCTATCCTATGTTCTGTAATACCAGACAGGGATAAAATGTCTGCATCCCTCATAATTCTCTGTCCCCTTCCAGAGAGAGGCTCCTTTAAAAATCTTCAGTCCTGACCACATCTACCTGAGGACTCTCTACTTGCAAATCAGGGCTCCTGCTCCTTGCAGTCTGTTTTCCCTGCAGCCCAGGAAATTGCTACTGTTTCAAATGCTTGGAAAAAGGGGGGAAAAAAAGGTGGTTTGACTGGAGTCCAAAGGACTATTCCAGTTGCCAGTGGCTGTTCTCGCCGTCTTAACCTAGATCAGTTTGACATAAGCCATTTACTTCGTGGTTAACCCCGGAAAAATCCTGCAGGGAATATAAATTCATGCCTTAATCCTGGTTCCCACTTAGGTGGGGATGAAAAACCCAACTCAGATTTTACTGCTTGAAGAAAACCCAGGAGCCCTTTGTGATCCTCTCCCCAACTCCTGGCGGCAGAGCCGGGAAGGAGGCGCCGCTCCCAGGGCCGAGCTGGACAACGAAGCTTCAAGCAGCATTCAAGTTGCTCCGTGCTTAAAGCTGTGGGTTTTAAGCAGCTAATCTTGTTTCGGTTGAATGGCACCTTCATTGCAGCAAATCAGTCAGCAACGTGGAGGGTTGTTGGAGAGGAAAGACACATTCACCCAGTTCAGGGCGTCGCATCGATTCGTGTTTCTTTTCCAGCCTCCGATTTAACTTGGCCTTTTTCAACAGTCAGTTCTAATCAATGCTCGGTTAGCACAGCTTAAGCAGGTGGGAAAGCTGCCCAGAAAGAGTATTATGAATAACTTAAGGCACTGGTTTAATTGCAGCAATCCATGATACTTACTGTGTTGGCACCAGAGGGGAATTTTCAGCATTAAAACTTCAACTGAGTCACTAGGGAGTATCTCTCTGGTATGAAATGGTTGAAAGAGCTTCCCAATATTTTCACCTCAGAAGGGGAATGTTTCAGAGTTGACTTAACTATTCAGCTTCTTTCCATCACAACTCATTATTTTTTTTAGCAGTTTACTCAATGCAACTTTGGGTGCCTGACCCTGCAGCAGTGTCCCTGCCACCCAGGCAGCTCCATCCTGCCCAGTCCCATTTGCAAGGAAGGTGCCAGGTCCCTGGCACTATCCTTGCCACAGCTCCCAGAAGCAGTTAGAAGCAACATGATCCAACTTTGGAAATCACAGAATCATCAGGGTTGGAAAGGACCTCTGAGATCACCAAGTCCAACTGTCAACACACACACAAAAAAAGACCTTGGCCACTAGAGCATGTCCTGAGGTGCCACATCTACACGTTTCTTGGACACCTCCAGGGATGGTGACTCCACCAGCTCCCTGGGCAGCTGCTCCACTGTCCAACTACTCTTTCAGGATAGAAATTCTTCCTAATATCCAATCTAAACCTCCCCTGGCACAACCTGAGGCCACTTTCTCTGATGTCACTTGGGAGAAGAGGTCAAGACTCACCTCCCTACAACCTCCCATCCAGACAGAGATTCAGCAGAAAACAGGGGTGGGGAAGAGGTGACAAAATCTCCCTGCAAAACAAAAACCTCCCTCTTCCCTCACCTCTAATCTGTGCAAGGTAGGAAGGTCCATCTTGGGTCTGCATCTGCAGAGGAGCAAGTGCCCTCATGGGTGTTCCCCATGCTCACTTTAGCCAGCACAAACCAGAAGTGCCCCAGGCAGCTCCTCTGGCCCCAAAGAGATGCTGGGGGAAACCAGTTTGGACCAGCACCATCTGGCAAGCAAGAGGACTTGCAAGGGCATGAAGCTGCGTGGCAAAGCAGAAGACACTGGTCAGGCAGCTCCTTAAGCCCAGTCCCAGGTAGGGATCATGCCAGAAACCCTCCCAACAGCCAGCAGAGATGCTGGTATCCATGTTAAATGTCTGTGCTTGGAAAAGGTGATCACACCACTGACCCTGGTCACCATCTCAGCACCACACAAGGTTACTGGTAGCACACGAACCCTCCTGGCTGGTTCCAGCAACCCCAGTGCTGGGAGAAGCAACACTTCAGAGAAGCTGCACAACGGACCTGGTTTTGCCCTTCCAACGTGAAACTTTTGACACTGGCAAAAAAAGCCCAGGAGGCTCATCCTCATCACCAACTGGATGAAGATCAGGCTAAAAACACCCACAGCAGCCCCAGAAGGAAGATTCACAATAAAGCAGAAGAAGAAATTGTTAAGTTACCCAAAGGTTCTGGTGAGGAGTGATGTGACCTGGCTGATCACACAGCTTGTCAACCCAGGGAAACTCTACATTCAGGCCATGAAAATTCTATGTTTGAATTAAAAGAAATGCAAGAAGATTTGATGGTACTTTATTAACTGGACAGTAAGCAGCAGAAACAGTAGGAATTGAATTTTGGGATCATAGGAGGCATTTTAATAAAGATGGAAAAAGCAGCTACTACCCAAAAAACCATCTCTGGTTTGCTTAAAAGAAAAAAAAAAATCCTGTTTAGTGCTAACCAGGATCCCTCACTCAGCTTGAAACAGGAGCTTTGTAAAGACCTTTGGCCCAGGATTAATTCCACACCATTCACAGCATCACACAACTCAGATACCCTCCCAGAAAGAAGCAGTTCCTGGTAAGCAAGTCCCTGTTGCCATCCCACTCCTTCCTCCCTCCCCCTGGAAGTCCCTTGCAAGGGACACATCGATTTACATTTGCCTTCAAGTTGCCCACATCCCACCAGCAGTGCCCAAGGCTGCACCAGCAGGTGAGACACCCACCTCTCTGCATGGTGAGGCACTACTCTGCCACTTTGAAAGAATCATAGAATCATCCTGGTTGGAAGGGACCTCGAAGATCATCAAGTCCAACTATAACCTAAATCCCCCAACCATAACCTAATCTGCCCATCCAGTGATTAAATCATGTCTCTAAGCACTTTATCTACGTTTATTTTAAACACCTCCAGGGGTGGTGACTCCACCACCTCCCTGGGCAGCTGTTCCACTGTCCAACCACTTTCAGTAAATAAATTCTTCCTACTATCCAGTCTAACCCTCCCCTGGTGCAGCTTCAGGCCATTTCCTCTGGTCGTTATTTGCTTGGGAGCAGAGCCCAACTCCCACCTCCCTACACCCTCCTTTCAGGAGCTGCAGAGGGCAATGAGGTCTCCCCTCAGCCTCCTCTTCTCCCGACTAAACCCCCCCAGCTCCCCCAGCCTCTCCTCACAGGACTTGCTCTCCAGCCCTCCCCCAGCTCGTTGTCTCCTCGGGCCCTGCCCCAGCCCCTCCATGTCCTTCCTGCAGGGAGGGGCCCAGAGCTGCCCCCAGTGCTGGAGCTGCAGCCCCACCAGGGCCAGGACAGGGCACCAGCACCTCCCTGCTCCTGCTGGACACACCATTCCTGAGCCAGGCCAGGATGGTGCTGGCCTTCCTGGCCACCTGGGCAACCTCCCAGCTCACCAGCAACCCACCATCATGCCTGTGAAGCTGGAGGAGTGGCCAGTGCAGGCAACCAAAAGCCTCCCCACAAAGACAGCAAAGTCACCCCCACCAGGCTTACCCAGGTACCCCCAAGAGGCTCAGTGGCTTTGAGGGACCTGCAGCTCCACCTTCCCTCCACAGCTGCAGTTCAGCTGCTCCCTCACCAGGCACAGCCCTGCTCTGAAAACAGAAGCACAGAATCACCAAGGCTGGAAAAGACCTTTAGGATCATCAAGCCCAGCCTGTGACCAACACCCCCACATCTCCAGACCATGGCACTAAGTGCCACATCCAGCCTTTCCTTGAGCACACCCAAGGATGGTGACTCCACCACTTCCCTGAGCAGCCCATCCCAAGGTCTGGTCACCCTTTCCATGAGGAAGTGCTTCCTGATATCCAACCTACACCTCCCCTGGTGCTGCCTTCCTGCAAGTGGCATCATGAGGAAGGATAAGCAGGTGCTTCTGGACACAAACCCAGAACAGCAGGGTTCTCAAACCAGTCCAAATGAAGCAATTAAGTCACCACACTGCTCATGTTTATTGACAATCTTTATTAGAGCTGACTTGCCACCTTCAGAGGCTTCCAAGGAGGTATAAATATGAACCCAAGTGCTACCCCACAGTAAGAAATCTTTATTTGCACAAAAAGATACAAACAACTAGTATCTCAAAGTCCATCCTAGTTAGTACATATAATACCAAAAAAAGGCAAAAAACAACCAAGATGAGAGACTAGCAGCAAAAAAAAGGATTCTAACTCAGCATCCACAGCCTGTGTGCTTCCACATTGCTCTAAGAAACAGGTTAGAAAGAGAATTCAATCCATTTCTATATGAAATACCCTACCAAAAATATAACACTGTGTAAAGAAAGTTAGCAGTACAAATTATTTATTCATTTATTTATTTAAGGGGGGGGAGGGGAAATGAAGAAAAAGGATAAAACAGTAGGTGCAATATGAAAAATCTCAAGTGTAAACTTTACTGCTGCTTTAAAATAAAAAACCAACACAAGACACATGAGCATTTCCATTTGGCTCAACAAGCCAGGAAAACAAGAAAGCTGGAGGGAGGGGTTATTATTATTATTTTCATGTATTTTTTTTAAAGTGCTTAACCACCATATCCAAAAGGAATGACTTTCAGACCTACTTTGCATGAAGGTGCTGAAAAAAAGCCACTGGTGCCAGGATAAAAGCTGTGGTTCTGAAACCCTGCCCACCCCCCCTGCCTTTATCTGCAGGAATGAAAGATTGCTTTCAACAGCTCCCCATCATATGATGGCCCAAATCAATGTAATGCTATTAGAGCAGGCAGCTGAAAGTCCCAGAAAGTTGAAGTTGAAGAGATATAAACAAAAAATAATCTGGATTTCTTTGTTTCAAGGCAGCACGTCCCTCCCGGCCACATGGTAACCATGTCATAAGCAGGAGGGATGTAGTTTTATCATTGTAAACTACCTAGAACAGGCTGTTGACTTAGTCATCCACATGTTTAACCAACTGAGATTAAGACTTCTACCTGATAAAACACTAAAAGGCAAGAAAGTGGGTGGGACCAATCACTGTGACATTATTTTAATATTAAACATAATGTCATGGTGGCTTTCAACAGTGATAGTACAACTGAAAAAAAAAACACCACCAAATAAAACCAGAAAAGCAATTACTTGAAGAGCTCTAGGACTGTTTTGTCACATTTTTATGTATTTATTTGAGCCTTAGTGCAAAGGAAAAATTTAACATTCCAGGCTCCAAAGCAAGTCAAATATATAAGACAATTTCACAGGGGTTTTTTGACATGTCAGACACACAAGATCCCATCAAAATTTGATTTTTTAGCTGTAAAAGCCTATTCATTTTTACCTCAGGGTTACAAAACATTTAGAAATGGGAGCAAAGACTCTGGCATTCATTCACCTGTACAGCTCCAAGTCATTGCAATCCCACCACTCTCCCAAAACCAGGGCTATCATCACCAAACTGTTGCAGCAGTTGGGCTGTGCCCACAGCCTGGCAGCAGCACCATCCAGCCCTGCAGCCATTGTGCTCATTTCTCCAGCAGCTTTGGAATCATGGAAGCTTCAATTTCTTTACATTCATCTATTCCACAGGTCTAATCTTTGAAAAATATTTCTCCCAAGTCATCAGTTCCCCACACAGTATCTTCATTGTCCTTCAGGACAGTTTGTAAGTTAGAGAAAGCCCTGATACACTTACCACTAAAATAAACATTATTTGGATAAGGTAACTTCTTCCCTACTAAATTCCTCTAAAACACCTCTGCATTAAGCCACAGCAAACTCCACACCAGGAAATCCAACATCTCCAGTGACTTGACTTTACCTTACTTCTCCTTTACAAAAGCAAAAACAAAGCAAAAAAAAAAGAAACAACACCCCTCTCAATCATTAAAAAGGAAATAACAAAATAAACAGAAACCATGAAGCATTCAGTTAGTCAAGCAGACATCTAAAATAAGCCTCTGAAAATTTAACATTTGAAAAGCAATTCTTTGAGTGGTTAAAGTGTGCAAATGGCTAAACAAGCTGCTTCAGAGATAGCTGAGTGCTCTAGTCATCAATGATTATTATTCCTGTCTAGCACTGGCAGTTCTGTTGCTTTTGTTTCTTTGGACATTATATATTCTCACTTTCCCTGCATATTTCATGTCTGTTTGTTGGGGTTTTTTTCCCCCAACAGAGCCCAGCAGCCTGACTTTAGAGAGAGGTATCAGAAAGGTGGGAAGTTCTCTTTTTAAAGGTTTCCCACCTACCCCAAGTTTGGCAAAACCGAAAGCGACTTAGAATGAAACGTAACATTTCAAGCAGGAACATCAACTGTTATTTTGAATTTTGTCTATGAAAATCACCTCCAAAAAGATTTAGAATCTCAGGTTCCTGCAAAACAAATCTGATAAATTAAAGGGAGGGGGAATGTGCAAGGAAAGTGTAACAATTCTATCGATGAGAAATACAAAAGCTTAGAAAAAATACCCCACCAGTTACAGCCCAAAACTGAAAAAACACTGTTTTTTTTTTCCCCAAAACCAGAGTCCACACAGTGTCCCACAGCCCTGCCTTGTCATGCTTGTTAATATCCTTGCTTAGAAGTCAGACAGCATTTTGTTTAACTTGTGTTGCTCTGTATCATTACACTAAACCATAATTAACTCCTCTTTTGTGCCGGCCTCATTCCAACACAATTGCACCCACTGTGGAACCAGCAGCAGTTCTCAGGTTTTGTTTTGCAGCTCAGCTGTATTTTTCTTGGATGTTCACAAGACTGGCATTTGACTGGATGCGTTTGGCTAGGAAGGGGGGGGAAGAAAAAAAAAAAAGAATGATATGAAAATGAAACACAAAGAATTCCACAAAACCAGTCTCTCCACTCCCTGTGCTGAGCACGCAGCTTTCTGCTCACGTCCAAGGAACCTTCATGAAAAGATATGGCTGAAGCTCTTCACCAGCCTTCTTCAGGGGACAGCAGCAGTGACAGAGGTTATTAGCACCACCAGCACAGCTGCAGGCACATCTGGCTGGGCCCCCTCTCCCACCAGAGCCCACCTCCCCATTCCCACAGGGAATTGCCAGCGCCAACACTCACGTAAAATCAGGATCCGTTTCTTCTGCTTGGAGTGGAGGAAGCTACTGAGGTAAAAAACAACAGGGAGGAAGAGAATAAAGGATGAAACTGCAATCACTGGGACTGTGTCACTGCAGGGAACAGAGCAGTTGAAAGTCCTGCTCCAAAGCTTCCGGGTGATGTTCATCTACAAGGAAAAGAGAAAGGTGTTAAACAGGCCTCAGGACATTCAGGTGTTCAAATATCACCTCAGAAAACAACACCCTCCCCACCTACCCATGCCCACAAGCAAGCAAATCCCTGGCAACAGAATTCCCATGGAGCCAAAATTGCAGATCAAAACTTCTCCAAGCTTCAAAACCAGTCTGTGCCCAGCCACACCAGACACTGCCACGTGCCTGCTGCCCAGAGCTCCCTGGCAGGCTGCAGGGCCAGGGCATCCCATGCTTCCCACAGGACTCCTTCTGCCCAGCCACTCCAACCCCCACAGTGTAACAAAGCTCTTCCCAATCATGTCACCAGGGCTGAGAAGCCCTAGAAACAGCTGCTCTAATAAGGAATCAAGTTTTACACTGGCTAGAGCAGCAGAAATAAAGCTTCACATTGAAAGCCAGGAAATTAAGACTTTTTTCCTGTAATCCATCCCCTTCACAGTAACAAGAAATTGAAGTGCAGCTACTTAAGCTGGAGTGCACTTGGGTGATCAGGAGCTTCAGTCACACTCCTGCTGCACTGACTGAGGACAGGACCAAGCAAGACAGCCCCACCAGCTCTGGAGCCCCCAACACAGGAAGGACATGAAGCTCCTGGAGAGAGTCCAGAGGCCACAAAGATGATCCTTGGGCTGGAGCAGCTCTGCTCTGGAGACAGGCTGGGAGAGTTGGGGTGTTCAGCCTGGAGAAGAGAAGGCTCCAGGGAGACCTTAGAGCACCTTCCAGTGCCTGGAGGGGCCTATAAGAAGGCTGGGGAAGAGCTGTTCACAAGGGATGACAGGACAAGGGGTGATGGTTTCAAATTAGAAAAGGGTAGATTTAGGTTGGACATTAGGGAGAAGTTATTTACCATGAGGTTGGAGAAACATTGGAGCAGGTTGCCCAGAGAAGTGGTGGAGACCCCATCCCTGGAGACATTCAAGGTCAGGCTTGATGGGGCTCTGAGCAACCTGATCTAGTGTGAGATGTCCCTGCTTATTGTAGGGGGTTGGACTGGATGACCTTTAGAGGTCCCTTCCAACCCAAGACATTCTAATGATTCTATGATTCTACCTTCCTCCTCACAGGACATCAGCCTGACAAAGGCACTGCTGCCAGAGCTGTCCCACACCAGAAGGGAAAAGACAACCTCTAGCAAGACAAGCACAAATGGCTCAGGGTAATAAAGACCCCCAAGACAAGGTGTCCCTGCTGGGTGTTCATCAATACTTACAGCATCTTCCACGTCGATGCACAAGTGTGCAGAGTGCCCAGACTCCCCACCTTGCCTGTTCATCCTCTGCAAGTTGTTGTACAGGTCGTTCAACATTCTGTAGGTTTCATTGCAGTTTTTACATACTTCTGTGTAGTTATTTGGTGACAGATAGACCATTTGTCCCTAGGGTTATAAAACTCTGAATGAGTGATGGTTCAAGGCATTATAAAATAAAAAACAAGCACCTTTAAAACTAGAGTCAAGTGGGAACTGAAATTCAAATTTCTACCATCCTTGAGTAAAGGCCCAAACAGAAAACCTGCATGACAGTGCAGGGGAAAAAGGGACCAACTCTAATTCACTGGCTACAGGATCCATTGCCTGCAGGTTCTGCATCTCAAAATTGTTCTTTGGACTAGCAAATAAATGTTATACTGGAGTCAGAGATATCTGGTTCCTTAATAGTTGGGTCAGATTGCTACTGCTGAGCTCTGCTGACAGGGACAGGCTGTGCCACAGCAAGAGATCCTTCTCATTTGCAGCCTTCACCACCCCTGAAGGCAGCACAAAACACCTGAAAACAAAGCTACAATATCTAAAGCTATTCCAGCCCAATAATGCTGGTACCAGCTTCACCACTGGGTTAAATTCTGGTTCAGACACTTGAAGTGATCAACAGGCCAGTCCAGGCTGTTCCTGGCCAAGGCCTAGAGAGGCACACATCCTAGAAATCATTAATTGTCCCCTCAGAAATTGTCCCATCCCCATCAGTTCCCATTTTTACTACTGAATGATCCCAGAACTTAGCCAGTTTCTGACTGAACTGGAATATGCACAGTTACTTGGGCTATTTAGGGCATTTTCTTTGAGGACAATCACCACATTTTTGCAACATAGATGAACTTGACCCACAATTTTACTAGTCACCAACATTTTTACAATGACTTAAGGTAGCTTGTCTTTCTGAACTAGTCTATATTATCATTAGGTCATTTAAAGACTGGATTGGTAAGTTAGGAGACAACAATGCCACAGAGATGGAAAAAGAGACTTAAAACATGCAGACATGCTGCTTCTTACTATATAATTATCAACTCCTGTGAATGCAGAAATTCTGAAATGAAGTAGCACTGTAATCACATACAAAATTAAGTCAAGGTGAATATCAACTTGAATTAATTTTAGGCTCTCAATCTGTAAACATCCACATTTTACAGCTCATTGCCTCCTCTGCCTAAAACTCACAAACTCACCACCAGTTTAGTTGCCTGATCTGTATCTGCAGTTTATTCAGCATCAGGGAGGCTTTACTAGTACCTAGAGGATTTAATGCTTCTCTTAAATTCACAGCATAAATACCTGAAGGTTATGTTCAAAACATGTCAGAGATTTATTGAATAAATCCAGGAATTCCACAGTAGAATTTGACAATCCCTCGCTGTTGTTCTTTAAACAATCTGTCAAAAAAGAGCAAGAAAAACATCAGGATATTCTCATTTCTAACGTTTCCATCACCAACAAGCTCCAGACACTCCTCTCCTGCACCAAGAGCGCTCAAATATAAAAGACAGGTCTAGTCAACACTGCAGCTCCCTTATCTGCCTGCCTGGGATGTCTCAGACCTGCTGACCTAACTCTTCAGCCAGAGCATATTTCAGAATTAATTGGCCTTGATTAAGTGAAAGATGAAGACTATAATCAAGAGCTTTCTGAAGAGGGGGTCTGAATTATCTTTGGAATTTAAGATAAAACATGACATTACTTTTCTTCTTCTGGCCCAGCAACAGTAACAGCCATTATGTGGAAGCAGAAGCACCAGCAGTGGAGCTGAAACCAAGAGCACCCAGGAAACAGCCAGACCATGAACACAACAGCAGAAATCAAGAGTGCAGGTTGTTATTATTTAAGAAAAGAGTTTCACCAGTTTTAAGCAGAGCTCTGGGGCTTCTCTCAGGCACAGGTTCAACCCTACCACGTTGCTGCTTCTGTCCATCCCACCCCACTTCAGGTGCTCTAACCAGACTGACCTTTGAAAACAACAGTGGTTTGGGAATTTAAATGTTCAGAAACAACAGTGGGAGAGCAAGCCAACTTCCTAAAAAATACTCCTGAAGCACCATCAGTATTGAGGGTGAGCACTCCCCTGGACACAGGTCACAGGCAGGACACTGAGCTGCTCCTGTGCTGCCCTTCCAGCCTTCACACAGCCCAGGCCCACACCTGGAAAGTCTTCTGGGCTCTCAAGGGACTCTGCAACAAGCCCAGAGTCTTTAATACTTTATTCCATAGTGCCATTCCCAGAGTTTTCTACTGCACCCATGAGTGTAGGGTCCCACTTTCCACATCAGGGCCAAGACAAAAGAACATGGTTTAACTCTACACATGGCAAAGCACCATCAGCATGGGGACAGTGAGGCAGAGGGACAGACTTGGACACCCTCCAGCCATAAAATTAAATATAAAAGCATGGCTGTGGAGGCAGATACTGTTCAAGATCTAAGCATTCCAGACTTACTAACTTTATTAACAAGCAAGGAGAAGTTTCTTATACAAGTTTTTTTAAAATAAGAAGACTGGGGAAACCAGAAGAAACCACAAAGAAGCCAAGCAAAGTCTTCAGCAGGGTCTGCAGATCACAGAGAAAACTAACATGAGTAGCTTTTGAGAGAACAGCCTAAAAGAAATAATTGTATGACAGTTAATTTATCCAACAGACTAGTGCCCCCAGTTAGCCAGGGAACAGCAATGTGGCTGAGAGAGCCAATAGTATCCTGGGGTGCATTAAGAAGAGGGTGCCCAGCAGGTCAAGGGAGGTTCTAGTAAGATCCCATCTGGAGTATTGTGCCCAGTTCTGGGCTCCCCAGTCCAAGAGGGAAATGGATATACTGGGAAGAGTCCAAGGGAGGCTACAAGGATGATGAAGGAACTAGAACATCTGTCTGATGAGGAAAGGCTGAGAGACCTGGGGCTGTTTAGTCTGGAGACGACTGAGCGGGGACCTGATTAATGTCTGTAAACTCCTGCAGGGTGGGTGTCAGGAAGGGGCCAGTCTCTGTTCAGTGGTGCCTGGGACAGGACGAGGGGAAATGGCACCAAGTGACAACACAGGAAGTTCCACCTCAACATGAGGAGAAACTTCTTTCCTGTGAGGGTGACAGAGCCCTGGGACAGGCTGCCCAGAGAGGTTGTGGAGTCTCCTGCTCTGGAGACTTTCAAGACCCATCTGGACACGTTCCTGTGTGATGTGCTCTGGGTGCCCCCGCTGCAGCAGGGGGGTTGGACTCCATGATCTTCAGAGGTCCCTGTGAATTTGGCAGTATCCCTTACAAAATAAAAAGCTCCTGCACCCTCATTGGAGTGGCTCTAGTTTAGGATTTTTATGTTACACACTTGTCTGCCTTGAAACAAATAGACACAGCTGTGCTCTGTGCAGACTTTAGGGCAGAGTGAAGCTCAGTCCCAGCACCAGCAGGAGAAGCCACGGAAGGACTCACGTACTTGCACAGTTGGCTGCCTCCCAGGTTTCATTAAAGAACCCTGAAAGGGTCACAACTATCTGCAGTCTGTCTGAGGTCAAGATGCTTTTGGCACAATTGTGGCTCTCGGAAGAATTCTAGAAGAAAAAAAGGAAAGAACAAGTGTTAAAAATCCAAAGGGGAAATCCTGAAGTGCCCTTTAGGCGAGCACAGCAAACCCATCACGTCGGTACTCTTGAATAAGCAGAGCAGAACTGATGGAACAACAAACATCTTTTGATCCTCCAAATCATACTATGAGCAACACAGATCACTGAACATGGTCTGTGAAGACCCAGTAGGAGTTGCTGGAGCCAGGCAGAAACCAGGGACTGCAAAACAGAAAAAGAAAATGAGCAAGCAGAGAGACAGAGCACCCTCTGCCAGGCAGCTCAGCTCCACCCATGGCAAGGCTGCTGCCCCAGGAGCCTGCTCAAGGCAAGAGGACCTTAGTCTGCAGGAGTATTTGAAGAAGCTGAACCAACAGACTGACCTCAAAACAAACTCAAACAACAGAAATCAACCTCTAGAACTGCTGCACCAACACCCTGGACCAGCAGGAAGCTTCCCCCTGCTGCAGCAATACCAGAGGGCAGCCCTCTGCCAAGCAGCAGCTGCTCACGCAGGCCAGGCTGGGCTCTCCTCCTCCCCAGATGTAGCTCTCAAGCTCACCTGGCCTCAACAAACCACCCAACACACCCCATCCTCAAAGCAGGCACTGGCACAACTCCTAAAGCAACTGACTCCCTGGATCAAGTGAATGAAAAGGAGAGTGACTATAAAAACCACTGAACAGGAAACATCGCAATCAGAATCCACAGCAAAGTTTTTCTCCTCCAAAGCTCTATTTTCTGCCTCAAATCACTGATGCAAAACCATGATCTCCAGTCAGCTGACTCCTGTGCTCTAGCCCCTGGTTTCTGGCTGCTAAATTGACTTAAGTGCTACTCAAAATGGCCAAAGCTGCCAAAAGCCTCTTGGATAAGTGACGTTGGACACAGGAGAAAATAATCCCTTAAACAAGGAACCTGCTCCTTACAGAGCTCAGAGAGATCCAGTTCCTGCCTCTCTTTGTTCAAACAGGTTTATTTTTAAAACAAGGAGTTTCCCTTGGAGCCTCAACTGCAGAAGTTGGGTATTGCCACATCTGGGAACTCCTCCATCCCCCTGCTTTCATTTCTACTAAATTACAGAGAGATACACAAGAAAGTTGCTTGTGTGGGGAAACTCTCTGGTTGCTTCATTAAGGCCTTGAGCTGTGAAACCTCCTCAGCAGGTGGACTCATCAGTGGGGAAAAAGTACCTGAAAGCCAAAACTGAATCAAGGAGACCTAGAGAATTCTTTAAATATGTTGTTTCATTCTCTGATTAGCCCAGCAAGGAAGATCCCACGTTTCAGAGATGTCCAAAAGTGAACTTGGCTGCTTCTTTCACACTGCAACTGTTGTAGGATGGCAAAGAGAAAAACATCAGCTGGTGGCTTGTGACCATGGATTGAGGCTGCAGGAGGTCACCTCCTGTATTTACTGGGCCAATTCATCCACAGGCAGAAGGAAAGCCAAACACTCCCTGCTACAGATGTATCTTCCAGACCACTCAGTGGTCCCAGGCTGAACATAATCAAGAACAGCAGCTGCAATGAGTTCACACATATTGTGAGTCCTGGGATATGTCTGACAACCCAGTCCTGGCCAAAACATCATGCTGAAAGTCCCCAGGAGAATGACACTCCCCATTTCTCACTTTCACACCACCCAGTCACTGTTATGAAGCAAAAAACAGGCTTGCAAACTAAAACAAGAGACCACTGGGCAGGTATTTATCCTGGAGAGGACAACTATCCAAGGTAACGTCCACCTGCTTTTCCAGCACAAGCACTGGGGTGGTGAGGGGAGATAGGGAGACAGCAAAACCAGAAAGGGATTTTTCAAGCAACAAGCAACTGAGCTGTGAAGTGGTTTGCAGCAGGACACTGCAGCACCAGAGCTTCACCTAGGTTTAAACAGCAAATTCCTGCCAATGGTGACTCTAAACACAGGTTCAGAAATTCCAAGAGTGGAAGAGACACCCTGCTACAGACTGGCTCACTGCTGGTGCTCTGGACAGGGCACCTCCCAGCCAGCAGGAGAACAAAGGCCCTCTGGGCTGATCCACTTCTGTCACCCTCACATCAACCCAAGGACTAACTTTTACAAATGGATAAACTGGATGAGAAGATGCAAAACTAGTCCTGAGCCACCTGCAGCACGAAGGAAAGAAAATAGGTGAACAAGAGTCTGGAGGATGTAAAGAGAAGCCCCATCTTCAGTGCAGGTTCCCCACTGGTGGGGGGGCCACCAGACAGAACTCAAGACCCCTGGTTTGCTGCCACACAACTCCCACCAGCTGTGGAGCCCACAACACCAGGACAGGGCTCCCAAAGATGCTGTGCATCACCCCCCACAGCTCCAGAGACCACAGCTTATCCAAGGAGTGCTGGACAACGCAGCTCTGCCAGTGCTGTTCCCCAGCGTTACACAACGACGACCCGCGAGCCTGAAAGCTCCAGGGGCTGCTACCTCCATCAGCAAGAACAACTCGAGTTCTTCCCCTCGGGCAAGAGCAGCAAGAGCAGCAAGAGCAGCAAGAGCAGCAAGAGCAGCAAGAGCAGCAAGAGCAGCAAGAGCAGCAAGAGCAGCAAGAGCAGCAAGAGCAGCAAGAGCAGCAAGAGCAGCAAGAGCAGCAAGAGCAGCAAGAGCAGCAAGAGCAGCAAGAGCAGCAAGAGCAGCAAGAGCAGCAAGAGCAGCAAGAGCAGCAAGAGCAGCAAGAGCAGCAAGAGCAGCAAGAGCAGCAAGAGCAGCAAGAGCAGCAAGAGCAGCAAGAGCAGCAAGAGCAGCAAGAGCAGCAAGAGCAGCAAGAGCAGCAAGAGCAGCAAGAGCAGCAAGAGCAGCAAGAGAAACAAGAGGCGCAAAGCTGCTGCCC
>NW_009953081.1:73236-74173 GCF_000747805.2 Chaetura pelagica | reverse complement strand
GTCCTCCTGCAGCTGAACACACATTTTTCTGCACCCAACAGGCCTGTGGTCACAGCACACACCCAGCTGTACAGGGAGGAAAGCCTGCAGTCTGTTAACCTGAGGTTGATGTGCTTTCCCATCACCAGTGATACAGGAGGTGCCTGCATTTTGGTCACATCCCAGCCAAGCCTGGGTCACACAAGAGGAAAAGAGCTGTGCAGCCATCGGGGTATCGGGCATCAGGGCACAGGCAGGACGATTACATGCCTGGGGTCAAACAACTCTGTGCTAACCCTGCTTTTCAGCCTTTATTAGGCTAAACAAGATGAGCTCCAGGACAGGCCTCCAGCATATTGAAGCACAGAACAATTACAAGACATTTTCTGCCAAGGCAGACCAGTGCGTTTGGATCTTGTTTTCACTTCTCTTCTCCTGTTGTAACATAACACCATGTCAGCTCCATCTGTGATTACTGTGCTGGGAAGACAATAAAAAAACAGAGCACACGTGCCTAGAAGCATCTAAAAGCCTGTGACTCACAGAACAGAACCTGCCATTAATAAGAACCAGAAATGCAAGAGGAAAATCAGCCAGGTGAGTGACCCTTGCTGTGCTTCATGGCCTTGATGTACGTATTTACACCAGGGTCATCACCTGGGGATTCCCTGCCCGTGGCAGTTCTTCAGGATGGAAATGGAGAGGTGATGCTGCTCTGGGGAGGTCACACCTGCAGTTCTGGAGCCCCCAGCACAGGAGGGACATTGCTGGAGAGAGTCCGGAGGGGCCATGAAGGTGATCTGAGATCTGGAGCAGCTCTGCTCTGGAGCCAGGCTGGGAGAGTTGGGGTGTTCAGCCTGGAGAAGAGAAGGCTCCAGGGAGACCCTAGAGCACCTTCCAGTGCCTGAAGGGGCTCCAGGAAAGCTGGGGAGGGGCTTGGGACAAGGGCAGGGAGGGA
>NW_009953081.1:72674-73128 GCF_000747805.2 Chaetura pelagica | reverse complement strand
TGGCCCGGGGAGGCTGTGCCTGCCCCATCCCTGACAGTGTTGAAGGGCAGGTTGGATGGGGCTTGGAGCAACCTGGGCTGGTGGGAGGTGTCCCTGCCAGTGGCTTGTGCCAGTCACACAGTAAATGTCCCAGAATGGAAATGTCCAGGGTGAGTTTGTGCTGTCAGGTGAGCACACGACAGCAAAACTGGTGGTAAAGGTGCCATCAGGCAAGGAGCACCCAACTGACTTCTCTGAGTGGACTGAGTGCCTCAGCTCTGAAGAGCTCCTCCTGCACAGCATCTCCTGGTTTGGGGACCTTGTCCTACCAAGCCACTGTGTCTGGAAGCCTGAAGCTGCTCAGCAGGACACTGTGGCCCTGGGGCCAGGGGGTGGCCCCTCCTTGCTTATCTCACTGGCAGCACCAACAGCCCCTGGGGCAGCAGTGCCAGCACCGAGCTGGGCAGGCCCAGCC
>NW_009953081.1:67919-71812 GCF_000747805.2 Chaetura pelagica | reverse complement strand
GGCGGCACCAGCCCCTGCAGCCCTGGGAGGGATGGAAGGAGCAGCCCCTGCAGCCCTGGGAGGGATGGAAGGAGCAGCCCTGGGAGGGATGGAAGGAGCAGCCCTGGGAGGGATGGAAGGAGCAGCCCTGGGAGGGATGGAAGGAGCAGCCCTGGGAGGGATGGAAGGAGCAGCCCTGGGAGGGATGGAAGGAGCAGCCCCTGCAGCCCTGGGAGAGATGGAAGGAGCAGCCCCCCCCCTCCCGGGAGAAGAAGGGGTAGAAGGGAGGGGGGGGTGGAAAGGATGGGGGAGAAGGAAGAATTGAAAGAAATAATAATAAAAAGTTGAAGAGATGGAGATGGAGTCTGTGAGGCACCAGCAGGATGTAACCCCTTCTGGCACTAGTAGGTGCATTGCCCTGCAGGGAAGGTGTCTGCTCATGAACTGCTTCCTCTTAGCAAGAATGGATCTAATATTGCAAAGCAGAAGTAGGAAGTCACTGACTTTTCCAGCTGTGTGTCAGGAGCTGGGCCTGATGGGCTGTGACCACACATGAGTTGTGTTCCCAGGCAGGAATCATCATTTCCCCTGACACTGGGGCTGTCGAGCACACTTGGTTAGTTTCCTCATACCAGTGATGCTCTTCTCTACCTTTCTGCTCAGCAGGAGTTGTCACCCAGCAGCAGGAAGAGTCCTGCCCTGGCACTGCAGAAGCAGAACACAGCAAGTGAATATTGGTTTTCCTGGATTTCCATCTTGCTGGACCCGTGAGCACAAGTCTTTCAAGTTTTCATGGAACCATAGAACCATTCAGGTTGGAAAATCCCTTGGGATCACCCAGCCCAACCATCATCCCTGCTCTACAAAGGTCTCCCCTAAACCACATCCACCAGCACCACATCCAAACCACCCTTCAGCACCTCCAGGGATGGTGACTCCACCACCTCCCTGGGCAGCCCATCCCAGGGTCTGACCACTCTTGCTGGGAATAAATGTTTCCTGATGTCCAGTCTGACCCTGCCCTGGTGCAGCCTGAAGCCCTTCCCTCCTGTGCTGTCAGTTTTCCTGTTATCTGCAAAGGCCTGGATAAAGCCTTTCCACCCAGGGGTCAGTGACAGACCATATATGTCAAGGCAGTGCCAGGAAAAACATTAAGTAAGGAATAAAGAGGGAAAGGAGTCAGGGAGGAGTGGGAACTGGGTGCCTGGGGAGGGGGGTGACCTCAGGGGCAGGCAGAGGTTCAGAGGGCAGGAGGAAAAGGGAGAAGGGGCTCAGCCTCCTGAGCCAGCACTGCTGCCCAGGACACACATTGCTCATCACCTGCAACAGGGAGTACACAAAAGCACCTTATTTTTTTTAGATTATGACTAGAAAGCAGTTCATGGTCACTAGGCAATCATGCTAGTCTGAAAAGATCCAGCTTGAAATAAGTTGATGGGGGGTTTTTGGCCTTTTTTTTCCAGAATGCTGAGCTGGAGCAATGAGTGGTCTCAGGTTCCAGGTCCTGGGTGGCATTTCCTTACTCATATGCATCTAATTAAGCCTTAATTGTGCCAATCGTTATGAAATGAAAGAAGAGCTTTAGACTGGGTATCTGTCACCCCAGTAAACAGGATGATATGGATGAAATAGCTAATGTATAGAAAAACAAGGGGGGGTGTGGGGGGAAAAAGAAAAGGCACTTGAAGAATGATGCTTAAAACACAGCGGAAATGTTAGAAGTGAAATTGTCACAAGTAACTTCTTGATCAACACAAATAATGTGAAAGGTGAATTATTTTTATGGCTCACTGAAGTGTGGATGATTCTCCAAGCTCAGAAATACCCAGTGAGCCAGGTTCTGCTTTCAGTTACCCTGGTGTCAGGCTGGTATTGTCCCAGCCTCCTCTTCAGAAGGACACAAGCCAAAACCTTTTGCTTTTGCACCATTTTTTTCCTTGCTGTTCATAAACTCTCACTGAATTTCATCGACTTCCCAAAGCACAAGCCTAAAACAAGGCTCATAAAAGAGGCTTTTATTCCTTGCATTGCAGCCCCTCTGGATGGGGGGGACACAGAAGCAGGAGCCCTTCCCTCCTGCACAAGCTTGGCTGGGATTGAAGCTCCTGGTGCAGGAGCTGACGTGAACATCTCTGAGCTACTCTCCAAGCTAAGGGAGAACATGTTGACAGGTGTCTCCACTTCAGAGAAATCTGCCCTGATCTTTGCACCTCTTGTTTGCATTGCACCTAGATACTTCCTTTCACCCTTTGCTGTAGAAAATATTCAATTTACAAATGTAACTTTTCCCCTTTCCTCCCTGAATAGAAGAGCACAGCAAGATGAACCAAAGTAGCAGAGTGGTCCTTACCAGGACAGGTTATTTCAGTGAAGGTCTCCTCAGAAGGCAAGGACTGGATGTCCTGCACAGCTGCCTTCTTCCCCAAAATACTCCCTCACCCACTGTGGGGAAAGAAGAATCTTGGGCACCATTTCTGCTTCTTGGAGCAGCTGGTGAGGGGTCACCACACCCCCAAAACCAGCAGCCAAGTGTTGGCACCACCTGGGGGACATCCCCAGCCTTGGTCCATTGTGGTTCCCACAAAGGGCCAGACTTTCTCAGCTGTGAATTTGCAGGTCTCTTCACCAGGGTAAGGGTTCCTGAGGAACTTGTGTGTGTGCAAAACAGAGAGCAGGAGGCTGTAAACACAACACTGATTACCAGATGGCCTTTCACATGCCAGCCCGAGCCAACAGGCACTTCCAAAAGGCTACAGGCAGTTGAAGACTCCTGATGGAATTTTGTGAGAAGGCTTTCATCCCACTTCACAGTGTTCATTGCCATATCTCAGTCCTGGCTCCCTGGCAGTCACTTCCCCTCTCACAAAGCTTCACATGGAATTGATTTTTGAAAACCCACAAGTAGTATCTGAGATGTAAAATACCCCAGGTAGCAGTGAATGCACCTTCCACTGCTGGGCTGGTATTTGTGATGGTTTAATCTTAACAGCTTCTATTTCAAATTCTTTTTGCCATTTAGAGTGTTTTCATTTTTTTTAAAAAAAAGAGGCAAACCATGGTGGTTCCCCCTCCAAGAAGAAAACAAAACTCAACCCAACCAACAACAACAGAAAAGACCTGCAACTCCTTCTTGGTCTGACATTGTGCACTTACCCTTTCCCTGCTGGGAGGAGCTGTACAAGCCTGTTTGCAGAGCCAGCACAGGCAACCTGGCCACAGCACACCCCTGAAAGCTCTGCCTGGCAGGATTTAGCCCTGGGCCATGGTCACTGCCTCCTGCCAGGGGGGAGGTATCCCAGAGGAACCATCCTATCCAGGAGGGAAGTTTCAGCAGCAGAGGAGAGGCCGGGATGTGGGAGCTGAGGAAAGAATGAGATTTGATTTTCCTGCTCTTCCTAGACTGTAATAACTGAAGTGTGGGAAAGAAGAGTTACTTAACCAACGAGGACCTGTCAATTCTTTAGCAGCTTGGGCAGACCTTCCTCAGCAGCAGAGCAGTGGCTTTGGGATGTCTGAGCTGGCATCTCATCTTCCAGCTATTCCACAAATACCTTTGCCCACAAACGATTAGAAACGTGAGGAAAGGATGATCCTGGGAATTCCTCGAGGGTTTTTCAACCCCTTCACCCACTGCCGAGGGGGACCAGCCCCCCCTTTCCTGGACTTCCACCCGACAGGAGCCATAGGAGCCCCCCCCAGGCACACACACACATTCCCTGCCGGGCCCTGGGGTGGAGTTTGGAGGGACCCCCCCCTCACCTGGGGGTGGGCAGAGCCTGGGGGGAAACGAGTGCCCAGACAGACAGACAGACAGACATAGGGATGGACAGAGCTGTGCCCTTCCACGAGCTCACAGCTCTGTCCTCAGCAGGTGGGGCAGCACCGACCCCCCCCCCCACGAGGCTCCCGCCCCC
>NW_009953081.1:65862-67375 GCF_000747805.2 Chaetura pelagica | reverse complement strand
CCACCCCCCTTTATCCCCCCCCCCCAAGGGGGTCACCTCCCCATCCCGGGGCCGCCCTGGGCTCCGGCTTTTTGTTATTTGCACGGAGCAGATATTAATTAAAAGAAATACATGATTAAAAAGTAATGAGTTGAATAAAAAATTATCGAGGCTCATTTTCTGATTATGTTAATTGTTAAAAACCCTTCAATCACGGCGCTGCAGTCAATGGGTTTTAATGTGAAATTAGTGGGCTCTTGATAACTTCCAGTCCAGAATAATCCTGGAGGTTTAGTCATCATTCCTAATAACGAGATGTTACAGAGAAGGGGAGATTTTAGATGATTTTTGCTGCATTCAGCCCTCCCCCCCCCTCCCCATGAAAGGCTCTGCCTTTGTGGCACACAACTTCAATTTCCATGCCCACCACTACTTTGTCAGTCTCGCCCTGTGTGCTGCTCCATTATACACCAATTACATATTTTCTCTGTCCGTGTGTCGCCTGAATATTAAAGGAAAAAGAGGAAAAAGAGGGGGGAAAAAAACCCAAAACCACGTGCCCGATAAAAAGCTAAAAAACCAATTTTATCCCTCATGTAATTCTGATTTTATTTTCCCAGTTCCAACTCGTCTTGTATCTGTTTTCTCTGCTCGGATGAATTATCTCTCCCTAGGAGAGAAGCACAGGTTTAAACTGAGAGTATTAAAAGTCATCAAGTAGTTGGAAAGGCTTGAAAGCTCCGGAGGGAAAGAAATAAATAGGGAGAGTTTCTCCCATGGCAAAACAAACAAACCAACCTGGGGATTTGAAATCGCATCAGCCCCGCGTTTTGGAAATGCTGGGAAATTCGCCTCTCACAGAGGGACGAAACCCAGACCCTTCTTCTTTTAGCCAAGGAGAAATTCGTTTCGGAGAGATTTCGTTTTCCTGCAGAGAATTCAATGTTTCCTTTCCCTGCTCCACAACCTTCAAACCGCGCGGCTAAAAACCGCTCCCCGCACCCACCCAGGGGGGTTTTCTCTGGTATCTCCAGCCCTGGCAGCAAAGGGAGAGCTGGATGGGAAGGGGGGGGACAGAGGAGAGGATGTGGGGGCTGCCATCCCACCCGGGATGTGCCCGAATTCCTTGGCAGGGGCTGTGACGGGCGGGCAGGTGCCCGGGTGAAAAAAGAGGGGGGGAAAAATAAAGGGGAAAAATAACGAAGGGGGAAAAAAAGAAAGTAAAAAAAAATAAAGTAAAAAATAAAGAAAAAAAAGCAGGGGGAAAAAAAAAAGGGGAAAAAAGGGGAGGAAAAACATAAAAAAGGGGGGAAAAAAAGAGAGAGAAAAAAAGAAAAGAGAGAGGAGGAAAAAAAAAAAAAAAAAAAAGACCCTTTAAAGCAAAAAGGATTAAAGCCTTGAAAGTAGGTCTGCCCGAGCTGCTCGCCCTGCTCCCTGCCAGCTGCAGGGCTGTGCTGGGGTGAGAGGAGCGTCCCGAGGGGGCTGAATTGGTCCCCAAGGGGTGTCTGTGGGTGCAGAGCCCGGCAGGGGAGAG
>NW_009953081.1:64215-65770 GCF_000747805.2 Chaetura pelagica | reverse complement strand
GGCCCTTGGGTTGCTTTTTTTCCCCGGGCAGCAGCGGGCAGGGGCAGCACCCCCTTCCCGTGCCAACCCCCTGAGCCCGGGGCAGCTCCTGGGGGAGCCGGGAGGAGGGAGAAGGTTGTGTCCTGATTTGTCCTCAAGGGGAGTGCTTGGGGGGCTGGGGTTTGGGTCTTGGTTTGGGTGTTTGGGGTTATTTTTCGGTGAGTTGTTGGTTTTGTTGTTTTTTTTTTTCATTATTATTTGAATTTTGGGTTGGTTTGGTTTGGTTTTTTTAATTCGGTTGGATTTGGTTTTGTTTGTTGTTTTGGGTTTTGTTGTGGGGGGTTTTTTTTGTGGGTATTTGGTTTTGCTGTTTGAGGGGTGTTTTTATTGGCTCTTCTGGTTTAAAAGAAGAAGAAGAAGGAGAAGAAGGAGGAGGAGGAGAAGAAGAAGAAGAAGAAGAAGAAGAAGAAGAAGGAAAGAAAAAAAAAAAAAAAGAGCTATTTATTTACCAAACCTCGCTGCCCCCCCCACCTGAGCGCACCCCCAGCAGAGCTCCCTAAAAGGGGGGGATGTCCCTCCCTGCCGGGCCCCCCTCGGCTGCCTCATTTCCCTATTTGCATCCGCTGGGAGCTGAAGATCATTTTAATAAATAACAATGAAGAGGAGGGGCCGGGGGGTGCGCGCATCGAGAGGGCTCGTCGGCAACATTCATAAAGCCAATAGAGTTTATAATTCTACTCTATCATTTCTTATTGATTAGAGTAATCAAGATAAAAAGCTAGCCGGGCTCCCAGAAGTTCAGCGGCACATCATTAAAGATAAGAGTCAGTTAATTCTGGCACAGGGGTAATGGTGCCGGCGATGAAGAGAGTTCATTTGCATGAGATGCTGAGCCCCGTAACAAGAGGACAAAAATCACTAATTAGGGCTGCAGAGTGTCTCGAGTTCTTCAAGGACCCTTTCGAGATGAGGGATGATGCGAAGAGACCGCGCTTTTATGTAAATCCAGGGCAGGACAGGGAGAGCGGGGTGTTGTTCCCCAGCAGGGATGGCCGGGTAGGGGTGTCGGGGTCCCCCCCAAAAAGCCCCCGGGACACCCACAGCTCCGAGCAGCCCGGAGAAACACGGCAAAAGCGAGAGCTGGGCTTGCCCTGAAACCTAAGGGGGTTGGGGGGAAAGAAGCAGAAAAGAGGAGAGGGGAAAAAAAATTAAAATTAAATAATAATTAAAAAAAAATAATAAATTGTGGAGTTGCTCAATAGTTTAACGATGGGTTAAAAAAAAAAAATAATAGCAAAATGTGGAGTGAAAAAATAAGGTTGATAGCAAGGAAAAATAAAAAGCAGCATCGAGGTTGATCGATCATGTAAAAATAAAGGGGGATCGATGATATCAAAATAAAAAGCCGCATCACCCGCGGGAGGCGAGGAGGGAGGTGCTGAAACCCCCCCGGGAAGGCTTTGTTGGCTGCGGGACGGGGAGCAGAGCCCGCAGCTCTGCGGGGACCCCCGGCCCCGCAACCCCCTGCCCGGCCGGGGGGCCCAGCGCGGCGGGGCGGGGGGGGGGGCGCCCGGGA
>NW_009953081.1:43451-63770 GCF_000747805.2 Chaetura pelagica | reverse complement strand
TCGGGTCACCAAAAAAAAAAAAAGCCTCCCCCGCACACCCCAACTTGCCCACCTACACCCCCTCGCAGCCTCCCACGCACCTTCCCCCGACCTTCCCTGCAAGCTCACCTGCTCAGACAGACAGACACACAGACACCCACCTCCCAAACACCTTTTTCCCCCCCATCCGAGCCCCCCAAACCCCCGCAGAGCCCCGACCCGGGGCCGGTGCAGAGGAGGGTGCGGGTTCCCCTCTCTCCTCCCCTTGTCCCCCGCTCTTGGGGACTTTTTGTCTGGCCGAAGGCTCCTTTTCCCCCTTGTTCTCCCCACAGAGAATAAAGTCAGTCTGTATTTAATGGTTATGGCGGATGTGAGGAGGATTTGGCAAACGAAGAGGCCTTTTGCTCTAAAATATTGTTCCTGACGTCGTGTGAGTCTCCCAACCCACCGCGACCCCATATTCATCCCCGGCTGTCTGACTCGAATGACAAACGAGCTGATTTTTTCAGTACATCGCTGGGAAATGTAGTGAGCGATAATAGAGATTTCTCTTTCATTTTTTACGCTTGACTTGGTTATTGTTGCTTTTCTTTTCCCGCGATTCCTTCTTGAGGATTAAGCCCTGACTTCCCCGCTATTGGCGGTCAAAGTGGCCCAAACTCTGGGTGACAATTGATGGGGGGGGGGATGGATGGATGGATCAGGGGATTGGCCATTCTGTGCCTGTAAGGACCGAGCTGTGGCAGAGAAAATAATCAAGAATAGGCGAAGAATAAAAAAAGCGTTCGGGGGTGAATGTATTCGTGGAGAAGGGCTCCTCCAAATGGCTTCGGAGGTTCCTTAATGAAAAGTAACATCGGCGGCTTTCTGACGGATTACAAACCTGGGGGGGACCGTGGGGATGCATTTAGAAGTGCCCCCCCCCCCGGTTCTTAGCACGGGGGGCAAGTCGCTGACAAAAGGGTAGGAACGAGGGTCAGGCCGCAAAACACAAAGCTGAGGGGTTGGTGCGTGCGGGAGTCAGGAAAGGTGCGGTCGTTTCTGAGCGCGGGGAGAGGGAAAGAACAGGTCAGGGTAAGGAGAATCATTAACTCTGTACCCCTGGGACCCACCCAAGGGTCGGCATTGACATCAGAATAGTTATTGTGTCTTTGGGGGGGAGAGAGAGAGAGAGAGAGAGAGAGAAGCAGCGGTGCGGGGAAGAGGGGGAAGACAGGAGGGAAAAAGAAAAGAAGGGAAGAGAAGAGAAGAGAAGAGAAGAGAAGAGAAGAGAAGAGAAGAGAAGAGAAGAGAAGAGAAGAGAAGAGAAGAGAAGAGAAGAGAAGAGAAGAGAAGAGAAGAGAAGAGAAGAGAAGAGAAGAGAAGAGAAGAGAAGAGAAGAGAAGAGAAGAGAAGAGAAGAGAAGAGAAGAGAAGAGAAGAGAAGAGAAGAGAAGAGAAGAGAAGAGAAGAGAAGAGAAGAGAAGAGAAGAGAAGAGAAGAGAAGAGAAGAGAAGAGAAGAGAAGAGAAGAGAAGAGAAGAGAAGAGAAGAGAAGAGAAGAGAAGAGAAGAGAAGAGAAGAGAAGAGAAGAGAAGAGAAGAGAAGAGAAGAGAAGAGAAGAGAAGAGAAGAGAAGAGAAGAGAAGAGAAGAGAAGAGAAGAGAAGAGAAGAGAAGAGAAGAGAAGAGAAGAGAAGAGAAGAGAAGAGAAGAGAAGAGAAGAGAAGAGAAGAGAAGAGAAGAGAAGAGAAGAGAAGAGAAGAGAAGAGAAGAGAAGAGAAGAGAAGAGAAGAGAAGAGAAGAGAAGAGAAGAGAAGAGAAGAGAAGAGAAGAGAAGAGAAGAGAAGAGAAGAGAAGAGAAGAGAAGAGAAGAGAAGAAGAGTCAGTTGGGGCGGGCTGTGTGCGGGGCCGGTCCCTCGGGGGGCTCTGGGCACCCTGGCCGCACCCTCTCCCATCAGAGTGGCTTTGGGCGTTTAGACATCGATTTTGTTAATTAGTCGAATCATTAAGGACCGGAGAGAGCGGGCCGGGCAGGGAAAGCTTTGTCCGGGGCTGGCTGAGCGCTCAGCCAGGGCTGCATTTCCCTTTTCGTGGGGCCTTTTCTCCTTCTTTATATCTATTTTTTTCCCCTTTACTTATTTTTTTTCCCCCTCCTCTCTCTTCTTTTTCTCAAGCCGTCGAAAGACACAATGAGAACGGCCCCGAGATGAAGGGGGGAGCCGGGAGGAACCTCCAGCCCTTCCCCTCCTTCCCTTCGAACCCGAAAAGCCGGGATATTAACTTTTTTTCCCCCTGCATCTTGTCAATGCTATCATGGCTTTGATGGGAGGGTCTTCAAGGTGGCACATTTCTGAACTTAACCCCTTTTCAAACTAACTCTCTACCTCCCTTGTTAGTGCCCAGCTCTGAACTTCTGAAGAGTATTTTTGTGTGAGTCAGGGTTCATTCACTCGGGGGCTTTTGTAGGACTTTCTTCCTTTCAGCCCTCAGTGTGTTACACCAATTAAAGGACGACGTGCTGTAAATGTAATGGGCCGAGCAGTGATTGTTTTTGACAAGCAACAAAACACATAGATCCACCCCTTAGATTAGGCCGTTGAAGGGAGGTTCATGCCGGTCAGTTTACTGAATAGTTCATGAACTGTAATTCTGAGGGCTTGTGTGAAAGAAAATGTCTCTCTCCCCTTTCTTTCTTTCTTTTTTCTTTCTTGTTGTGTTGTGTTTTTTTTTCTCTCTCCCCTCTAAAAAGAAAAAAAAAACCACCAAGCATCTAGGGGGAAGGGGATGGCTGGGAGGGTGAGGGGAGTTGGAGGAGAGCAGAGGTGGCTTTGTCTTGTCATTTAGAAAGGATAAGAAAAGAAGAAGAAGAAAAAGAAGCTAACAGTCAAGCCACTCTCTGTCACTAAACATGTCAGCCTCTCCTTCGCAGAGATGCTCCTCTCCACACATCTTTATAGGAAATAACTGGCTTACTGCTCCTGTCCACACAGTATTTTTCCTTCTCCCAAAGCTCCCTGGACCAGAAGCCTTGATGATTCTGACTTTATTTCACAAGAGGAAGGAAATGTGAGTTGGAGTTGAGCCTTCGAGGAACAGAAAGCACAAGAAATATCCTGGTATCATATCATATCATATCATATCATATCATACCCTGTTCCTTTTTAGCTCTGTGTAGGGGGGGGGGGAAAGATTTAAAAAGAAAGGAAAATCCTTTATAAACTGAACAGGAGCTGACCTGATTTGGGAAATTATTCTTTCCCAACTGCCCAAGGGCCAAGGTGGTGCTGGGCTTGTCATTTATTTAAGTCAAAGCAACCTGGGTATTCCCAGGGATGGGGTAGGCACAGCTACAGGCTGTGGAAAGAGCAGGAAGAAAGAAATGGATGTTTCTTCTTGAGAAGAAGTTTGTTCCTTCAGCATTTCCTATGAAGATTATCCTGGACATGTCACAGTCTCTTTAATCCCAGAGGCATCTGTGGTCCTGCAGCTGCACGGGTACCACGGGTGGGTTTCTGAAGGGAACCACAATAGTGGGACTCTGCTGAGATGGGGTGGGAGCTGATAAGGGACAGAACTGCCTTTGGAGCCCTATGGGAGAGAGGTATCCCTTAGCATGGGACCCCAAAAGCCAGGCTGTGGGGTGATCTCTGGCAAGGAAGCCACTCAGGAGCTTCCACTGAAGAAACCCAACATGATCTACTCTCCCCTTCTCCCTGGATATCGTTTCACCCCTGAACTGACAAGTTACATGAATCATCTCTCTTGCTTTCAGATCTGCTGTGTCTCTAGGCATTTGGGTTTTTTAGCAACTCCCAGGGTTTGCTCAACCCCTGACAGTTCTTGCAGGGCCTCAGCAAAACCTGATGACACTTGTGGAAATGATGATCTTCCTCTTGAAGCTCCAGAATTCCTGCCTTGCAAGGAGCAGCTCGCAGGCGTCTGGGGAGAGGCAGCAGCTCAGAGCAGATTTTTCCAACTCCTCTTCAGTTCAATACAATGGGACCTAATTCCTGCAAGACTTCTTTTTTTTTTTTTTTTGGATGCAGCAAGTGGTAATAAGCTGTACTGTGGGAGCTGTAAAATGTGTACTTGTTACTGCAGGAGATTAATGAATATGTGAATCACAGCTGAGGAGTTTAACTCTCGTTGACTTCATTATGCAGAAGGTATCAGGGAACAAAAAGACACGTGTGCTGAACTCATAAACAAAAGTATATCACTAATTCCAGCCTGCAGGCCCCACTGGAGCAGACCTCATTCCTGCTCCCCCAGAAAGGGCTGTGTGCTGCTCATGCTGGCACAGAGAGCACAGTCATTTGAGGTTGCAGATGTCACGGGAGATGGGAATGCTGCGTGGATGGTGGGGAGAGGGGAAAAGGGAGATCCCTGACTCAGGGGTGGGAAGTCAGCTCCTGAGGGAGGCAGGTGGGTGCAGGCTGGGCAAGGCAGGGAGATGCTGCCTTTGCACAGGGTGAGATCACTGTCTGATCCCTGATGAACAACAAAATGCTGCAAAATATTTTCATTCTCATGGAAGTGTGTGGAAGAGCTCCCTCCTCTATTTCCCACCCTTCTCAGCAGCAAAGGGGGAAAGCTCCACCAGGTAAAATGATGTGGAGCTACTTCCTCAGACAGAAGAATTTCATCTTGTTCCTTTCCAGCTCATTTTAAAAACAAAACAAAACAAAACACTTAGCCCAGGAAAGCTGAGGAAATTCTCTTTTTTCAGGTTGGGAGAGAACACTCCAAACAGCCAAGTAAAACAAGTTATGGATTTGTAAACATTTCTATGGTACAAGCATCCCTCTCTGCTTGCCTTGCAGTGGGGCCAGGCTGGTTTGGGAGAGAAAGCATAACCCACACAGGGGTTGCCAGTTGTGTGCAACGTAGCTGTCCCAAGCCCGTGCCAAACAACCTTTCTGCTATGCCAAACCATCCCAGATTTTGTGTAAATTTATTACACCAAGCACACAGCAGCTGTTTAATTGCAGAGAATTTAGGACAGGAAGTGAAGAATAAATCTGCATCCAATTGAATCGGCAGCGTGTAATTATCTGGAGCACAAATGGGTAAATAACTAAAACTAATGTGTCTAGGAAAATAAAAGCACACATATAGACACATATTTGTGTGGGGAATGGAAGTGTGTTTCATTCAAGTAAAATGAGTCACTTGCAGAGCTCCCTTGATCTGGCTCCAAGTGTTTGCAGCGTGTGCCTTGCAAGTCTCGCCTCAAGAGTGCCACATGGCTTCAAAGCACCCTAACTTTTCTTCCAGGTGTTGCAGGGTATTTTACAGCCACAGATCTCGTGATCTGAGAGCTTGGAATAGCTGGCAGGAGAAAATGAGCCTGTACATTCATTGCAGGTATTAGTGGAGATTCTTACCCTATCAGGCTGGCCATAGTCACTGCCAAGGGATGTAGAGGGATGAGAAAAAGCTCCTGCTTTTACCAGTGAAGAACTGACTCTGTTTGTGGCTTCCACAAGGATTCATTTTCACATATTCCCCCTCAGACAGAAGTACAACATTTTTTTTACACTTCCTGCAACTCTGAACTTTTCCCAAGGAGAACAGAGAAGTGTCCTGTTATTTTTTAGAACAGGTTATACATTCTTGCTGGTCGCTGTGAAAATTCCCAATTGAAAATGAACCAGTAAACAAGTACAGACTCAAAGAAAGTAGACAGGCTGAGGTAAGCTGCCCCCCCCCCCAAATAAAATGTGGGGAGAGTGTTCTGGCTAGTGGATAGATGATTGGCAAGTAATGTAATCCCCTGGGGAGATGGTTTTCAGATCTCCTCCCCGAAGAGATGTCGAAAGCACAGTCCTGCTTAGCCAAGTTAACAGGGTGTGTAGCTGGGTGCACCAGGCCAGCTACAGGCTGAAAACCTGTAGCTGAGATTTATTCATAAATGCATTATCCCCAAAGGGTCCCTGCTAATCTGCTCCCTGCAGTTTCCCTCTTCTCCCCTGTGTGATTTTTCCATGGCTTGCTCAGCCATTTGGACACCCACATTAACACGGGGTGCCCATTCCCAAAGCCATGAGCCACTTTTACAGGCTTCTTAACTCCCAGGATCTCTCAGACAACCAACCCACTGCAGGGGGAAAAAAAAAATCCTACTGAACTAATCTTGCACGTTCCTTTTGGTGGCAGAGTTTCTGAAAGATTTTTTAATTAATTTATTTATTTTTAAATGGAGGCATTTTTTTCAGAGGTGAAGTAAATGGAGAGGATCAAAGCAATTTTTCACTACTGGGTGGCTGAATGATGGTTAGTGAGACTAGAGAAGATTGACTGTTTTGTGGAGAGATTAGCAGAATTCACATTGCTGCTGAATGAAAGGTGGAGGAGGCAGAAACCCCAAACAAGTGAATTCAATTACTTCTGAAAGGAATAGGGTAAATGAGGATTCTCTCTTTGGGTTTGCTCCAGGAAATATTTCTGAAAAGTTTGTTGAAGAATACCAGCAGTCATCCAAACCCTAATTTTGCTATTATGCAAAAAAAAACCCCTCCTTGCAGCTTGTGATTTGGAAGCTCTTCCCTTGTTCTGTGCAGGCTCTTGGCGTGTCACCTTCCCTTCAGTTCTCTCTCAAGTGACACCACCCAGCACAACCGCTTTGCACGGGTGGTTTTAGAGAGGAAGATAAACCTGATCCCAAGCCCATCAGAGTTAAGGAAGAGATTTTCCTCAGTTTCCCTGGATCTCAGCCCTGGGCAGGAGGATTAGCAGGGGTGAGACTGCTGGTGCTGGGAGGGACACTGTGCCCAGGGCTGTGGCTTGTGCTGGCACAGCCTGAGACAGCCTAGAGTTCACGACCTGGAAAGTTAATTTGGATTTATCACTTTATTTGCTCTGTGGGGATTTTGTAAGTAATAAAGTAGGGAGTCAGGTTTGTTCCACAGGCTGCAAGATGTGTTGATGAGGAAGTGAAGTGTTCTTGCTGCTAAGGACGCTTGGGTTATTCAGCTTGGAAGAGAGGAGGCTGAGGGGTGAGCTCACTGCAGCCTCAGGTTCCCCAGGAGGGAAGAGATGGGGCAGGTCCTGAGCTCTTCACTCCTGTGAGCAGTGACAGGGCTGGGGGAAATGGCAGGAAGCTGGATCAGGGGAGGCTGAGGTTGGGTATCAGGACAAGGGGTTTCACCCAGAGGGTGGCTGAGCACTGGAACCAGCTCCCCAGGGATGGGGTCACAGCACCAAGCCTGCCTGAGCTCAGGAAGCCTTTGGGTGATGCTCTCAGGCACATGGGGTGATTCTTGGGGTGCCCTGCACAGAGACAGGAGTTAGACTTGATGATCCTGATGGGTCCCTTTCAACTCTGCAGATTCTATGGTTCCTGCAGGGCTAGTTAAGGAGGAGGTACCTCAGGTACAACCATGCAGCACCCTCTCCCTCACTGGGAGATTGTAGGAGTTTAGGAGTCTGAAAGAAAAAGTCTTGGGCCTCCACTGTACATCCCTTCTCTAATAAACACCTAACCAGCTTCTTCCTTACTCTTGCATGTCTAGCCTAGCCCAACAGCTATATCATTGCAAAGAGCTCATTTCTTGCCAAATTTCTTATGCTTTTTCCTAGTGCTTTACTCAGCACAAACCCTCGGAGAGTTTGCCTAAGATTTTTTGCATTCTCCAAATATCTGGCAGTTTCAGAACTCCTGTGTAGCCCAGAAGTGAGCTACGAGGCTTTTCAGATCATCAGAAATATACCAGAGCCACCACTGGATAGGATTTCCCATATTTTACACCATTTTCTCTTAAATACCTTTGCTGCAATGACTGCTCTGCAGTACTCATGGATAAGTACATTTGCCAATAGGTTTTTCTAGTTACCCAAAGCACTAAACCCAAGGCAGAGTCTTGGGGTGTCTACATTCCTCTGGCCCATCTGGTCCTGTGCCTGGTAGCATTCTGGGCACCCACCAGAAACCTTTGCACCTTAGCACATGATGGAAGTGGAGAGAGGATCTTCTCTCCTGAAGCACCTCTCCCCAGCAGTCTGGCTTAGGGCAACACTTGCAGCTGGGACAAGTTACTTCTCCTGTTTCCAGGCAAACTGCCTCTCTGAACTCCCGTTTACAAAGCCTCTGGAGTAGTTAGACCATTGTTGATACTAGATTTCCAACATCATCAATTCAATATTAAATCTTCAACTTCACAAATGCCTTGTGTGGTATTTTCAGAGCAGCCTCCTGTCTGCAGGGACTAGGATCTGTGCCTACGTGGAAGGGCTTTAACATTGGATCTGCCAAGACAAAAGCAACTCTGATTCTGAAGGTGATTCAGTCTCACATGCCCCTGCAGTTGGTGTCCCTGTAACACTGGCAAGTCCACAAATAAGCCCTTCGTAGTAAATTCAGAGCCCCACAAACCTCACACATCTGTGACTGCCTGGGAAATGGCCCAGCCCTGTGCACAGCCCTCTTTTTCTTCTTGTTAGAGAAAACCCCCTCTTGTCGGGCTGTGTGTCCACGAGAAGGTCCCTCTTTTCAGAGCGACTCTCTCTTCAGGAAGCTCAAGTTCTGTGGCAGCCTCGAGCGGATCCCAGGCGGGTTGTAAATGCCCCCTTTCATCCCAGCAGTGCCCAGCAGTGCCCAGAGCCATCTCGGCACAGCAGGCAGGCTGAGAGGGGACCTGTTTTGCTGTGGCTGCTTCCAAGCTCCCTCGCTGCCAGCCAGGAGCCGGCACTTTCAAGTGCTGCCCACTGACGCAGGGGAAACGCCGTCTCCTGCCCTCCACCCCTGCTCTTTGCTTCCCCTGCCACTTGCCAATTCTTCTGCAACCCAAGTATGGAAACCAGACCCTGAGGCTGCGATATCTCGGGTGTTGCACCCGCTCTGGCCTCCTTTCCCTCAGCATGTTGTGCCCTGTGCTGGGGCACACGCCACGGGCTCCCTTCGCCAGACCTGTGGATGGCATCCAAGTCACTGCTGGAGGCACCCTGGGGTCTGCAGTGGCCTCTACAGTGCCTGCTCTCCAGCCAGCCTGGGGCAGTTCAGTGGGTCAGCACCTCTAAAGATGAGCCTTGAGTCCTCGTTCTGAAGTGAACGGGTGACTTCGGGGTTCTTCTTGACTGTGAGGGTCCCAGAGCCCTGGGCCAGGCTGCCCAGGGAGGCTGTGGAGTCTCCATCCCTGCAGACATTCCAGCCCCACCTGGCTGTGTTCCTGTGGGATCTGCTCTAGGGGATCCTGCTCTGCCAGGGGTTGGACTGGGTGATCTCCAGAGCTCCCTGCCAACCCCACCACTCTGTGAGCCTGTGATCTGGGAGAACCATCCTTGACCTCTCACCAGAGACACAGCTTCATAGTCTCGTTCATTCACTACAGCCATTAAAAGACATCCTGACCCAGCACCCACCCTTTCTCTGTTTGCTGCCCATAACTCTCAACTGCACAGTTGTCTACAGTCAAACAACCTACCTTAGATGTTGGGCCAGCAGCTCTGACCCTTGTACTTCCACACTTTGACTTTCAAATCATAAGCTGCACCTTTTCCCCTTCAAAGCTGGGCAAGGGCTTTCACTGGGTACCACCAGTTACTCCACCTTGGGTGTTTCCCTACCTGCCCCCACTAAATGGGCAGTGATCAGGGCTGCTTCTCTTGGCAGCTGCTTTCCTCACCACCCAAACTGATTGTATCCTTTCTTCCAATGACTCAGAGGTGCTATCAGGAGGATTCCCATCCTGCATGTCAGTCTCCTGCCCACCCTCACCGTGTCCTCAGCACTGTGCTCCTGAATCTCTCCTGCAGCCAGGTCCCATCTGGGCACACAGCTGCACCTGATGCCTGTGGCAAATTCCAGCACCTCTCAGAAGGGCTCTGGCCCCCTTTCCCTGGGCTTTGCAAGCCAGGCCAAGAGCAGCTCAGTCCCTTTATGTTGATCTGTTGCTAAAGCATCTTGGCAGCCCTTGCTGGAGGGGTGTCAGGAAGGAAGGCTACTCAGGTTCCCCCCCAGCTTAGGTAGGTTCTTTCCTCTTCTCTGAGTACCCCCCTGAGCCTCAGCCTTCAGGGCTGGCTTCTGGCTTTGCATCACGTGCCCCCATTTGGAAATGGACTATTGACTTTCTCTTTTCTTCTGGAGAGAAGACCTGTCCTGCTCTGGCAAGGAGGTTGGACTCGATGATCTCCACAGGTCCTTTCCAGCTCCTACCATTCTGTGATTCCTTGATTCTGTGATAAAGCTTCAGACCCGTTTGGCTCCTGGGAAACTGTGTTGCTGCCCCATCTGCTCTGCCACTGACTTGGGCTGCACGTTACATGCTGACATAAAGGTTCTGGGCTCACCTCCTCAGACTATTCACTGCATTTTGGATGAAGTCTCTTGTATCTTGGGACACTTCCATGTGGCTTCTTCGCTTCCAGTTTCTCCAGCTGTGACAGTGACAGGTAAGGCTAGGCAAAAGAAGTCCTCTGACAGCTTTAATTCCACATCAGATTTCTCATATTTTGGCTGGGAGAGAGTTAATTTTCTTCCCAGTAACTGGTACACCACTGTGTTTTGGATGTAGGATGAGAAGAATGTGGATAACAGACCAATGTTTTAGTTGGTGCCCAGCAGTGCTTACACCAAGTCAAGGACTTTTCAACTTCTCATACTGCCCTGCCAGTGAGGAGGCTGGGGGTGCACAAGAAGCTGGGAGAGGACACAGCCAGGACAGCTGACCCCAACTTCCCAAAGGGATGTTCCATATCATATGAAGACATGCTGGACATGCTGAAAAATAAAACCAGAGAGGCTTGGCTGGGGGGCACAGGTGGCTGAGAACTGGTCAGTGAGAGGTGAGCAATTGCATTGTGCACCACTTGTTTTCTATAATCTTTTATCATTATTATTCTTTTCCCTTCCTTTTCCATCCTATTAAACTGTCTTTATCTCAACCCATGACTTCTACTTTTCTTTTTTTCCCTGATTCTCTCCCCCATCCTACTGGAGGGGAGGAAGGGAAAGGCTGGGTGGTGTTTAGCTGCCTGCCTGGTTACACCACAAGCCTTTTGCAACTTTCTGATTTCCTTGTGCTGTTGGTATTTTTAGCTTTTTTAATCCCCACTGCTGTCCTGCTTGGTTAGTAACCTCCAAGCTTGCCAAAGATTCCTTGGCCTCCCCTGTCCCCGGAAAAGCTGCTGGTCCTCAGCCATCTGGTTACTGGTTCCTTATTCATCTCATTTGAACCTGTTCCAGCTTCTGCTGCCCCCAAAAAATGTTACCTTCAGTCTCAGGCCATCTCCCAAGCCTTTCAGCAAAGCCTTCAGATGTTGCTTTAATCCCTTCTGCAAAGTCTCATGCTCTTTTCTTGGGTCTTTAGACCTCATTTTAGTCATTTGTGATATCCTCCATTTCTGCAGGTTTTGTTCACAGAATTCACCAGGAAGTCTCAGTGCATGGCAGAGCCCAGCATCCCACTTTTTCTTTTTCTACTGGAAACAGCTCATTTGATATAACTTGGAATTGTATTTGCCTATTTGGCAACTCTATAACTCTAGTGTTTCATGGTTAAGAGTGTGGTCAGTAACAGAAGGAGGTATTTTTTTTTTCCCCTTTTGCACTTCTGTGTAATGAACTTCTAGCTTTGAGCAGGAGCAAGTCCAGAGGAGGCCATGAAGATGATCCTTGGGCTGGAGCAGCTCTGCTCTGGAGACAGGCTGGGAGAGTTGGGGTGTTCAGCCTGGAGAAGAGAAGGCTCCAGGGAGACCTTAGAGCACCTTCCAGGGCCTGAAGGGGCTCCAGGAAAGCTGGGGAGGGGCTTGGGACAAGGGCAGGGAGGGAGAGGACAAGGGGGAATGGATGAAAACTGGAGGAGGGGAGATTGAGGTGAGACATGAGGAGGGAATTGTGGAGTGTGAGGGTGGTGAGAGCCTGGCCCAGGTGGCCCAGGGAAGCTGTGGCTGCCCCATCCCTGGCAGTGTTGAAGGGCAGGGTGGATGGGGCTTGGAGCAGCCTGGGCTGGTGGGAGGTGTCCCTGCCCATGCAGGCGGTTGGGACTGGATGGTCTTGAAGGTCCCTTCCAACCCAAACCATTCTGTGATTCTGTTATAAGGGCATTTTACATGACTGTATCATCTCCTTTCTATCTATAGAGGCCACTAGCTCTCCCTGGTGGATAATCCTGTCTTTCTCTGGATAAGTGCAGCTGCTCTGTTTTGCACACAGATATTTATAAAACATATAAATCGAGCACCTTCCTGAGAAAGTCCAGGACTGATTTTCCTGGATCTGACACCTTCCCTTTCAGCATAGCCAACTGTCTCCTCTTCTCTAGCCAGCTCCTTTCCCACCGCATGACTCTCCAGTGATCCTCTATTCCTTCTTCAAGGTTTTATCTGCTGGAGTCCCTTCACTAGAACATGCTTCTGGTTTAGCTACACCACACAGTTCCAGGTTGAGCCTAACTCAGATGAAGCTCTTGTCCAGATCCCCTTTATAATCCACAGAGGGGAGTAGGCATGTTGAGGTCACAGTTCATCTAATCTTGACATGGGAGTCTGAAACAGGTCAAAGGAATAAGCTTTACAAGTGTTCCTCTGCCCCTCTTGAATAGAAAAAGACACTTGATATACTAAAACAGGAGCAGATGCCTGAAGCTGGGGGGGACTGTCTACCTTCTGCATACCTGGACTTCCTCAGAAATCTCTTCCATGATGCTTTTAGAGAAGATGGCAGGGGAAAAAAGCTGTACAAGCAGCCAAAACCAGGCTCCTGGACATCCAGAGAACTTCCTACAATTTTGACTGGACTTCTTTTGCCTTGTCTTCTGTATTGATTCCTTCCTGTGCCATTTTAGGAAATTTAAATTAAGTGGATTAAAAAACCCCTCAGACTCACTTTCCCTCTTCTCTGTCACTTCAAAGTGCTGCTGTATTTAACATAGTTAAAAAGTAATACTAGTGTGGACCTTTTACCAGCCTTTTACCAACCTTATTACAGCCTCAAAGCTGTAATGACTGTGAAACCACTTTAAAATTGTGTTTGCAATGATTTGTGTTTGCTTTGCTCTCAGTTACAGCCACCAAGGGAAAAAAATCCCATGAAAAATCCCATGAAGTTCCATACTCAGGATACAAATTTGGGCTGCAACTCCTGGCACATCAGCTGAGAAAAAAAATCTGTAACTCACCCTCTGATCTTTATTATGCTTCTTATAGCTATAGAGAAAAGAATCTTCTCCCAGCCTTGAGATTTCATCCTCTCCATACTCTGGACAACATCTCCATCATTAATGCACTGTTTGTCAGGGGCTTTGTGTAAATGCTGGTCAGTATTGCCAGGAAATTCCTCACTGGAGTTCTGAAGTTAACACAGACACCAACTCTCCACCCCTACATGTGTCTTCATATGGAAGCTGCAGTGATACAAAAATATGTCTCAGCAACAGGGACCCCGTGTTCTTCCCCTACCCAGAATGTTTTCTAAAGCCTCCCAAAAATGCCACCTTAAATTTAGGAACCTTCCTCTAGTTGGAGACCAAAGCTCTCAAAGCCACAGGACTGCTACTAGAAGACAAAAGGCAGTAGGAAAACATCTAAAAACCCACAGTAACTCTTGAGCAGCCACTGCTGCTCCACAATAAAGGAATAATGGTGTGTGGCCCCTCTTCTAGCACTTTATCTGGGGATCTCAGTGGCTACACAATGGGTGAGTTAGCTTGTCTTTCTGCCTAAAAGAGAAAAAGGTCCAAAACAGAGCTGTGGGAACACAACATCTCTCCAGGTCAAGTCAAAATTCTCTGGGAGCTCTTCAAAGCCTGGAGAAAAGCCTTATTCCTGGAGCATACCTTGCTCCATCTGCCTTTGGACACAAGGAGGATGCAGGAAAGCTCAGGGATCACGTGGAGCATGTAGGAAACAGCTTGGAATTTCTTTGCTTCCATTTCTGTACTGACACTTGCTTTCAGTATCACCTATTTGGCATATTAAAAATACTAAGTAAAGCTTCAAGGATTTTATGGGAGAGCTGGAATTATAGGCTATATATAAAATAAAGTACTATTTACCACAGCATACAGAAAGACATGGGCAATAGGGCAGATGTGTGCCCTGTGCTTATTAAAACCTGTTTCCAAAATGTAACCATTTTTTCTTGGTATTCATCCTTTTTGGTAAAGAAATTCATGCTGACATGAAAAAACTTTTTGCCAGAACATGAGAAGGAAGGATAAGCACAAGACTTTTCAGTTGTTCATTCATCTTTAGAGGTCTGAAACAGAATGTGTTTTAACTTGAAGAAGATCTGTGCATTATATTATTAATTCAGTTGGTTTATTTTTTTTTCAATCTTCTCACATTTTTCACTATGTGGTGCATAGGATACAGTCCTCTAGAGATCCAAACAGCTCTCAATGCCTCATTTTTTTAAAACCCTTAAACCAATGGTTCCAGCCAGGATGTTCCAGGATGTCAGAGCTTGGACAGCATTGCTTTAACACAATCATTCTACATTCCAGTAGCCCTTGACTTTGCCTTCCTTCTCTGGAAGGTGATGGCTTCACATGTTCAAACAAACCCCTACTTGGATACAAGGTCACTTGGTTACAACACCAAACAGGCTGGACTTGCTGTAATCACAGTCCTTGACTTAGCTTGTTCAACATGTAGGAGAAAAGGTGAAAAGTAAATGGGTAAAGACCTCCACCCAGCCAATTTCTCCCAGTAGGTTAAAGAATCCACATGTTAAAATGCCAGGCCTGCCTAAGGTTTCCCTTGAAACCCTCCATAGCAACACCACCTGGGTACTGCAGTGGGAAAAAGAGAGTATTTTGCCAAAAAATACAACCTCAGGTCTTCAAGAAGGCCCTTCAAGTGAATGTCTTGGTGGAGAAGTGAAGGGCGTGTGGTTGCAGGTGGCTGTTAGAAGCAGCCAGTCCTGGTTAGGAGGCAAGGGCCCCCAGCTAGTGCATTACTAGTGCGTTACTACCGCGTTACTAGTGCGTTACTACCATGTGCAAGCAGCCAGCCCTGCCCACGGTGACTGCAATATCAGCTCCCAGGGCTTCCCGCGGCTGAGAGGCAGCAGCAGGCTCAGCAGCAGAGTTTCCCTTGCCCCCTGCCCCCCACCCCCCAAGCTTCCAGGTTCAATAAAGATTACATCATGGCAGAGCTATGCCATGTAAGCCTGAGAATCAAAGCCGTCACAATCGGCGGCTGTTTAACTGTAATGTGGCTGAAACACACACTCCCCCTGCACACACACACACACACACACACACACACACACCCCCCCCCACCCCACCCCGAACCCTCCACGGCTCCTGCCATGAAGGGCAGTATTATTGGGGAGAGGAAAATCTGATCAAAACTGTCGACCGCCAACTGCCCATTTTCTATGGCTTCAATAAAGGCCACCTTAACGATTTCCCTAATTAATGGATGACATCTTTGGCTGGAGGAGAGGCGCTGTATTCTACTCTGCCTTAGTCTTTGTTAACCTTCTAATTAACTTTCGTAGGTCACCCAGGTCTCCCAAACCTAAAAGTGAAGAGAGCCATTGTGCTAGAAGCAGTAAACTTACTTTTTCTGCCTGGGTACTTAAAAGGGAGAACGATTATAAGGCAGGGAAAAATAACTCCATTTAAACTCTTTGTGGCTGGGGAGAATGCATAGGTCCCTGCCTTAGAAAATAATTGAAACACCTTTTATGCCAATATTTGCATGCATAATAAACCAAATTAGCAAATATGCATCTAAATTCAGCTGCGGTTTCAAATTGGTTAGGGATTTGGAGAGGGTTTGGGTATCTTTTCTCTTTTTTTCTTCTTTTTGGAATGTGAACTTCAGTGGGTCAACAAAAGGAATTGGATTTCTTGAGCAAATTGCAACTGCAGCAGCTATCAGCTTTATCTCCAGCAAAGAGTCTGGGCTAATAGTGCACACACACACACACACATCCTGATACTAGGATATCAGGCCAGATTAATCCCTGTGGTAAGACCATTGAAGTCAGAGGAATTGTATCAGAGATGAATTTGGTTCACTGCCTTTTGTGGAATCTAATATGAATTGACCATTGAGCTGGAGGCATCAAAGATGATAAATGCAGCCCTCTTTCAAACAGTCTGATGTAACCCCCCCCCAAAAAAAAAAAAAGGGCAGGCAGAAGGCATTTAGGATGGGTGGCCTTTTCTTCTGTCTCCAGCTTTCTCAGGGAAATTCTGCCCTCATTCACGCCCATTGACTGAAGTCAATTAAATTATTTTAATAAATTGTAATTAAAATTCACAGTGTACAATGCAAGATTGAAACTTCATAACACAACTTGACTAATAAACCTGAAGTTAATTGCTTCTTGAAAGTAAAGACTGAGAGTGCTCCTTTGGCTTATGGGAGAGACATGAAATTAATTGTTCCTAGTTTTCTCTACTCAGCAGAGAACAGAGCAGAGCAGAAGAGAGTAATAGTTGCTCCCCACTGTAAACATACAGATGTACATCCCTACACAAATATCTGACTGTGCAACCCACATTCTTGGACAGAAGGTACTGAGCTTAAAATTGACATGGCAAAAAGAAAAAGGAAAAAACCCCCAAATCTAGGCCAGAACAGTGTAGAGATTTTTTTGGATTAACTGAGGAGGAAGCAGGGTGTGGTGATTAAAAGAGGCCTGGAAAACAGGTCATCTCCAAGCTTATCCCTCACCATCTTTGGAAAATGGTCACTCTGACTTTCATTCAGCTTCTCCATCTTTACAGGAGTTAGGTCTCACCACAGTAGTATTTAAAGCCAAGGCCTTAAAGGGCTGGGATGTGAAAGCTGTAGACATGCAAAATGCAACCTGCCCAAACCAAAGTCTGAGCTTTCAAATAGCCATGTGCTTTTTGTGGTGCTTTGATTCTGCCACCACGTCCACATTTTCAAATGGAGTAAACAGCAAGGGAGAGGGTGTCTGCTGCTTCTTTGCTCTATTCTCCAACCAAGTGGTGCAAAGTATATTAATCAACCTCCCAAGTGTCCCAGTGTGTCCTAGGAACAGCCTGGCAGTGGATACATAATGCTGAGGAGATTAAAACTGTGCCACCTTCCAAAAAGTACCTTCAGCTCAACATGTCTTCTGCATTTCTGCCTGCAAGGTACTGATGGAGGTCTGGCACCATCTGAGTCTGACTGCTGAGAAAAGACAATCAAATGACATGCATGGGATCAGGACACAGAAAAGAAGCAGCAGATCTTTGCTCTGGAAGTCACTGCTACCAGACAGCTGGAGAATGGAGGCCCAGAGCTTTACCCTGCTCCTGCTGAGCACTGTAACTGGGCAGTGTTTTACCTGAGCAGTGAGGGACAGACATTTAGAGAGACAAGTAGTCCCACATCAATGGTTAGATATTGCCCTCTATAGCTTAGTCAAAGTTTTGTCTCCAGTGTCAGGCTCTGCCTCAGAAGGAGTATTTGTACTAAAGGTCTTTAGAGAAGGTGTCACTGATAAGGTTCTCAGGAAACCTGGGCTCATTCTCAGGCACCAACACAAACCTCCCACGTGACATGGAGCTAGGGTGATCCATCTCACCTGACTCTTGACATCCATGTGAAGATACCTGCATCACAACCTTGCAAGCCCAGATATCCTGAGAGCTGGTGGAAGGAAAGATGCCATCCAACAACCAACCCCTAAGAGCCTATTTTGGATGTCTGGGACAGGAAGGCTGAGCTGTGGCCCAGAAGATTTCTCTCCCAATTGACTGTGAAGAATCCACATACCAAACTGGAACATAGACAGCTAGCACTGCAGATGTCTCTTCTGTGGTCAGATGAACCTTCAGTCCCTCTGCACTTGTGCTCCCCATTTGTGAGATGGAAATAGTGGTATTTCCATTCTTCTACTTATTGCCCTTTTTGCTCTCTTATACAGTGAGGTCCTTAAGGACCCTGACTGGGATTCACCTGGCAGGAAGCAGACAGATGCTTTTAGGGTGTCTGATGAATCAGTACTTACACCATGTAATTAATTTCATCCAAAAGTAGAAATCTAAAACAGATCTGAGGAATGGATCAGAAAAATATCTCTTTCTAACCATGAAGGGAGATGAAGACAACCAGTTCAACAGTTTGAATTTCTGAAGCTAAGTCAAATTCATCTCTGCTTGTTTACACAATACCAAGCACAACAGAAGGCTCTAATGAAAAGCTTTTAGATATCTTATAATCTTATTATTACAGCCTTTTTATTTTAAATAGTCCAATGCCTAACTAATTGGGAATACCTGGTTAACAGAGAATAGAGGGTAAAGCTTCTTCCTCAGTAATGAACGTAATAGACACTTTAAATCTTGTTATTTCAAACTAAATAAATCATCTGTGGAAATATTCCACAGCAACTGAGACATTCATCTCTCTTCTTGACACTGTCACAGAACCACAGAATCACAGAGTGGTGGGAGTTGGAAGGGAGCTCTGGAGATCATCTCACCCAACCTGCTGCCAGAGCAGGATCCCCTAGAGCAGATCCCACAGGAACACATCCAGGTGGGGTTGGAATCTCTCTGGGGATGGAGACTCCACAGCCTCTCTTGGCAGCCTGGCCCAGGGCTCTGGGACCCTCAGAGTCAAGAAGGGTTTTCTTATGTTTAGATTAAACCTCCTGTGCACCATTTGGGTGCCCCTTGTTTTGTCACTGGACACCACTGAGAAGACTCTGGTCCCATCCTGGCAGTTGTCTGTACCTAGAACTGGACTTAACTTTCTGACTCTGACAAGAAGTGATATTTCACAGTCTGTGAAAGAAGCAGCAGCTGCAGATTGGTGCCTTTCAGAACCTGGTAGTATGCAGTGGTATTAAATTATGCTCAGTGGTCATCCAGAAACACCAGCAATTCCAGACAAATTACTATTAAAAAAAAGTTATGGGCAGGGAATGTAAACCAGGGCTCCTGAAAAGTACTGAATTCATCTTCTCACAATGCAAAAATGTTTTTTTTCAGATCAAACTGGTAGTGAAGTCCTGGGCACATAGCTCATTTAATCCAACTGCCTTGGCAGGACTGGTGTTAGACCTCAGGAGCTGCAAATGTTACAACTCCAGTATTATCACCTGGACTAGAAATTCTCCTTTGTCCCTTTCTCGGCCCTGAAGGGTGTGAGCCTGGAGGCCCACCTGGGCTTTCTCTGTCCTCTGAACTTTTCTGTGGAGGAGCCCATGGACCCAACAGAAACAGGGTTGGCAGTCCTTGTCCTCTGCAGCTTTAGAGTGAGTTCAACCCTCAAAAGTTACCTTCATAGAATGGTTTGGGTTGGAAGGGACCTTCAAGACCATCCAGTCCCAACCCCCTGCATGGGCAGGGACACCTCCCACCAGCCCAGGCTGCTCCAAGCCCCATCCAACCTGCCCTTCAACACTGCCAGGGATGGGGCAGCCACAGCTTCCCTGGGCAACCTGGGCCAGGCTCTCACCACCTTTACAGTGAAGAATTTCTTCCTAATATAAATTTCTTCCTTATACAAAGCAAGGCAAGGCTGCACATTTTTTGTCATTTGGTGGTGGTTTCCATACCACATGCTTAATGTACATGAAAAAAAGGTAGTGCCTTTTTCCCTGGTTGGGACCCTGGCAGAGGCATCCTGGGCTCTGAGAGTCATAGAATAGAATCACAGACTGGTTTGGGTTGGAAGGGACATTCAAGATCACCCAGTTCCAACCCCCTTGCATGGGCAGGGACACCTCCCACTAGATCAGGTTGCTCAGCGCCCTATCCATCCTGGTCTTGAAGACCTCCAGGGATGGGGCAGCCACAACCTTCCTGGGCAACCCATTCCAGCATCCCACCACCCTCACAGGAAAGAACTTTTTCTTAATGTCCAATCTCAATCTCCCCTGATTAAGCTTTAAACCATTGCCCCTTGTCCTCTCACTACACACCTGTGTAAAATGCCCTACCCCAGCTTTCTTGTAGGTCTCCAAGCAGGAGGCTTGGTCACCTCTGATCACCTTGATGCTCCGCAGCAGTCTTGTCTTCCCACTTAGCTGTCCCCACACTGATGTTACAGGTTTACCCAGTGGGGCTGAGCAGATGGCCCTGCTTGGGGTGAGCAGAGTGCAGCCCCATGCAACTGGCAGCCTGGTATGTACTATAGCACCTGCTTGTCTGCCAGACATGAAAAGTCAGCTCTACCTTGGTGCCAAACTTGTGCCAGCAAACGTAGGGCAAGGGGCACCTTAGGGATGTTTTGATGCAGTAGCCCCGTTACCCTTGGAAGCCAAGAGCCACCCACACAGTTCTTGTGATATAAAAAAGCACAACTCACATTCTTATTTCTCTAAAGGCCCTTTTTCAGTGTCAGAGCTTTGTGGATGATCTGGACTTAGAGTTCCAAAGCAGCCTCAGGCAGAGGAAGGGTGACTGAGCTGCTCAGCATTGCCCAGTAGCAGAGATGTAGGGAA
>NW_009953081.1:27848-42753 GCF_000747805.2 Chaetura pelagica | reverse complement strand
TAGGGAAAGCAAAGGCTTTCTCTCCAAAATCAGGTATTTTAAGTGCCTCCAAGTTGATACAGGCACCTGTGTGTTGATCCTGGGCACTAAAGAGAAAACAAGGAGTGAAAGGCAAGCACTTTGCTCAGCCTTAGCAGGACAGCCCAGTACTGAACACTAGACACCCTAGGTAGGGAGCAACAGTCACAGGCTCAGGAGGGAGGTCCACCTGTCCAAGATGTAAATCCTGAAATCCAAGAAGTTCTGAGGATTCCAAGGGATACATACAGATGAAAAAGAAAACAAGAGAATCCATATATTCTTCCCTGGCTGTTGTTTTTGTATTTGAAGAGTTTCCTTTACATTTACTAACTACACCAACCGAGGCAGGACTACAGGCTTTGGAAACCCTTATTGCCACACCTGAAACTAGATGAATATGTCACATTTCCTTGTGCACAATGGCACTGCTGTCTCCTCAGGTTTCTTTGCCTCCCTGTGAACTCTGTTCTGTCTGCCAGCTCTGGTACCAGTCCCTTTCTCCCCTGTTCTTTTATCTGCTGCCTTATAGTGTGTTCCTGGTAACCATTCCTTCTTCTCCTCACTATGGCTGATTTGGTTTCTCTTGTTGATTTTTGCAGCTCAAGTCCTATTTTAAGAGGTTCATGTTTCAGCTGCCAGCTCAACAGTGTCACTGACCTCACTTCATAGCTGTTCCTGCCTTTTACACCTTGTGCACTCTCCAGTTACCTTTTGGCTCCTCTGATTTCTTTGTCTTGCTTTATCCACCCTTTTGCCCATCATTCTGGTAAGAGTCACCCACAACTCTCCCCTCAGCTTCTCTTGTTGCCCTTCCACACCCAATAACTACTAACTCTGCCAGCATCTATGCTGCCTTGTTTCATCCAGGCATATGCTCTGGTGAATGTCTCTGTACATTTGTGTTCAACCTCTGCATCTTTGCATTTATTCTTGGGAAAAGAAAAACCTTTCTTTATCCACTCTCTGCTAAGGTCCCTTCAGCCTCCTCTCATTCCTACTCATTCTTTGATTAGCACTTTCCTTCTCCAGACTCACCAGCATCCTCTTTCTATGGATCACCCTCTTCATCTGTTTTCAAATAAGCCTCTGAAGTCTCTGCAAAAACAACCCTCCTCTACATACCATTATGCCTTTCTCATCTCCTTTACCTCTTATCCTTTCAAATGACTAGTTTACCCCCATTCTCTTCAACTCACCTCTCTGACACTCAGCAGTCTGGTTTTCAGCCACTTCACTCTGCAGGAATTGCTCTCTCTAAAATCACTAATGATGTCCTTCTAGTCAATTCTAACTGCCTCTTCTCCAGCCCCTTTCCCTTTGATTTTTCCAACACCTTTGACGTATCAGACCATTCCTTCCCTTGGAGTTCCCCACAACTCAGCTTCTCTGCTGAAAGTTGCCATCTTCAGTTTGAGGAGACCTTGGTAGCTGACAGCCAGAAGTGTAAGAATGGGGTACAATAAGAAGGATAATTCTTTGTATTGTCTTCTGCACATTAATGAAGCTCCTCTTAGGAAACCATGAAGATGTTAAGGATAAACCAAACTGTAAGAAAAATCCCTACACAGGATGTCTCTGCTTCCTATAGGGTTCCAGGCTTGACTTCATATAGAACAGGAAAGATTTCACCTTTCATATCTCCATAGTCCCCTCGATGGATTCTCGTACAGAGGAAGAAAAGGGAGAGTAATAAAATAAATCATTTCACCTTTCTTCTGATTTGTTGTGCACTGCCCTGTTCACTGAGAAAATGGGAGATGGTTTAATCCTGAGCTGTATGTGGGTATCCAACACAGACAGAAAGAGGTTAGCCAGATGCCAAGGAGCATCATACATGGTTACAGCAAACACTGAGGCACAGCAAAGGTCACAGTCAAAGTTTGGGGGTGGGGCAGGTTAAATCCCATCGTTCAGCAGTGAAGCCAGGGGCTCTTCCCAAGCTGGACTTTCCTTGCAGAGTTGCACAGCTAATATGAACTGCTGCTCCCACTCTTTAGCTCTCACTGTGCTGATTTTTACAATGTTATTTCCGCTAGAAAAGCAGATGAAATAAAATCAGGAATCACTTTATGGGGATCTTAAAAAAACCAGAAGTTCATGTGCAGAGAGACATAAGAATGATCAGGAGCTTGAAATGCAGCTGGGAAATTGAAACTGCTGCACTCTGTCCCCTTCTACTCCAAGCTCTGTTTGCCTGCCATGTCGTCTGCAACAAAGCTGTGGATGGTAAAACACACCCTGTTTCCTGTTCAAGTCAGACAAGGTTGCAGAAAATGACATTTTAAAAGTCAGGGGAATTAACTTTAACTGTCAGAAGCCTCAGTCCCTCCCAGTGTGTTGAAACAATTAGTGAGAGTCAGATCAAAGGATCCATTCTGCAGAAAAGGGAGACATAGAACTGAGTGTGAAATGCCCTCCTGTAAAGGCAAAATATATGCAAATAAACTGCAGGTAAGTAGGAGATCTGATACTATACCACCGCCAGGAGGAGAGGGTCAGCAGTTACAGCTGGTAACAGCCTCTCCCTTTTATTTGGGGATCGCTATTTTCCAAAAGAAAAGCAAAATATTGATGAAGTGATATCTCAAATACCACAAGATTATCAAAGCAATTATAGGGATTAACTTCCCCAAATGTTCCAGCATAACCTCAGCTGCAGAAACGGTGCCAATTTGGTCATGGCAATTAACATCTGTACGCCCAAGAGTAACCCCTCAGTTTTATTTCTTTTTCCATTTCTCTTTCTCTCTCTCTCATTGCTCCTCTAACTATACATGTCACAGTTTTTCTGAGTGCACCCACCTGGAAGCCTCACTCTGTGTTTCCTGGTGTGACCTGCTTACAATCAGAAGCAAAGGCTCTTCAAGGAGGATACAAAACCTCTAGCTGTGTTGCTCACCTTCTCATGAGAAACCCATCCCCGTTAGAAGAGGGCAGAAGACCTCACCAGTCATGAAGTATCACTGTGATCCTATTAGCTCAGTCCCATCCCCTGACAGCACTACCTACCTAGGGATGGGCTGTGCTGCAGGCACCTCTGAAACCACCACCAGCTGCCCGGAGAAGTTTATCTCCTCAAAACAAGAGCTCCGAGTCCCCAGCACAGACACCGAGTCCAGGCTGCTGGGCAGCTTTCTATCCCCAGAACCCACTCACCCACTCATGCTGGTGAGGACAGCTCCCTTTTCCTCCCATTCCCCCTCCCCACTCCTCTCTTAGGAGCAGAAGCAACTCTAAACCACACCAGACACAACCAAAGAGACCACGACGCCCCATAATCCAACAAGTCAACTTCCCGAGCTCAAACACCAACCGATTTTTTTATCCCCATTTTTTTCTTTCCCCCCTCCTTCCCTCGCCTTATAGGAGAGGGTCAGCAGTTACAGCTGGTAACAGCCTCTCCCTTTTATTTGGGGATCGCTATTTTCCAAAAGAAAAGCAAAATATTGATGAAGTGATATCTCAAATACCACAAGATTATCAAAGCAATTATAGGGATTAACTTCCCCAAATGTTCCAGCATAACCTCAGCTGCAGAAACGGTGCCAATTTGGTCATGGCAATTAACATCTGTACGCCCAAGAGTAACCCCTCAGTTTTATTTCTTTTTCCATTTCTCTTTCTCTCTCTCTCATTGCTCCTCTAACTATACATGTCACAGTTTTTCTGAGTGCACCCACCTGGAAGCCTCACTCTGTGTTTCCTGGTGTGACCTGCTTACAATCAGAAGCAAAGGCTCTTCAAGGAGGATACAAAACCTCTAGCTGTGTTGCTCACCTTCTCATGAGAAACCCATCCCCGTTAGAAGAGGGCAGAAGACCTCACCAGTCATGAAGTATCACTGTGATCCTATTAGCTCAGCCCCATCCCCTGACAGCACTACCTACCTAGGGATGGGCTGTGCTGCAGGCACCTCTGAAACCACCACCAGCTGCCCGGAGAAGTTTATCTCCTCAAAACAAGAGCTCCGAGTCCCCAGCACAGACACCGAGTCCAGGCTGCTGGGCAGCTTTCTATCCCCAGAACCCACTCACCCACTCATGCTGGTGAGGACAGCTCCCTTTTCCTCCCATTCCCCCTCCCCACTCCTCTCTTAGGAGCAGAAGCAACTCTAAACCACACCAGACACAACCAAAGAGACCACGACGCCCCATAATCCAACAAGTCAACTTCCCGAGCTCAAACACCAACCGATTTTTTTATCCCCATTTTTTTCTTTCCCCCCTCCTTCCCCCGCCTTATAAAAAAAAAAAAAAAGAAATTGACTTTTGTTTGGAGTTTGTGAAAAGTGGGACTCGGGGCCCAGTCAATGGGGCTCCCCGCAGCGCGGGCTGAGTGGAGCCATCTCGAACCAGTCAGCCGCGGCACCAATTAATCCGCTCTTTGTCACAGCCCCGGCCCCAGCAGCAGCAGCAGCAGTAGCAGCAACACATTTGGCCATTGTTCAGACCTTCATGCAACGGGATTTACCCTTTTCAAAGAGGCAGTTTTGTCCCAAAGAGTTCGAGCGGAAGTTTCTCACTGACAATTTGCCCCAAATAGATAGATTTGTCAGCAGCAACCTTTAAAAGCAAAAAGCCACGGAGGGAAAAGGGGAGGAAGGGGGAAAAAAAAAATGGAAGAAGGGTTGGGAGGGAAGAGCAAGTGCATCCTTGTCCATCTGTCTGTCTGTCTGTCTGGGGTCTGTCCTGGGCAGGTGGGGTGGGCACAGGGTTTGAGGTACAGAAGGGCAAAGTGGCATCGATGGGGGCTCTTGTTCATCTCAAGGCAGATGTAGCAAGGGAGCTCCCCGGCGGGTCTATAGCTGCTCTGACTTCTGAAAGCCTTTCAGAGAACTTCTTTTACATGGCATTGTCATGCCTGCTCCACAGCACCGGGCTAGGCTGGCCAGGGTTTCCCAGCCTCAAATACTCTGCCTTACCCCTGAGAGCAGCACCCTTCACCTGACGTGGCGTTGCCACCACAAAGCCACATTCAAACCAAAGCAAGCAACTTTTTTTTCCTCAGACAGACTGGTGTGGTTTTCCTTCCAGTGCACTAGGGCCAGTATCCCAGGCAGAAAAGTGTAAAACAAGCCCATAGGTATTTCCTGCCCTCCCACCAATGCTGCTATGCTCTTTTTGGGCACATTCCTCTTGGACTTGAAGAGCTGTTGGCACGAACGGAGAGGTCGAACCTGCTCTGTTGCAAACTGCAGCTGTTCACACACACTGCTGTTGCTCCCTCCCTCAGCTGGTGGCACTGCCCAATATCCCTGGCTCACACATGGGACCTGCCCTTCCTTACAACACCTCACCACATGCTTCAAAACCAGAAAGGGAGCAATCACAGGAAGCTGTTTTCTCAGCTTGGGCTCCAGCAGATCCAGGTCCATAGGTACACAGCCTCTGCTGGCAGCATGGGGACAGCCCTGCTCTCACATTGGAGGGCAGCAACTGGGAAGTCCTCAAGCCTGTCAGGCTGACCTCTCTTAATAGCACAATTTCTGGGAAAAGTGGAAAAAAAAAAAAGTGTCTAATCTCACCCATGACCCCACCTTCTGTTACACTTGTTGAGTGTCTGGCAGGCTTCTGTGAGCACTGTGGTGCCTAGAACCATAGCCCTGCTTTTTCCTTGGAAAGGCTGGAAGATGTTTAGCCTGACATAGGTTGTTCTTTGCATACAAGAAACTATAATCTCATCACAGAGACAGCAAGTGCCACCTGCCCTGCTCCACAGGCCTTTGCACTGCACAGAAGGCAAATTCACAGGAGAACAAGTAGTTCTGCTGCAGTCACGGCGTTTATCTCTTGCTATTCAGGCAGTTTGGCTTCCCAAACAAAGCTGATGAAACCCAGTTTGCAGAAGTGGATCTGCTGCAGCTATCTGACCAAAAGGAGGGGCATGAGAAAGGGATGCAAGGCAGCTATACAGCCCTAAAACACTGCAATGAACCCTGGAAACTCCACTGGTGGGTGACAGCCAGCTCAGCTCTTCTGTCAGACTACTTGGTCTCGCTGTATCTTAAATGGATTTGATCTACATTACTCAAAGAACCTCATTGTTTGAGGATCGCCCAGCCCGCTGGTGTTTATTTGATGGAATTCCCAAGGCACTTCCTGAAAGACACAAGAAAAATGAAGGCCAAGTTCAAACTGACATAAAAAACGTCACCAGCCTGCTTTATGCCCAGCAGGTTCCCCTCAGCTTGCTTACACCTGTCCCTGGAAAGGGAAAAAGGTACAAGTGACTGTAACCTAATTGTAAACCAGCCAGAAGCAGGGGTTGGTTATAGTTAGGTTAGGGCTACTCCAAGGGAACTGGTTTACAGCAAAACTAGAACACACTGAGCTAGAACTGAAACATCAGGCTTGAAGACACCAATGGATGTCACATGTCCCCTGCACTGGGGGCAAAATGGTCAACAAACAGTAGCAGAGCAGGAGATTCCTCGGTGGCAGCAGGCAGGTGTGAGACCTAAGACCTGCCCCCTTTCCTGAGGAATTTCAAGGGACCACAAAGGCAGATCAGTTAGGATGGACACACCTTGCACTGGGGGAAGGCTAAAAGTCAGTTGGTATCATTGCAAATATATATTCACGTAGAGTTTTCTCCAGAAGTCCAGGGAAGAGAGATGCCCATGTGGCAGCTCTCCTGTGGAGGCCTCACTTGTTCAGCCCTCGTGGAAATGCACAAGTAAATTAACACTGATCTTCCCAGGCGTGGGAAAAGCACTGGTACCAGGGAATATGGTATTCCCTAGGAAGCTTAGCTGTCCCACTCTTTGTTCCCTTAGCATGACAGGCCCTGGCTGTCAATCAGATCAACAGAGCTCCCAAGACCAAAGCTCTTCTTCCCCCTCAAGTAGTAGGTTTGCTTATCATTCCCAACAGAAGAAAGATCCAGCTACTGGATATGACAGAAAATACTCTACCAGCTGTAGTGTGTTTACCACAGAAAAACTGAACTTAAGAAGAATCTAGTTACTCTGTTTTCCTGTCAGGTGCTGGATCGTGTCAACCTCAAGACAGCAAAAGCACCAGGTGGATTTGGGCAGCATCAGCCAACACTGACTGCAATGACAATATGTAGAAGGTGTCAGTAATAACCAAACAAATGCTCCTGACAGTATAAAACTGGCTAATTAACCATATGGTAGATTTAAAAAGACTTCCCATTTGTATTTGCAGCCAAATTACAGTATTTGGATCACTCTTGGGGTTTCCTAAAGATTTGTATTTGCAGCCAAATTACAGTATTTGGTTGGGGTTTCCTAAACGTCACAATTTAATATGCAGTGTAGTCTCTGCACTTATAAAAGCATTGTTGAGCAATAATCAGCCCATTGGAATTCTAAATTCTACTGCTTGAACTGAGTGACCTGCCACTCATCTTTGCCTACCAGTATCAGACCACTTCCATAGACCAGGGCAACAATGGAAAGCAATTAATGCAAGTATTACAAGTTGTTATTACTCCACAAGGAACTTCCCATGGTGAATGGACATCCATGCCAGCCCTCAGAGTTTTAGATTCAGTGCTTCGGTACTTTGAGCTCTGTAGCACAGCACGAAGAACTAAGTCCCAAGATAAAAGCCTGTCCTGGGGTTCTGATCACACATTCCCCTGATTCATTCCTCATGGAAAAGAGGGACATACAGTTACTGGATCACATCTCCCCAAAGATATTCCCTATCCCATATCCAAGCACCTGTATTTCCCCAATACTTACAGTGATAAAATGTTCTTGTGACAATTGCAGCAGAACTGCATCTGGCAAAACCCCATAAGGACACAAGTGAAAAATACCTGAAGTCTCTTTTGAGAGCATCTAAGAGGTTGGAATCCCTGGGTTGGTGGCATGTAATTGCCCCACACTGCAGAAAGCACTCCAGGCACCAGGGTTTGGGAGTCACTAAAACACATTGCAAGTTCAAGGATGTGCATTGCATTTGAATGGTGAAACCTTAGGTAAGGACTGACAGGACTCTTCAGGTCAGATAGGTTGCCTAAAACTTTGATTGTCCACACCAAATTCTGCAGATCTTATGCACACTAGCAATCCCATTCAAAGTTCTTTAAGCTACTACCTATTTCATATTTATGATGGAAGACCACGGGAACAGAATCTGTCACGGGAATGTTTCCATTGGACTGTATTCTCTGTTCAAATAGAACAAGAGCAAATAGCTGCAGGAATTCCATCCTTTGACAGAAAAATATGGCAGACCTCTTTCCTCTTTTCCTGGGGGTCAGAGTTCTGGATTATGTTACACAGGCTGAGGACACTGGTTTCTCAAGCTCACCATCCTGGCCTCATCAAGGCCTGAAATCTCAAAAGGCAGAAAACCCCACCTGACCTCACAGCACATGGAGCCAAGCTCTTCTTGGCTTGGACTTGCCAGTAATTGCTTTACCTGCAAAGATATTCTGTGACCTATGTTTCAGGGAGAGCAAGCATGTCTATAAATGTCACAGACATTCATAAAACTATTCATCTCTTCTTAAAAACCTATCTGCACCCACTGACTCAATACTTTCAAGCAGCACTGAATGCAATGTGCTGACTCAATGCTGCATCTGGAAGAATTTATTTTGGTTGGCTCTAAATTCATTTCCCAAAATAGATACCACTGATCTGCTCTCCAGCCAATATCAAGAGATATAGCTAAATTGAAGTCAGTGGAGCTGAGCCATTACATTGCCAGCCAGAAGTGCAGCCCTACCTAAGAGCATTCTTTGCTGCCACTACACAGCACTTTGTGCAGTTGCCTCAGAGGTCAGCTGGCTAATAGGTTTCTACAGAAAAATTTGGGAGGCCAATCTACCATAGAAATGATTACACTCCAAGCCTGATCAATCAGGGTCACAGCTGAGGCAACAGTTTCCTGCACACAAACAGGTGCCTGGACGTAACCAAAGCTATTAGTTTAACAGATTGGTCACATTATTTTGAAACATCACAGCACAGCTCCAAGATGCATTTCTTCTTTGCAGCCAGCATCCTTTTGTTGGCAATTTAGAACTGTTAAAAGCATAGACTCAAATCTTAAGTTTTCTTTAATTGGGACAATAATAAATCTGCCCTTGTCCTCAGGCCTCTCGCTACTTTTATACAGCTGTGCCTCTGCTGGCTTCCTTATTGATACTGTCCTTTGTGTTTGTGTCAGGGAAACCCAAACGAGGCTGTTTCTCTCTAAATTAGATTGCAGCTGCTGCTGCTTCATTGGCTTCTTACGACACTTTGATTTATCTCTAACTAGCAAACTAACAAACAAGTCAAGCTACTAACCAGAGCCGCTTTGTGAAGCGCTTGTCTCACATTGTCTGGATGGGATCAGGTACCAGTGCAGGCGTATAAGCCAAGGCTGACATATCCCTTTCAAAGCCATACGTGATTAATGGGGCATTTCATTGCTGCAAGTGAACTCAGCCCCGTTCCACCCCTGAATACGAGCATGGAGAAGAAAGCGCCACGACTTGCAGAGATGCTCTCCTCTCACTTCCCTTCCTTGGGTGCAATTTTCCCCTGCCATTCTGCACGGGGTGGCTTTGCTCACCGGGTGCACACGTGGCAGACAGCAGAGCTGCATGGTCACTCTTTTCATGCAGTCATTAACTCACCACGTTTTCGCTGGCACACGCAGGGAACTCACGTCTTCCCCAGCTTCCTGCTGGATGGATGACTCAGGATGGAGGGTGGGCTGAGGGCAGCTCCGGCCCTAAAGCCACCAGAGGTGCCCTCACGGGGGTACCTTGGCACGTGGGGATCAAACAGGTGCCACCAGCTGCCGCGGGAAGGTGGTTTCACTTTACAAAGGCTACATAAACACCAGGAAATCCTTCTCGTGCCGGGTGAGAAGGAGCATCCGCAGGACAAGCCTTTTCCCTTCCTGTGTCTTGGATTTTCATATTGTAGAAAAAAATAAAATAAAAGAAGAAATAAATAAATAAAGCCTTTTCTTGCTCCTCCTGGAGAAAACTCACAGCATGAAGGTCTTTTTAAATGTTTTTGGTTTTTTTCAGTTTGACTAGCCGTGGTTCTCGGCACGAGGAGGCCCCAAGATGAAACATCACAGGATATTAGGGGTTGGAAGGGCCCTCCAAAGATCCAAGCCCACCCCCCCCTGCCACAGCAGGACTGATAAAACCCCCAACACCCAGGACAGGTCACTCAGAAAGGCATCCAGGCAGGTCCTGAAAGTCTCCAGAGGAGACTCCACAGCCTCTCTGGGCAGCCTGGCCCAGGGCTCTGTCACCCTCACAGCAAAGAAGTTTCTCCCCATGTTGAGGTAGAACTTCCCGTTTGAACCCATTGCCCCTCATCCTACCACAGGGCACAAGTGACAAGAGCTTGTCCTGCCTTCTTGCTGCCCTCGTGTATTGATAGACATGGATTAGATCCCCCCTCAGTCTCCTCCCTAGACTGAGCAGCCCCAGGCCTCTCAGCCTTTCCTCGGAAGGCCGGTGTTCCAGAGGCCGGGAGGAGGGCAGGGCAGCCCAGGAGCAGCACGTCCCTCCAGCAGCCCTGGCCCTGCTGCTGCTTGTCCCTCCTTGTCCCTCTGCCTGGCAGCCAGACCTGGAAACAGGTCTGTGCCACCGAAACACAAGCCCTGACTGGCAAACGGAAGGTGCCTCAGACTTCAGGGGTTGGATTTAGCAGCGCAGAAGAACTAAACCCAGCGGGGTTGTTCAGCCTGGAGGAGAGGAGGCTCCGTGGGGACCTCATAGCGACCTCTCAGTACCTGAAAGGGGCCTATGAGAAGGTTGGGGAAGAGCTGTTCACTAGGGCATGGAACAATAGGACAAGGGATAATGGTTTTAAGGTAGAAAAGGGTAGGTTTAGGTTGGACATCAGGACAAAGTTCTTTACCATGAGGGTGGTGAAGCACTGGAGCAGGTTGCCCAGAGAGGTGGTGGAGGCCCCATCCCTGGAGACATTCCAGGTCAGGCTTGATGGGGCTCTGAGCAACCTGATCTAGTGTGAGATGTCCCTGCTTATTGTAGGGGGTTGGACTAGAGGACCTTTAGAGGTCCCTTCCAACCCAAGGCACTCTATGATTCGATGATTCTTCCTTGCTGCTGCTGCTGCTCGGGGGTTCTTCACCTCACCACGTGCTCTCTGGAATCCAACTCTGTCAGGTGCTGTGGGAAGCCGTGGATCCCTCTCCTGATTCAGCCTTGCCACAAGGAACTCTCACCCACCTGCTCTGCGATCATCGAGATCACCTTTTTATACATTTATATAGAAGTTTATGCATCTCTTCCTCACCCCATTACTCCTTTTTTTCCATGTTGCCATAAACTTGTTCCGGTTTCAATTTCCAACCTCTGAGTCTCTCTTCCTTATTCCCCTTTTACCTTCCCTTGGTAGGGTGGAGGGTGGGGGGGGGTTAACAGAGGGCAATTCTGCCCTCTGGTTTGTGGTTTGTCTTGACCACTGAGCTGAGACATGTCCCAAAGCAGGGTCCATTTACCCAGGGTGCCATAATCTAATCCACGCACAGAGTCAAGACATTTGCTTTATGCCAATCCTGCACAGGAAGGAGGTGGTAGGTGGTAAATCCACAAAGCTTTCATACCTTTTGAGACATAAACTGGGTCTTAGACAGAAAATAGTGATAAAGAAGAAACTACAGTAAAGAAAAATGAGTTGTCAGCCATTTTGTCACTCCTAATTCTGGGCATGAGGGCAGGAATGTCCCTGGCTCTTGCCTGGCACATGCAGTGAAGAAAGCTTCTTGTACACCCTGAAGAAACAGCAGCTTCTCCTGACAGGAGAAAATAGCTCTATCTTTTCCTTCCTTAACTCAAACTATCACAGAATCATCATGGCTGGAAAGGACCTCTGAGATCACCAAGTCCAAGCATCAACACAAAAAAGGCCAACCAACCAAACCCAAACAACCACTTGCCCTTACTGAGCCTCCCACAATTGGCCTCAGCCCATCGATCCAGCCTGTCCAGGTCCCTCTGCAGAGTCTCCCTGCCCTCAGGCTGAAGTGTCAACACTTCCACTCAGTTTGGTGTCATCTGCAAACTTACTGAGGGTGCACTCAGTCTCCTCATCCAGATCATTGATAAAGATGTTGAGCAAGACCAGGCCCAACACTAGGCCCTGAGGGACACCACTGGTGACCAGCACCAACTAGGTGTGACCCAGAGTACACTTGTCCATGCCATGATTAAACAGCTTTTCCAGGAGAATGCTGTGGTCCTACCACAGGCCTTACCATGGTTCAGGTAGGCAATGTCCACAGCCTTTGCTTCACCCAAAAGGTGGGTCACAGGGCCGTAGGAAGAGATCAGGTTGGTCAAGCAAGACCTCCCTTCCATAAACCCATGCTGGGTGGGCCTGATCCCCTGGCTTCCTTGAACTGATTGTGTGAGCTCACTCAAGGTGAGCCTCTCCATGATCTTTCCTGGTACCGAGGTCAGGCTGATGGGCTTGTAGTTCCCCAGATCCTCCTTCCAGCCCTTCTTGTAGATGAGGTCCCATTAGCCACCCTTCAGTCCTCTGGGACCTCCCCTGTTGACCAGGATTGTTGATAAATGATGGAGAGAAGCTTAGCAAGCCCCCCCAGCAGCTCCCTCAGCACTCTGGGGTTCATCCCATCAAGTCCATAGACTTGTGAGTGTCCAGATGCAGAAGCAGATCATTAACTACTTCCTCCTTGATTACAGGGCGGGGGGGTGTGTTCTGCTCTCTGTCCTTCTCTTCCAGCTCAGGAGGCTGAACACCCTGGGGGGAGCTGGTTTGACTATTAAGAAGGGGGGCAAAGAAGGCATCAAGTATCTCAGCCTTTTCCTCATCCTTGCTGGCAATGTTCCCCCCCACAGCCAGTAAGGGCTGGAGATTCTCCCTGGCTCTTTTATTATTATTATTGATGTATTTATAAAAGCTTTTCTTGTTGTCCCTTATGTCAGTGGCCAAGCTGAGCTCCAGGTGGGCTTTTGCCTTCCTGATTTTCTCTCTGTGTGACCTAACATGGCACATGGGGGCAGCTACTCCTGGGCCTTTGAGATTTCCTTCTTGAAGAGCATCCAGCCTTCCTGGACCCCTTTGCCTTTCAGGACTGTCTCCCAAGGGACTCCATCAACCAGTGTCCTGAACTTCTGCCCTCTGGAAGTCCAAGGTGGAGAGTTTGCTAACCCTCCTCCTTACATCACTAAGAATTGAAAATGTCACCATTTTGTGATCTCTCAGCCCGAGATGTGCTCCAAACACCACATCTCCCTCTAGTCCTTCTTTGTTTATGAAGGGGAGGTCCAGTGTGGCACCTCCCCTGGTAGACTCACTCACTTGCCAGTTGTGTCAGGAAGTTCTCCCACACACTCCAGGAACCTCCTAGTCTGTCTGCTCTCTGCTGTGTTACATTTCCAGATGTCTGGTAGGTGGAAAATTCTTGCACAGAACAATACTTGAGGTTTTCCTGATCTTACCCACCTGCTTCCCATTGAGAAAGAAGGATGAAAACAGCACAGACACACAATCTTCTGCTACATCCATATGCTTCTGGCACCTTGGGTTAGCTTTAGGTGAGATGTGAGGAAGAAATTGTGGAGTGTGAGGGTGGTGAGAGCCTGGCCCAGGTTGCCCAGGGAAGCTGTGGCTGCCCCATCCCTGGCAGTGTTGAAGGGCAGGTTGGATGGGGCTTGGAGCAACCTGGGCTGGTGGGAGGTGTCCCTGCCCATGCAGGGGGTTGGAACTGGATGGTCTTGAAGGTCCCTTCCAACTCAAACCACTCTGTGATTCTATAAACTTCCTGTGCACCCCCAGCCTACTCGCTGGTGGGATGGTGTGAGAAGCAGATAAGACCTTGACTCTGAAAGCACTGCTGAGCTGTAACAAAAACACCTCTGCATTATCACCACTGTTTTCAGCACTAATCCAAAACACAGCCCTGTTCCAGCTACTATGAAGAAAATTAACTCTCTTCCAACCAAAACCAGCACAAGAACACATGCCAGCTTCTGAACTGGTAACTATTTGTATTTCCAAGGCATTGCAAGGAGACAGTAGATGTTCTTTACTGTGCTATCACCTCCTGTGTAGGACTGCATCAGAAACAAAATGCTAAATATAATGGCAAATGCTAAATGGTAATAATGGTTCAAATGACAAATACTAAAATGCAGTGGTTTTCAGGTGGCTTTGAGTTTACAGGGCAAAGAATTGTGGTTGACCTGAGATCTGCCTCACTAGCACAGGGGATGCCCAGGGCCAAGTTAATCATCTGTCTTTGTTTTGGTCCCATGCCCTGCTAATGTCATCTGCTTCCCTGTTGCTTTGGGTGTTGCTCAAAGAGGTGAACTGTCTCCCTGGAAGCAGCCTGGGAGTTACAATCTGTCTGCATGCCCTGATCCTCCAGTTTCTTTGCTTTCTGGGATCTCCCTGAGCAACTTCCCAGCCTTCTGGACAGTGTCAGGCAGGACCAGGCTTGTCCAGACTGAAGGCATTGGTCCCACGGGGAGCAAAGAGCAGAAACTCACCAAGATCTCAGTGCTGTCCAGAGTTGTGCAGTCCTGGTACAGGCACAAGAGGGATCTCCCATGACCTGGGACAGAAGGACAAAAGATGAAGGGCAGAAGGACAGGGACGGTGTATTTGGGGCTGGGCTGAGCATGACATTCCCCCGGGGGCCACAGCCAGGGAGGGGGAAGGCAGCTGTGACACACTTAACACCTCGCATAGGGTGGCAGGGGTGACAAAACGTTGACTGAGAGACATTGGAGGGCATCGAAAACCCCTCAGCAACTTCTGCTCCTGCTCTCTGCTGCTGTCGCTCACCTCAGCCGGCACCGGCGGGGAAGATGCTCTTTCCTCCCTGCCGGATGCTCAGCTCTTGTCTCCCTTCAGCTGCTCCACCAGCTCCCACCTCACCATTTGCAGGAGGGGGAGGCT
>NW_009953081.1:7593-8546 GCF_000747805.2 Chaetura pelagica | reverse complement strand
GCTCCCCGGGCTGGGGCAAGGACAGGGGGGGGTCCCACCTCCCCACGGGAAAAAATACCAAAAAAAAGAAATGAAATCTCGATCCGTTCTTTTCTCTTTTTGCCTTTTTCTTTCTTTCTTTCTTTCTTTTTTTTCTTCCCGAGGGGAGTCCCTTTTTCTGACAGCGAGGGCACAAGGCGAAGGGAGGGAGGGGCGGAATCACCTCTCGCATTTTCGCGTTGGAAGCCGCTCAGGGGGTTCATTAATATCATTAGCATTTAACCCCCTCCCTGCCCCCTCCCCTTCCCTCCGGGCTGACGTCAGGCGGCGGCAGGAGTTGGGGGGAAGGCGAGGGAAGCTCAGTGGGCGAGGGGCGTCCCTCTCCCCTCCCCAGCGCTGCCTGTCCCTGCCTCCCCGCCGATATTACAGGGGCCAGAGCCTGGAGCTCAAAGCGGAAAGTCAGCCAGCGTAATGAACTTCTGGAAACCTTTCCCTTTTTGTACCATTCAGTTTCTGAGAGGCAAAGTGTGGTAATAATTTAACATATCTATTATACAAGTTTAGTGTTTTCATTGTTCAGCTCTGACCTCCCTACCAGTAAAAATAAGCTGCTTTTCTATAGTCAAGCTGTAAGCAGTATTCCTGCTCCTCAAAACTGCATAGTATCAGAACTGAACTGTCAGATAGCCAATAATCTACTCAGCAACAGTAAGGCTACTTTTAAGAAATTCTGCTTGATTCTTTTGTGTAGCTGATCCAATTATTTTCAGAACCTAGGCGGGTTTTGTTTGTTTTTTTTCTTTTTTTTTTTTTTCTTTTTTTTTTTTTTTTTCTTTCGTTTTTCCTTTTTTTTTTTTTTTAATTTTTGTTTTTAATTATTTCTTTTCCCTTCATTACCTCGTCCCCTTCTCGTGTCCCCGTCCCTCGGGGAGGACATCGAGGATGTTCGGGCCCCCGCGGCGGGACCAGCAGCA
>NW_009953081.1:2242-2549 GCF_000747805.2 Chaetura pelagica | reverse complement strand
GGTCGGTGTTCCCTGCCCGACGGAGGCTGCTGCGGCTGCGGGCACTGGGGGAACGCGGCAGTTTTCCAGGCTGGGGCAAGGCAGAGCTCTGCCCGTTCCTGCCCCAGCGCAGAAAACAACCATCCCTCCCCTCTTGCCCCCGCACATCCCGCCGAGCCTCTCCAGGAGCCCGTCCTTGCTCCCCCCGCGCCAGCCTCCCCGTGCCCGCGGCGGAACGGGGCTCCCGCTGGGAATTACTGGAGCTCCGGCCTCCCTCTGGGAATTACTGGAGCTCCGGCCTCCCTCTGGGAATGCTGGCAGCCCGGCT
>NW_009953081.1:1774-2169 GCF_000747805.2 Chaetura pelagica | reverse complement strand
GGGCAAGGACAGAGGGGTGGTCCCACCTCCCCACGGGAAAAAATACCAAAAAAAAGAAATGAAATCTCGATCCGTTCTTTTCTCTTTTTGCCTTTTTCTTTCTTTCTTTCTTTCTTTTTTTTCTTCCCGAGGGGAGTCCCTTTTTCTGACAGCGAGGGCACAAGGCGAAGGGAGGGAGGGGCGGAATCACCTCTCGCATTTTCGCGTTGGAAGCCGCTCAGGGGGTTCATTAATATCATTAGCATTTAACCCCCTCCCTGCCCCCTCCCCTTCCCTCCGGGCTGACGTCAGGCGGCGGCAGGAGTTGGGGGGAAGGCGAGGGAAGCTCAGTGGGCGAGGGGCGTCCCTCTCCCCTCCCCAGCGCTGCCTGTCCCTGCCTCCCCGCCGCCATTACC
>NW_009953081.1:0-492 GCF_000747805.2 Chaetura pelagica | reverse complement strand
AAAAAGAAGAAGGGTGTATTTCCATCCGCACAGGCAACGAATGTATAGGCTCGGAGTTGCCCCGACGGAGTTTGGGCCCCGGGGAATCACAAAACGCCGCTTCTCGGGGAAAAGCGGGCAGAGAATTCCCGGGAATTGCAGCTCCGGAGGCGGCGGGGAAGGGGGGTTGGTTTGTCCCGCCGGGACGCGGGGGGTTGTTGGAGGGTCTGCGGTCCTGGGGTGGATGAGGGCAAGGTATAAAGGGCAGGAGGGAGCTGAGAGGTGCTGCGTCTCTCGGGGACTTTATGCAACGTCCTGCGCCACAATCATTTCTTTTTTAAGAGTTTGAAAGTCCGGTCACTCAAATCACACGGAGCCGCGTAAGCAACTCTATTGAAGGAGGATTTAAATGCGGTGCTTTGCACACCATTTCCAGCTACAACAAATAATCCTGCAACGAGGAAAGCAGAAACAACTTAAAAGTCACATTTTCCTTAATCCTAAATCCATGCA
>NW_009953080.1:153568-161316 GCF_000747805.2 Chaetura pelagica | reverse complement strand
ACCACAGAGGAAGAACCCTTTGAGGAGACATTGATGAACACCAAGGGATGCAAATCCAGAGGTATCACATTTTTAAGGCAAAATGTTGAGCAGTTTAGGAAAGAGTTTGTTCTTTTTGCAAGTTCCTAGCAGAAATCCAACTGAACAGCCCCAAATGGTGCTTATCCAAACAGTTTCATAGGGCAAAAAAATGCAGTTGGTGATGTTTCCACCCAAAATCCTGACTTCTCCACATCCTGAGGTTTGTCTTTGTGTTGATAGTCATGAGCCCATGTGGTGTATCATGTTTGCAGGCAAATGGTGTAGATCAGGAGGAACATGGTTCTCATCTTGATGTGCCTCCACCTTTGGAAGCTCTTGGTGGTGAAACACAAAGTCTTCCTTGGATTATTTGGAGCCAAAAGTGTTGACCATGTCCTTTTTTACTGGCTTTTTCAGAAATCTTCTCCTGAGCCCCAGCAAACAGTGCTCAGGGGCCTCTTGAAAAACTTCTGGGTGGGGCAGTTTGTCTTCTCCTGGGCTCCAGGAACCTCTTCTAGTTCAGGTTTGAGCTCTGTCACGTTCTTTTCACCAAAGCCGAACCCATCACACCAGCCTCTGGTCCTGCAAGAGACCTTAACATGTCCCATTTAATTAAACAGATCCCAGAAGGCCCAGATTTAGAAAATTAACTTATTTTCAGCTCCCTTTTTTTTTTTGCCATGGGAGGGTGGCCACAAAAGGATGTTGCTGTGGGGTCCTGACTCACTCAGGTTAATATGACTCGTCAAATGACCAAATTGCTCATAAATATAATAGATCCACAACTAAGTGTCAATTAAGAATAATAATCCAGCCCTCTGATGTTCCCACCCATTACAGATGCAGATTAATTTCTATCTCTTAAAATGTCTGTTTCTCTTCAGAGTCGTTGCAATTTCTTGCTAATCAAATATAACAATAGGGTGTGAAATGACCCACTATAGAAAGGGAGATTTAGGACTGGTTTTCAGCACTGGTTTTAGAGGTGAGCCTGGAGCCCCAGGGGAGTGTGAAGAACTCTACAAACCAGACTAGACTTCTTAAACTAGACATAAGGAAGACAATTTTTTTACAATGAGGGTGGTTAAACGCTGGCCCAGGTTGCCCCAAGAGTTGGTAGAGGCTCCATCCCTGGAAACATTCAAGATCAGGTTGGATGAGGCTCTGAGAAACCTGATCTAGTGGAAGATGTCCCTGCTTATGGCAAGGGGGTTGGACTGGGTGACCTTTAAAGGATCCTTCCAACCCAAACTGTTCTATGGTTCTTTGTCTATGAGAAACTCCTCAACAAGAGAAGTGTTGGAGGGCCCTGCTGTGAGGGAACCTGCAAGTACTGGAGGACAAATCTAGGAGGAGAAGATGGGGAGAGATGAATCTGTTAAAATATGAGCTAGTTCCTCTCTGTTCATTTTCCAACCTGCAGGGTGTATGTGATGCAGTTGTGGGTGTTTCTCTTCATCCTGAAGCAGATGTCTAAGACAAGCAAACCACCCTGTCCTATTTCTCCCTGTACAAACCTGTACAAGCCACCATGGAGGAGAAACTTCACATGATGCCTGAGTCAAAGGAAAAGAGGTGGGAAGCCTCAGGGAGCCACGCTGGGAGGATGGGAAGAGCAGTGCAAGGACCTCATCTACCACGGGTTTGGGGCAGGAATTCCAGATTCCCCATGTAAGCCCTGGAAAAGAACCCGTGATGATTCCTGGAGTTCTCCAGTAGGACTCCTGGTTTCCAGTGTAAACAGGATGCACTGCTCTTGCCAAACGGGTTGTGTGTTGGTTTGGTTGGGGTTTTTTTTGCCCGTTTAGCATTTCTGCAGGTGATCTCATTGGGGAATTTGGTCACGTAAACCCAGTCTGATGATCACATTCCACCTCCATGATTGGAATATCTTGGAGAAAGAAAGATTTTTCTCTGATGAGGGGCTGAGTGAGATAGCATGATCACCAAAGACATCATCATGCTCATTTGGAGTCCTGGGCCTTAATCACACGTGAACTGAAGTCCCTATGATGCTCTGGAAGGAAAAAATGCCTTGAGAATTCTTGTCCTTCAGCTTTGCCTTCAAACCTCTTGGTTTTGGTCTTGTCAGGACCAAAGAGATCCTGAAAGTAACTGGAGTTGTGCCCCTTTGGTGTTGCAAAGCATGAACGTTGTTAGCAGAGGGTGGAAAGGACTGGGTTGACTTTATTTAATGGTTTAAAATGTATTAGAGAAGCAGGTACCTCCAAAGTTCATGGAAGCTCTGAGGTCCCACTGCAGGATTAGCTGGATTTTTACCACACTAGTTCTCAGATCAGATCAATTGTCCTAATAACAGCTGTTCATTGGGAAAAACCCAGGGGATCATCCAGACATTTATGGAAATAAGGAGATGAAACTATCCAAGCTTATTAAATCTTTTCTGGAAAACAATTAATCTTGCACTTGAGTTGGTTGGTTTTTTAATTACTGTGGCACTCCTGTTGGGAACCTCATGACTGGGGGTGGAAGCAGAATTTGCTCAGGATCACATGTTTTTCCTGGAAGAGGGTTTCCATCCAAAAATTAGGATGTAAACAAATATGTAAAGCATGTGTAGGTGGAGTTTGTGGAGGTAGTTAGTGGTCAGGTGTCCATACCCCTGGGCTCCCTTGTTTCCGGAGGTGACGCCACACAAGCCATATAAAAGCTTTGCATTTTGATGCTCACACCAGTTCATTTGACTTCTCCTTCACTCACCTGCACTGGTGAACTGGTAAGTCTTTCTTGGATTTATCAGGGAATAATGCAATGGTTGTGTTGCTTGGTTGGTCTGGTCAAGATAAGATGTTACTGATTACAGGAGAGCTTTGCTTCTGGTCTTTCCAGGAGTCACCTGGAATGAGGGGAGAGGGTGTTTGTAGCTTGCAAATGTTCTGCCACCTCTTCAGAAGCTGTGGTTGTCTCTCAGCCTTCTTTGTATTCTATCTTCATTCATTTTTTTTTTTTTGGTACCTCATTAAGTCTGGAAATTAAATAAATTAGTGGATGCTACAGAGTTAGTCTTAGGCCTTCAAAGAGATGAGTGGGAAGGAGCATCATCTGGGAGAAGGAAGCTGCAGAGCAGCTTAGGGCAAAGCTGCAGGAGACATCTGGGACAAGTCAAGATGAGGAAATGAATTGGAAATAGGAGCTGCAACCTCTGGGCCAAGCCCTCTTTTATGAGGGATGAGCCCATTCATTTTGATGCAATTCCAAAGTTCTACCATGATCTTCAGCTGGAGGATTTGGGATAGTGTCTGAACTTGTGGTCTTTGGGCTTCATCCTTGGGTATCAGCAGCTCAATGTCTCCACAAAGGGAGATGTTCTCTGTGGTGTGTGTGAGGAACTGAAGAAGTGAGAAGGAAAAGATAGGCCTTGGGACCTCTGCTGATTTAAGACAATGAGAGATCATAGAATGATGGAATGGTTGAGTTGGGAAGGTCCTTAAAGATCATCTAGATCCAACCCCCCTGCATGGGCAGGGAAATGAACTCTTCTCATGTTATGGCTTCTACAATATCTAACTGTGCAACTCTCTAAAATTCATGGTTTGTGGCTCTAGTGATGTTTGCAGCTTCCCAAAGAAGGAAGGAAGGAATAACCTGGCACTGTTGGTTGTGGGGCTGCATCCACAGACCATTCCCAGGTGCCGTTTTTACCAACGGTCCTTTCCTCTGTCCTTCCACCAACTGCAACAGAAGTTCCAGGAGCTCAGGTTGGGAATGGTGGCTCAAGAAGAAATTGCCCCATCCCTGGCAGTGTCCAAGGGCAGGTTGGATGGGGTTTGGAGCAACCTGGGCTGGCAGGAGGTGTCCCTGCCCATCCAGATGGGGTTGCAATTCGATGGTCTTTAAGGTCCCTTCCAACTCAAACCATTTCATGATTCTCTGACTCTATGGTATGACGAGCATGTTCATTTGGTATCTCTCTTATCTTTCCCTCCAGCTCTACCAACCCCCCAGCACCATGTCTTACTTACAGCAGTGCAAGCAGCCCTGCCTGCCCCCCCAGGTCTGTGTGCAGAAGTGCTCCAAGTGTGTGGAGCCCTGCAAGACGGTCTGCGTGGAGCCCTGTGGGGAGGTCTGTGTGAAGCCCTGCCCTGTACCCTGTGTGGAGGTCTGCCCAGCACCCTGTGCCACCCAGTGCACCCAGTCCTGCAGCACCCAGTGCGTGGAGTCCTGTGCCCCCCGGTGCATTGATGTCTGTGTCAAGCCTTGTCCCACCCAGTGCCCCCAGTCCTGCAGCACCCAGTGCGTGGAGCCCTGTGCCCCCCGCTGCATTGATGTCTGTGTCCAGCCCTGTCCCACCCAGTGCCCAACCAAGTGTGTGGAGCCTTGCCCAGCCCCCTGTGTGGAGGTGTGTGCCACCAAGAGTGTTGAAACTTGCGAGACCGTGTGCCTGGAGCCCTGCACCACCTGCTGCTCCCGTCCCTGCTGAGCTGCTCGACACCACAGCCTCCCATGCAGCCCTAGAGCTCCATTGCAACAGGCTCCTGGGCACCCACGGACTGAAAACCAGGTTACAGACCCTCCTGCCATGTACCCAGCCCTATCCTGAGCTGGTCGCTCTACACTCACTTTGTCTTGGACAATATTCCTCTGACTATTTCCAGCCTGTGTCTTTGGTTCTGATGATACTTCTGCTACTGTTATCTCAGCACCTTTTTCTTGGTAACTGCAGTTGGCCAATATTACCCTGCTGGGCATCTTGGGAAGTTATTTAGCAATGGTTGTTCTGGAAGCAGCTGAGGTTGGAAGATGTCTCCCTTTCTGTTCTTTCATTCTTGTCTTTAATATATGTCCTCTTGTCTTTTAATGTCTATGTGCAGCAATAAAAATTGACCATCGATGGCATCACGTGCCTTTTGTCTTTATTTCATCCCCTCCTTTCCATGGCTTTGGACCCAAGGACATTTTCCTTTAGTTTTCCTTCCAGAAGTTGTTCTGGTTGTGGGGGATTTGTGCCTGAAAAGCAGGGCTGCAAAGACCTGCATTGGAGCCTGGAGTGATGTCTTCTGACACCCTAAACAAAATGCTTGAGTGAAGCAACTGAGAATTAGGCTCTTTGATGTGATGTCTGGCTGGAAAGTGCTCCTGTGGTGCCCAATGGGTTTGCAATGAGACAACCTGTGCTGCTCAAGAAGCACAGTCATTCTGCAGGTGCAGTTAGGAATGAATTTAGGCAGGAGAATAGATTTGCCAAAAAGCAGAGCAGGGAGACTCTGGAATATGGCAAGTCAGAAAATAGGAATCATGGAGTCATGGATTGGTTTGAGTTGAAGGGACCTTCAAGATCATCTGGATCCAACCCCTGCATGGGCAGGGACACCTCCCACCAGCCCAGGCTGCTCCAAGCCCCATCCAACCTGCCCTTCAACACCCCCAGGGATGGGGCAGCCACAGCTTCCCTGGGCAACTTGTTAAAGAAAAGAAAACCCAAAAATCTAAGCAGGAAGGAATTGAAATGTTCTTGATGAGCTTTTAATTATTTCTTCAACACCTTTTGATGGAGATGAAAATGGTAATTTTGAGGAATTCTTCCTGTGATCTTCACTGACTAAATACAGACAGTGGGGGATTTGGATTAGAGATTAATCCTCTTGTGGTTCAGGAACAGGTCTGAGCCCTGCAAGGCTGCAGTTTTGTCCCCAGCTTTGCTGCAGATACTTTGTGTGGCTTTGGGCAGGACTTATTATCTCTCACTTCCCCATCTCCAACAAGGAGCCACTCTGTGAGAGAGCAGTTGGTGTTTCAGGTTCATGAACACCTGGCAGGCTCAAGCACATTTGAATTCACTTCTAAATGAATCTTCTGTGTTTGGAATAATCATTTGGGGACTGCAGGAGGCCCATTGTCTGTTAGAACCATTTAAATGTTGAGTTTCAGAGATAATGTCCCCTTTGTCTTCCGTGTGCGTGCGACTTGCTCACCTCTGTCTCTGTGATGGCCACACCATTTCCCTGCCTGGGCTGTAAAGAATTGCTATCCACCTACCATATCATTATGGGAAGGGTGGAGGACATCTAATCTAGAAATGAAAAGAGTTATATTTAGGTGTGAGCAAACACTGTTACCAAATCAGCTTTTAATGAACCCCTGGGTGCAGGTGCAGTTTGGGCACCAGATTCCTTTTTGGGTTCATTCTGTCGACACCAAAAGGTGACACCATCAAACAGGAATAATGATAAACAAAACTTGTCTCAGGGAGGGAAACAAACCCGACACCTGAACACGCCTTTGGGGGCAGGTAGACAGAGCAGGGGTTGGGGGACCAGACATTCAACAGGACAAAAATGGAGGGACAGATGAGGAACGTGCACTTCTAGTTCCTGCAGTTGGACACAAACCTCTGGGGACTCAGCAATGAGCTCTGCCTGGCCAAGAACTGCTTGTTGCTGCCACGTTTGTCACTGCCCACTTCCAGGCATGGAAAAAGTCCTCTGATACAATTGCAGAATCATGGAATGGTTTGGGTTGGAAGGCACATTATAGATCATCTAGATCCAACCCCCCTGCATGGGCAGGGACACCTCCCACCAGCCCAGGCTGCTCCAAGCCCCATCCAACCTGCCCTTCAACACCCCCAGGGATGGGGCAGCCACAGCTTCCCTGGCCAACCTGGGCCAGGGTCTCATGACCCTCACAGAGAAGAATTTTCCTTTCAAGTCCAACCTAAATCTCCCTCCTCCAGTTTTAATCCTCTCCCCCTTGTCCTCTCACTACATGCCCTAGTAAAAAGTTCCTCTCCCAGCCTGTCTCCAGAGCAGAGCTGCTCCAGCCCTTGGATCATCTCCATGGCCTCCTCTGGACTCCCTCCAACAGCTCCTTGTCCTTCTTGTGTTGGGAGCTCCAGAACTGGACAGAGTTGTCCAGGTGGGGTCGCATGAGAGCAGAGCAGAGAGGGACAATCCCGTCCCTGGACCTGCTGGCCACACTGGTTTGGTGCAGCCCAGGACAGGGCTGGTTTCTGGGCTCCAGTGCCCATGGCTGGCCCAGCCTTAAGCTGGAGGTCACATGCAGCTATTAATGGGATCCATCCCGTAGGTGAGTCACCTATGACTGATTCCCAAGCATCTCCATCCAGCTCTATCAGCCCTGTTAGTCACTCACCATTTTCTCTTCTCCCCTCTCTGCTGCCAGCATTGCAGTCATCACAGATGGCAGCACCCAGCCCTTAAAACCCCAGAGGAAGTGGCACAAGAAACCTGCTGCTTTGTGCTCCTCATGCTTCCCGTGCCTGTAGGAAAACGTGTTGCAAAAGCCCTGACACTGCTCTCCTACATGCCTGTGGTTACCTCTGGGCATTGCTGAGATGTTCCCAACAACTTAGTGACATTTGATCCAGGTGAAGCTCAGGTTCATTAAGACCCTTGGCAAACGAGGCATGAATGAGGGATGTTAGGGCATGGGATGATGGATTTTTTTTCCATTTGCACCTTCTACACCCAGTGGAAACCTTGTCCACCACCTTGCCATGTGTCACCCATCCAGAGTGGAGACTGAGCTGTAATTCATAGGGTTAAATATGATCCCACAGGGCACAGCATTGAGGAAGACTCAAGGGAGACTTGAATTCCCTTTTCCATCAGATCTAAAGAATCATTTCAAGGGGAACAACGTTTTTCTGCAACATGAATCCAACCCCAGGAAGAAGAATTTCAGCCAGCCCAGACCCAGGGTTTGTAAGGAGATGGTTTAGGTGCTTCACTGAAAAAAACTACATG
>NW_009953080.1:126323-146764 GCF_000747805.2 Chaetura pelagica | reverse complement strand
CTTTGTCTTGGACAATATTCCTCTGACTATTTCGAGCCTGTGTCTTTGGTTCTGATGATACTTCTGCTACTGTTATCTCAGCACCTTTTTCTTGGTAACTGCAGTTGGCCAATATTACCCTGCTGGGCATCTTGGGAAGTTATTTAGCAATGGTTGTTCTGGAAGCAGCTGAGGTTGGAAGATGTCTCCCTTTCTGTTCTTTCATTCTTGTCTTTAATATATGTCCTCTTGTCTTTTAATGTCTATGTGCAGCAATAAAAATTGACCATGGATGGCATCACGTGCCTTTTGTCTTTATTTCATCCCCTCCTTTCCATGGCTTTGGACCCAAGGACATTTTCCTTTAGTTTTCCTTCCAGAAGTTGTTCTGGTTGTGGGGGATTTGTGCCTGAAAAGCAGGGCTGCAAAGACCTGCATTGGAGCCTGGAGTGATGTCTTCTGACACCCTAAACAAAATGCTTGAGTGAAGCAACTGAGAATTAGGCTCTTTGATGTGATGTCTGGCTGGAAAGTGCTCCTGTGGTGCCCAATGGGTTTGCAATGAGACAACCTGTGCTGCTCAAGAAGCACAGTCATTCTGCAGGTGCAGTTAGGAATGAATTTAGGCAGGAGAATAGATTTGCCAAAAAGCAGAGCAGGGAGACTCTGGAATATGGCAAGTCAGAAAATAGGAATCATGGAGTCATGGATTGGTTTGAGTTGAAGGGACCTTCAAGATCATCTGGATCCAACCCCTGCATGGGCAGGGACACCTCCCAGCAGCCCAGGCTGCTCCAAGCCCCATCCAACCTGCCCTTCAACACCCCCAGGGATGGGGCAGTCACAGCTTCCCTGGGCAACTTGTTAAAGAAAAGAAAACCCAAAAATCTAAGCAGGAAGGAATTGAAATGTTCTTGATGAGCTTTTAATTATTTCTTCAACACCTTTTGATGGAGATGAAAATGGTAATTTTGAGGAATTCTTCCTGTGATCTTCACTGACTAAATACAGACAGTGGGGGATTTGGATTAGAGATTAATCCTCTTGTGGTTCAGGAACAGGTCTGAGCCCTGCAAGGCTGCAGTTTTGTCCCCAGCTTTGCTGCAGATACTTTGTGTGGCTTTGGGCAGGACTTATTATCTCTCACTTCCCCATCTCCAACAAGGAGCCACTCTGTGAGAGAGCAGTTGGTGTTTCAGGTTCATGAACACCTGGCAGGCTCAAGCACATTTGAATTCACTTCTAAATGAATCTTCTGTGTTTGGAATAATCATTTGGGGACTGCAGGAGGCCCATTGTCTGTTAGAACCATTTAAATGTTGAGTTTCAGAGATAATGTCCCCTTTGTCTTCCGTGTGCGTGCGACTTGCTCACCTCTGTCTCTGTGATGGCCACACCATTTCCCTGCCTGGGCTGTAAAGAATTGCTATCCACCTACCATATCATTATGGGAAGGGTGGAGGACATCTAATCTAGAAATGAAAAGAGTTATATTTAGGTGTGAGCAAACACTGTTACCAAATCAGCTTTTAATGAACCCCTGGGTGCAGGTGCAGTTTGGGCACCAGATTCCTTTTTGGGTTCATTCTGTCGACACCAAAAGGTGACACCATCAAACAGGAATAATGATAAACAAAACTTGTCTCAGGGAGGGAAACAAACCCGACACCTGAACACGCCTTTGGGGGCAGGTAGACAGAGCAGGGGTTGGGGGACCAGACATTCAACAGGACAAAAATGGAGGGACAGATGAGGAACGTGCACTTCTAGTTCCTGCAGTTGGACACAAACCTCTGGGGACTCAGCAATGAGCTCTGCCTGGCCAAGAACTGCTTGTTGCTGCCACGTTTGTCACTGCCCACTTCCAGGCATGGAAAAAGTCCTCTGATACAATTGCAGAATCATGGAATGGTTTGGGTTGGAAGGCACATTATAGATCATCTAGATCCAACCCCCCTGCATGGGCAGGGACACCTCCCACCAGCCCAGGCTGCTCCAAGCCCCATCCAACCTGCCCTTCAACACCCCCAGGGATGGGGCAGCCACAGCTTCCCTGGGCAACCTGGGCCAGGGTCTCATGACCCTCACAGAGAAGAATTTTCCTTTCAAGTCCAACCTAAATCTCCCTCCTCCAGTTTTAATCCTCTCCCCCTTGTCCTCTCACTACATGCCCTAGTAAAAAGTTCCTCTCCCAGCCTGTCTCCAGAGCAGAGCTGCTCCAGCCCTTGGATCATCTCCATGGCCTCCTCTGGACTCCCTCCAACAGCTCCTTGTCCTTCTTGTGTTGGGAGCTCCAGAACTGGACAGAGTTGTCCAGGTGGGGTCGCATGAGAGCAGAGCAGAGAGGGACAATCCCGTCCCTGGACCTGCTGGCCACACTGGTTTGGTGCAGCCCAGGACAGGGCTGGTTTCTGGGCTCCAGTGCCCATGGCTGGCCCAGCCTTAAGCTGGAGGTCACATGCAGCTATTAATGGGATCCATCCCGTAGGTGAGTCACCTATGACTGATTCCCAAGCATCTCCATCCAGCTCTATCAGCCCTGTTAGTCACTCACCATTTTCTCTTCTCCCCTCTCTGCTGCCAGCATTGCAGTCATCACAGATGGCAGCACCCAGCCCTTAAAACCCCAGAGGAAGTGGCACAAGAAACCTGCTGCTTTGTGCTCCTCATGCTTCCCGTGCCTGTAGGAAAACGTGTTGCAAAAGCCCTGACACTGCTCTCCTACATGCCTGTGGTTACCTCTGGGCATTGCTGAGATGTTCCCAACAACTTAGTGACATTTGATCCAGGTGAAGCTCAGGTTCATTAAGACCCTTGGCAAACGAGGCATGAATGAGGGATGTTAGGGCATGGGATGATGGATTTTTTTTCCATTTGCACCTTCTACACCCAGTGGAAACCTTGTCCACCACCTTGCCATGTGTCACCCATCCAGAGTGGAGACTGGGCTGTAATTCATGGGGTTAAATATGATCCCACAGGGCACAGCATTGAGGAAGACTCAAGGGAGACTTGAATTCCCTTTTCCATCAGATGTAAAGAATCATTTCAAGGGGAACAACGTTTTTCTGCAACATGAATCCAACCCCAGGAAGAAGAATTTCAGCCAGCCCAGACCCAGGGTTTGTAAGGAGATGGTTTAGGTGCTTCACTGAAAAAAACTACATGGAAGTGGAAGAAACAAGAAGGGGGAAACTTTCTCATTTCTTGGCAATATGAAATGTTTCATCCTCTTTTTGGGGAAGGAAAACAGAGAAGGGTAGAAGCAGATTTTAAAAACCCAGGCTGCCCAACAGAGAGCTGCTGCCTTTCCCAGGAGCTGGGAGGACACCCAGACCCCCCCAGCACCACTCAGATTTGTACCAGCTGGAGATCTGGCCTGGTAGTCACAGACAAAACGATGAGGAATCACCTAAACTTGATGCAGAGATGTTCTGCTCACTCCAGAATGGATCCAAGTCATCCCTGAAATCTGGGTTCCTTGTGGGATCTTCACTCAAGGTCAGGAGAAGATAAATTATTAACAAATGAGGCAGTTATTAGCAGCTTGGGTGTGCCTTGCATTGAAAGGAACAAATCCCCCACACCTGAGAGAGGAGGTATCTCTCACAGACCTTGACTGAAGTCCAGGTGTATGGAGGTGTCAGTGGAGCAGGTTCTGGTTGTGAAAGATTCTGGTCATCAAGTTAATCTGTTGTAATCAGCTCCTGGGATTGACTTCTGAAAGGGTATAAAAGCCTTCCCTTCAGCAGGCTTGTTAACTTGGGTGGCTTTTTCTTCTCTCCTTCCACCAGCAGGAGATACCAGGTGAGTCCTGTGCATGTTCAGCTTTCTGCCTGGGGGTTCCTGGTGCTTTTTCCTGAGGGATGAAGGGATTTTTCTTTATTTTCTTTCTCTAATAAGAGCTCCAGCTCATCTCCCTGGCAAGTTCCCCTCCAGGCAGGTGAAAGCCACTTTATTTTGAGATTTTTCTGAGGCTCTAACTAGTGGCTTGCTGACTCTTTGGCCCAGCAAACCCTTGTCAACCCTCATCATTTTTCTCCAAGTGATAAGAATCCTTGTAGATAACCATGGGAGCATCAGCTACCAAGGGATGGCATCCACCAGCACCTGGTTTGGCACCCATGGAGCAGCCACAGGCTGATCCCTGCAGTCTCCTGGATCTCCAGTGCTCTGAGTTTCATTTCTTTGTGGGAAGTCACATCACCACTGGGCAGGAGGACAATTCACCTGCACTTACTGGCCAGAGAAATGGCTCTTTCTCTGAGGATCTCAAGAAACCAAGCAGAGGCTCTTGCCAGAAAGACCTATCAAATGATTTTTCTCTTTCAAAACTGCTTGCAATGCTGAGTGTCACCAGCCTTCTGCTCCTCCTTGGCTGCTTTTAAACACTCCTCAGATGTTCTCCTTAAACTAGACAAGCTTCCACTAACCTTTGTCTTGCTCCTTACCTTCTCAAAGCTGAAACCTTCAGAAAATAGTGAGCAGAGGGAAAGATGAAGGATTGTGTCTCCTCCCTTCCCTTCTGCAGCCATTTCCCTCTTGGGATCACAACTTTGTCAGGGTGATGCTTGTCTCTTGTAGTCATTTATGTTCATATATAGTGATTCCCTGAGGCCCTTAAGGGGGTGGCTGGTCCCCACAGAGGCAACTGTGGTGGGAACTCAGCAGTGTCATGGGGCAGCTACAGCCACCTGGAGTCACCAACACAGATTTGGGCTGAGCAGGAGCAACCTCAGGGATTTCCAAGGGGGTTTTGTGTGGTTTTGCTGGTAGGATTAACTTTTAAAAGCCCTTCACTGGTGCTTTGATGTCAAAGCTTGAAGAACTGACCAATATCAAGAAGAGACAAGTAGGGCTTAAAGTAACTGAAGTGGCACCTTGGTTTTCTTCCAGGCTTAGCCAAGATGTCTTCCCACCAGCAGAAACAGCAGCAGCAAATACCTCCACAGTGCCAGGAGAAGTGTCCTCCAAAGTGTGTGGAGCAATGCCAGCCCCCCAAAGGGCAGGCCAAGTGTCCTACCAAGACCATCCCCCAGCAGCAACAGCAGTGCCCCAAACAGAAGTAGCAGCAACAGCCACAAAGTGCTGTGGAAGATGCAAATGCTCATTTTCAAGCTCTGCCAGAACATCTAGAAACCAGCAGCACGTCTCCTTGGCAGAAATTACTTCACAAAGAGATGAAATTAATTAGCTTGGATTTATTCATCCTCTCTAATAAAAAAAAAAAACACGTTGTGGGGCTGTTTTCTTCTGATCTTTAATCTGGGACATGCTACAATAAAATAAGCAACCTCATTACTTGCTTCCTGATATTTCTTTTTCACTTCAGTAGTGTCAGTCATTCTCTTTTGTTTTTATGAGCCAAAGAATTGCCCCTTTTAAATATACATTTGTGTTTAAGGCATGTGGGGGGACATGGGGATCAAGGCACATGAATCTTCCATATTTCCCAAGCTATTATTTGTCCATATTTATATTTCAGATAGATCCAGAAACTGAAAACTATGAATGAATAACCAGGTAGCCCATATATGTAAAATCTTTAGGACAAATAGGATCCAAAAGAATCACAATTTCTAGAAAAACCATTTAAATCTGGGGTTCTGTGGGGCAGAGCTGGGGTCTGGGTGTCCAGACTGGGTCAGGATCAATATAATTCCCACCTGTGCAGTTTTGCAGCTTGTTTTTCATCCTAAACTGGGGAAAATCAGTTTTCTGAAGTGTATTCCTGTGTGTCTGCTGAAGCAATGGTGGTTTTAGTCTCAACTACCCTGTAACTGTTGAGAGGGAAATAATCTTTGGAAGCTACTAATACTGAAAGGAAGATCTTACTTGCTCAGAACAGTTTCCATGTTTAAAAGAATGAGGATTTAGGATGATTTTGGGTTCTGAGCAGAACATCCTGGCTGGGTGAACTGCTTCCTAGTCAGATGCCTGGCAGAGTGGGGGAGGATAAGTGATAAGAACAGAAACTGGGAAGTGATATGATCCTGGTATCTGGCAGACAGACAAGCTTGCTCTGCAAACCAGAACCTGTGTCTTGGTGTGATCAGATGAGGAGGTTGGGTCTATCTAACCCCCATCTGACGGGGCCAGACAGGTGAGATTGCATCTCTCCTGGCTCCTTTGAAGTGTGGGAAACACTTGTTTGCTTGTGCTTGCAGCCTGCCTGGTGGCTGTGCCTGTGTCTCCCATCTGCTGGAAGTCCCAGCCTGACTGGGGGTGGGTTTCAAGTGGGCAGGTTGACCATGGGAACAGCTCAGTGTGAGCTGGTGGCTTGTACCCTGCTCAGGGATGGGAAGTCTTGTTGAGAGGTGTTTTCAGTAAGTAACCATAGAATCATGCAATGGTTTGGGTTGAAAGAGATGTTTAAAGACATCCAGATCCAACCCCCCTGCATGGGCAGGGACACCTCCCACCAGCCCAGGCTGCTCCAAGCCCCATCCAACCTGCCCTTCAACACCCCCAGGGATGGGGCAGCCACAGCTTCCCTGGGCAGGTGTCTCACCACAAACACAGTGAAAGATTTCTTCCTAATGTCCAACCTAAATTTCTCCTCTTCCAACTCTTCCCCCTTCCCCCTGCTCCCATCCCTCCCTGCCCTTGGCCCAAGTCCCTCCCCAGCTTTCCTGGAGCTCCTTCAGCCCCTGAAAGCTGCTCTAAGGTCTCCCTGGAGCCTTCTCCTCTCCAGGCTCAACACTCCAACTCTCCCAGCCTGGCTCCTGAGCTGCTCCAGCCCTTTGTGTTTTAGTAATTAGTGTCTCAGTGCCATTGACCAGCCCATGGACTGACATGGTGTGTTGCAGGTTCTCTAACCCAGACACCCAGAGAGGAGCAACAGACCCCAGGTCCCCTGTGAGCACCCAGATTTCTGAGTCCTGATTCCCCCAGCTTTGAGCCTTAAAAATTGGCTCTTGAAAGCTGAAGCTCCTTTTAATCTTTTTCATAGAATCATGGGGTGGTTTGGGTTGGAGGAACATTAAAAATCATCTAGGTCCCACCCCCCTGCATGGGCAGGGAGCCCTCCCACCAGCCCAGGCTGCTCCAAGCCCCATCCAACCTGCCCTTCAACACCCCCAGGGATGGGGCAGCCACAGCTTCTCTGGGCAACCTGTTCCAGGATCTCCCCACTCTAAGCAAATGTATTGAAAACTTCAACAAGGTGGTATTCAAAGTTATTTTTATTGTTGATTTTTTCACAGTGAAATAAATCCTGGGTACAACATCAGCCTCAAACAATTAGAGCCAAGTACCAAATACCTACGCAACGACGCCGGGTGGCAAAACATGTTCCAGGGTGTAATTGAAGCAGCTCTTTGCAGGCTTCCTCCTTTCTCCTACCAGAGGGAAGCCACGCCTGGGGTTAATCCATTTCAAAATATGTCTGGATTGGATTTCATTCCCTATCTATTTACCATAAATCATCTCAGCTCGAGCTGTTCTTTTAACACATCCCAGACAAATCCAAGGGGAGCTCACCCTGGTTGCTGCCAATTCAGCCAAGCAGGGTTGTCAAAATCTATTTCCTCTAGCCCAATGGATTTCTTTTATCTTAATTGCATAAAATATTCAGCACTTGTTGCTGGTGATCAGCACAAACCTCAAATCCTATTCCGAGTAGACAAAATAAACCCCTAAAGCCCAAGCCCTAAAGGCGGGGTGGGAGGTGGCACAGGGAGCTGGAGGGGAAGGCAGGAAAACCCGGAGGCAGGGTTGGAATTTTGGGTTCCTATTTGAACATTTTGCTTAATGAGCCCTGACTTGTGGGTGTCATTGTGCTCTTTAGTCTCTCTCTGGGCTTTTAAAAGCCAAGGGGATGATTGGGAGGGGGCAGGAATTCAGGCTGCTGGCAAAGCTGGATGCACGTGCTTATGTCACCGCTTGAAGCCTCCTTATCTCCTGGCAGTTCCAAGGTGGCCCTTGGTGTAGATACTGTGCTGAAGGACATGGTTTAGCAGTGGACTTGGTAGAGCTGGGTTAGTGGTTGGACTTGATGATCTTGAAGGTCTTTTCCAGCCAGAATAATCCTGTGATTCTCATTAGCTGGTGGCTGTTAGTGGAGGAGAAGGCAAGCGTTAGCTGGGGAGGTGGAAGCTCTGCTTGGGGACAGGAACTCTGGTGGGAACATGAAGGGGGTTGGAAAATGACCTCTGGTTGTGAGACACAGGAGGAGGATGTTGGGGGTTGAAATCTTCTCTCTTCAGGGCCTCCCTCGTCAGCTTCAAGTTACTTCTGCATGGGTGGCCACTGGTTGGGCTGCTTGACCTGCTGCTGCTCCATGGGAGGACGCTTCTCTGGAAGGGAGCTCTGCTCTGGTGCAGGGTTCTCCTTGATCTCCTGCTCCTCTACAGGGTATGGGGTGGGCACAGGATTCTCCTTGGTCTCCTGCTGCTCCTGAGGAGAGGGTGCAGGTTCAGGGTGTTGGACAGGGATTGGCACAGGGGTCTCCTTGCACTGCTGCTTCTCCTGAGGACATGGGGCAGGTTCAGGGCTTTGGGCAGGGATGGGCACTGGGATCTGCTTGCACTGCTGCTGCTCCTGGGCACATGGTGTGGGTTCAGGAACAGGGGTTGGCACGGCTGTCTCCTTGCACTCCTGCTTCTCTAGAGGGCATGGGGTGGGCACAGGGATCTCCTGGGTCTCCTGCTGCTCCTGGGTACATGGTGCAGGTTCAGGGCATTGAGCAGGGATGGGCACAGGGATCTCCTTGCACTGCTGCTGCTCCTGAGAGCACAAGGGAGGTTCTGGGCAAACAACAGGAACTGGCACAGGGATCTCTTTGCTCTCCTGCTTCTCCTGCACACTTTGAGTGGGTTCAGAGCAGGAAGCAGGGGCTGCCACAGGAACCTCTTTGCACGTTGATTTCTCTTCAGGGCATGGAATAGGATCAGTAGGCAAAGCTGGTGGCACCTTGCATTGCTGCTGCTGCTGCTGCTGCTGCTGCTGCTCCTGGGGTGGACATTGGGGTATTACAACCACTGGTGCTTCTCCCTTGCCTGGTTCCACCACCTGGGGTGGCAATGGCATTGTTTTTTCTGGGCATGGCACCTCTTCTACTGGGACTGGTTCTGGGCAAGGTGTTGGGACTTGGGCTTCAGATTGTTGCTGTGGACATGGGACAGGCTCAGGCTCTTGGCTCTGCTTGGTTTTGCTCAGGCCAGGTGGGAGGGTGATTTCCTGCTTGATTTGCATTTGATTCAAAGACATCTTTGCAGGAAACAAGAGGATCTGAAAGAAATGTCAGAAAGTTATTGTGTCTGCTAAAGGAGCTGCAGTGGGAGAAGTGTGAAAGGCTTCTAAGAAACATGAATCAGTTGCAAGAGTGAAGTTCTCTTAGTTTGCCCTTGGTTTCCCAGGCAGGTTGGCTCAGAAAAAAAGAGATTATTTACTCTTTCTTTTTCATCCTGCCTTTCAGCTCCTGTTCTGACTCTGTCTTATCTGGTTCCTCCTTTCTGCTCTGCAATGTGGGACAGCCCTGGCAGGTCTGGCTGAGGCAGCCACCCCTTTGAACCTGGAGCTGATTTCCACTTCAGAGCTTTTCCTCAGCTCTTCCCAACGTGTTAACTCCTTTTCATTTCTGTCCCGGGGAACTGAAGGACAGGAGCTGGCAAAGAACTGCTCTGCTGCTTTGATAACGGTTTCAGAAAGTCAAAATAATACTAAAAAAAAAATAAAAATCACCAATGCTGGAGACAAATATTTAAAATTCAATTCTGAGCTGAAAACTCTTTGGTGCAGAACAACAGGAATCTGCCCCCAACAGGAGATTTGACTTTGAAAGAATGAAATACTTCAACTCATCTTGCCCCTTTTAAAACTATTTCCAGGTTTGACTTGGAATGAGGACCCTGAGGGGACCTCACCATGAAGGTGGCATCTGCCCTGCAGCACTGAGAGCCTTTGCAGTAATAACAGGGCAGCTCCTCCCCTTGTTCTGGTTTCACTCTAATTTCATTGGTGATGTCATGGATTGAGGTGTCTTTCCTATTGTCATGGAAAGAATGAGCAGTGCTAATGGGTCCCTGTGTCTCTGAATTGTCCTGGGCACTAATAACACCTGAACATGAATCAGAAGCATCAGGAGGGATTTCTTCTCCCAAGGCCACTAACTTGCAACTGCCCAAATGGTTTTTCCTACCTGTTCATGAAATTGCCTCTCTTTTCTGGGCTGCTGGAGGCACCAGGCTGGACTGGTGCTGTGCCTTGAGTAAAGCTCTTTTATTTGTGCCCATAGATTGTCTTTAGAAGAATTTTAAAATCCCAGAAGTGTTGGATGGAAGGACCATTTTTAAGTCCCCTCCACATGGGATGAGAACTAACTCAGATCATGGGAGAGCCTGCAAGTTCATTCTCTCTTGCCCGTGTTGCCTGCTCCTCTCAGCACATCTTCAAAGCAAATTAATTCCTCTCTTCTCCATCCTCCCAGATCCTCCAGATCAATATCATTTGTCTCTTGCTATTGTCTTTATTGGAACCTGATAAGATCTTAAGCCAAATGAATGTGTTGCTCCTGACATGGTTAGCATGAATGAGCCAGTGCACCAAGAATACTTCTCCTTTCCTGCTCCCTGCAGCCCCTCATTCTCCCAAATCTATCTTTTAAGAAATCATTCTTCAGTGAAATGGATGCTTTATAAAAATATTCTCATTATAAATAGCAGAATCACAGGAAATAGATTTGGCAGGAGCTTCAGGAGACCATTTAGACCTTCTCTTTCCCTGAAGGTAGGATCAGTTGTACTTAAACCAACATAATTGGATCTAATCTCTTCTCCAGAAAGGATCTAATTTAGCACTTAGGTATCCTCAGACTCACACACCACCTGAATTTGCCTTGCAGAGTCATCCCAAGCCTGCTAGTCCTACCCCAATGCCCACAGTTTCTCCCCTTTGCAGGAACCTTTTGCATATTCAAAGGCACCAAAGAAAACTCCTCTTTAGAGCTCCTGCCAAGGTGAAGCCAAGCAGGGAAATCAGAACCATCTCCAGAAAAAGAAAAGCAGCAGGATGCTCAGACTTACCCAACCAGGCAACAAGGGAGAAGTCAGGAAGTTGAGTGGATGGTGGAGCATGGAGATTTGAGAACTTTTATATGGTTTCAAAGCCCTGCCTTCTGGGAATGATTCCTCCTAGGTAATGAGCTCATTCTTTCACAACTGCCCTGCTGCATTTCCTCCACAGACTTGTTCTACACGTAGGCACTGTGAGGAAAGCCTTTTTGTGCCTTTTTAATCCTTTTTCTTTCTGACTAAGCTGATCTAGCAAAATACTTTTGCTGTGTATCAAGGTCATACCCTCAGGTTGATGCCTCTGCTGCAACCCCCCCTTCCCAAAGGTCAGGGGGCTTGGTGGGGTGTCAACCACTGTGGTTCCACTTCAGCCCATGCATGATGCTATTTCATCTGAGCTGGTGCCCCCCACTTCTTAGGATGGATTTATAGTTCCAGGTGGGGGGCAAATCTGTACTTCTCTCACCTGCTTTTCATCAATGGATTCCCTAAAGTGACTTTCTTGTGATTTCATGAACTCCTGATGAGTGGGTTTCTTTCTTTTTCCCTCCCATGAAGATCTTCACACACTTAGAACAGATAATTCTAAGTGCATTTTATTTTCCATGGTACAGAAGATGCAGCTCCCACCCATCTAAAAGTGACAGGGGAGGGAGCTGAGTTTGTCTCCATGTGCCACGTGAGAAGTAAAAGGATTTTTTGAATAATCTACAAGATTTCATCCCATCCAAATGGAATGTGGACACTGGTCTCATGGAGGTGCCAAAATGGCATTTGAAAAGATATTTCCATTGAGTGAAACCAAGTTTTCATTCAAATGTCAATCAAGGGAAATCAAGGGAGCTTGTAGCATGTGCAGTTTGTTCCCTAAGCACTGGGAAAAAAGAGGTTTATTGAGTGAAAATATCTCCCTGATCCTTATCCTCAAAATCTTGAAGGTCTCTTTCAATCCAAACCATTCCATGATTTCCCTCACTAGCAAAGTTTGGTGACCAAACCTGAGCACCAGGGAGCCAGCAGGGTGCAAGTCAAGCAGTCCTCAATCCTGGGGTAGGATTATTTTCAGCACTGGAGATGACGTGTCCCCCACGGGGGTGAATTTAATCATAACTGGTTGTCTTGGGCTGATCTTTGTCCCGTCTCCCTCGTGTTCCCAGAGCCCTTATCAGGGCACCCACCCCAGCTGCAATTGTGGCAACAGGCTGAGCTGGAACCTGTCCCTTGTTGGGATTCTTGGGTTGCAAAGTCAGGAGCTGTGTCTGCCTGTGGTGTAACTTCCTCTGGTAATAATTGTTGGGCAACTGGAGGACAGAACACCTGAAGTCTGGAGCACACCTTCTCTTGCAGGGTGACCTGATTCATGCAACTTCCTTTCTTACCTCACGGCAGGTGGGGTCCTGCCTTGCTCCTGCATCTGGAAGATGCTCAGGTTTGGTCACCAAACTTTGCTAGTAAGGGAAATCATAGAATGGTTTGGATTGAAAGAGACCTTCAAGATCATCTAGATCCAACCCCACCATGGGCAGGGACACCTCCCACAAGATCAAGTTGCTCAGAGCTCAATCCAACCTGCCCTTGGACACCCCCAGGGATGGGGCAGCCCCAGCTGCTCTGGGCAACCTGCCCCAGGGTCTCACCACCCTCACAGTGAAGAATTTCCTCCTAATGTCTAAAGTAAATCTCCCCTCTTGAAGTTTTAATCCATTTCCCTTGTTCTCTCACAACAAGTCCTTGTCAAAAGTCCCTCCCCAGCTTTCTTGTTGGCCTCCTTCAGATCCAAGATCCCAGGCCAAGACCTGGCCCTGACTCAGCCTTCACTTGCTGCTCTGTGGGTACAAATTGCACTCGTGGCTCTGTTGAAGGCAGGAACTAGGACACTTTCCAGCAGTGGAGAACCTGCCTGGCTGCTTTCTAGGTAGCTCCATGCTTCCTGGTTATCAATATAACCATTCTGCTGAGATATGTGGACATTTCTGGAGAGAGTTCAGAGGAGGCCACAGAGATGATCCAAGAGCTGGAGCAGCTCTGCTCTGGAGCCAGGCTGGGAGAGTTGGGGTGTTGAGCCTGGAGAGGAGAAGGCTCCAGGGAGACCTTAGAGCAGCTTCCAGGGCCTGAAGGGGCTCCAGGAAAGCTGGGGAGGGACTTGGGCCAAGGGCAGGGAGGGATGGGATGAGGGGGAGGGATGAAAAGTGGGAGAGGGAGCTGGAGGTTGGAGCTGAGGAGGGAATTGTGGAGTGTGAGGGTGGGGAGAGCCTGGGCCAGGTTGGCCAGGGAAGCTGTGGCTGCCCCATCCCTGGGGGTGTTGAAGGGCAGGTTGGATGGGGCTTGGAGCAGCCTGGGCTGCTGGGAGGTGTCCCTGCCCATGCAGGGGGGTTGGATCTGGATGATCTTGAAGGTCCTTAAAACCCAAACCATTCCATGATTCTATGATGTGCCCCTGGGATACAGCCCTCCCAAGCAGGGCCATAGAGGGAACAGTCTCAGGCTAATTTTCAGTGGGAATTTATCATGGTACTTGTTGGCCTGAAGAGGACAGAGCAGCTGGGTGCAGTGGATACACATCTTCAGGTCAGAGCTTCAGCAACCTTCCTTGTGTCCATCAATTAGAGCACCTGAGAGCAACGGGGCACGTAGCACTTGGGGAGAAGTGTTGAGGCCAAGAGTGTCCCAGGCTGCCCAGCCAGGGCTCTGTGTTGAGACACTGCTTTTATTTCATCAAGCAATGAGGCTTCTGGAATATTGAGGTTTCTAATTTCCAACCACAACTTGCAACATGGAGTGATGAAAGAAAATCACTTTCCATAGCTGGAAGGGAGAAGACCTGAACCCTGTCTGGAGATCAGAAGGTGGGGCTGTCCTGACCTTAAACACTGGGTTGGATCCAAGTCTGGAGAAGCTTGGGGAGGTCACTTCACCTCCATGTCAGCAACCTCAGCAGAAAAACGATGGTAATTAGCCACAAAGAGGCTCTGAAGTCAGCCCGTGGAAAGGGAGTGAATATTTTTCCCATAGCAGAGGTGTAATTGCTTTCCCCTTCCATGGGAATTGCACAAAGTCTATTTTTAGAGGGAAATGCCACGTGCAGTGAACCTGCCTCCCTGCAACCTTTGGGAACCTACGGGAGAAACGTGCGTGGAGGAAGGTGACTCTGCAGCTCCTCAGCTCCCTCCTGGTGGGGCCCAGCTCAGCTCCCAGTGGGTGCTGAACTTCTTCCACTTATCCCAGGGAACACAACACCACAAGTGAGAAAAATACAGGCCTGAGTCCAGCCTTCCTAGACAGAAAACTCTTCTCCAGCTCACACACACCTTGGGTGTTGCTTATTAGCCCATTAGTGAGTTTCCAAATGTTAATCAGATAATTAAGACCCCAGAAGCCTCAGGTGCCCTGGGAGGTGGGCAGCAGATGTGCTGACAGCTCCAAGTGAAGGTCTATCACTGCCTGCTTTGTCTGGTTCATCACTGGGATGTCTCCATCTCTCTAGGGCTCCTGAAGTTGGATTGCTCCAGTTTGAACACAAGGATCAGCTTTTTTTTTTGGAAGTGAGGAGCAGTGCAGAGCAGCTCAGCTCAGGATGTGGAATGTTCCCTGTGACCTTCACCTCCCACCTGCACAGATGCTCCTTGGTTTTTCTCTTGCCAGTGCGTTGAACCTTTGTGCACAGAGCAAATGGTCTGAGGAGACTGTTGCACTCTTGGATTTCATGTCTTGCTGTGATTCAGAAGTTGCTGAACTGGCTCTCCCAAGACATGGCTCGCCCTGATGGCTTAATTAGACACTGTTTTGTTAACACCCCATCTTGTTCTTTATTATTGTGTCTGTCATCATTTCGGGGTGGACATCTTGACTAACTCATCTCACGAGACAAAAGACATAATGACCTGTTGCTGAGCTGCCCAGTATCGGTCTGTCTGCCTGGGAGCCCAGGCAGGAAATGTCTTCTATCCTGGTGCTACACACTGAGCAGTCATGTCAGAGAATCATGGAATGGTTAAGGTTGGAAGGGACCTTCAAGATCATCCAGATCCAACCCCCTGCATAGGCAGGGACACCTCCCACCAGCCCAGGTTGCTCCAAGCCCCATCCAACCTGCCCTTCAACACCCCCAGGGTTGGGAAAACCACCTTAAAGATCATCTAGGGGATCATCCAGGTGGTCTTCAAGGTCCCTTCCAATCAAGATCATCCAGATCCAACCCCCACCGTGGGCAGGGACACCTCCCACCAGCCCAGGTTGCTCCAAGCCCCATCCAACCTGCCCTTGGACACTTCCAGGGATGGGAGCTCCCACAACCTCCCTGCACAACCTATTCCAGTGCCTTCCTACCCTCTTGGTGAAGAATTTCTTCCTAATATCTAACCTAAATCTCCTCTTTTTCAATTTAAACCCATTCCCCCTTGCCCTATCACTGCTCTCTCTGGTGAAAAGCCCCTCCCCAGCTTTCCTGTAGCTCATGGTTCAGAAGAAAAGGAGCTGGTCACCCCAGGGAAGACCTATGTGTCATCTTCCAAGTACTGGATATGAAGTATCCATGCTTCAATATTTCTTTTCCTGCTTGTTGTTCCATGAGTGATTCCTCTTCATTTTTGTCCCACCTGAGCTTCCCAGGACCTATAAGACCTGTTATCCATGGATTAGTCCAACAACCCTCAGCAGACACACGTGTTTGAACCACTGCCTGGGACTCTGCACTCATGGTTATAAAACCTCTTCCATAAACCCACCAACCTCCATCTTAAAGCTTGTTAAGTATTTTGATGAGCATTTATTTTGTAGTTAGCAGGTTAATTTTAGTGTGAGGGTGGTGAGACCCTGGCCCAGGTTGCCCAGAGAAGCTGTGGCTGGAGTGTGTTGTGGTAACTTCATCTTCTCATTGCTTGTGGAGGCTCCACTAGAGATATTTCTATTTCTATTTGACATTAGGAGAAAATTCTTTGCTGTCAGGGTGGTGAGACCCTGGAACAGGTTGCCCAGGGAAGCTGTGGACACCCCATCCCTGGAAGTGTTGAAGGGCAGGTTGGATGGGGCTTGGAGCAACCTGGAGAGGAGAAGGCTCCAGGGAGACCTTAGAGCAGCTTCCAGGGCCTGAAGGGGCTCCAGGAAAGCTGGGGAAGGACTTGGGCCAAGGGCAGGGAGGGATGGGATGAGGGGGAGGGATGAAAAGTGGGAGAGGGAGCTGGAGGTTGGAGCTGAGGAGGGAATTATGGAGTGTGAGGGTGGGGAGACCCAGGCCCAGGTTGCTCAGGGAAGCTGTGGCTGCCCCATCCCTGGGGGTGTTGAAGGGCAGGTTGGATGGGGCTTGGAGCAGCCTGGGCTGGTGGGAGGTGTCCCTGCCCATGCAGGGGGTTGGATCCAGGTGATCTTGAAGGTCCCTTTGCACCCAAACCAATCCATGACTCTATGATTCCAATTTTCTGACTTGCCATCTTCCAGAGTCTCCCTGCTCTGCTTTTTGGCAAATCTTCTAATCTCCTGCCTAAATTTATTCCTAACTGCACCTGTGGAATGACTGTGCTTCTTGAGCAGCACAGGTTGTCTCATTGCAAACCCATTGGGCACCACAGGAGCACTTTCCAGCCAGACATCACATCAAAGAGCCTAATTCTCAGTTGCTTCACTCAAGCACTTGAGCTCAGGAATGAACTTGTTGGAGTTCAACCTCTCATCAACCTTTTCTAGCCCACACTCCACCCTGGCAATTGGAAAGTAGAGTAGCCTGGGGGTCAGCCTGGTTATTTTGGTCATCTTGGCAATTCTCCTGCTGGAGAACAGGGAGAATCTGGGGTGCAGGCCCCATTTCAGGCTTCTCTGCTCTCCTGGAAGGGGATGAAATGCCAGCAGCAGTTGGAGCATCAGCTGGGTGGGGGTCAGGCAGGTGCCTGTTGCAACAGGGAGGCTCTCAGGGCACTGCTTGCATTTGGGTTGAGGTTGCTTCATGATGTGAGACCTCAGAGCACCTTCTGGTACCTGATGGGGCTACAGGGAAGTTGGGGAGGGACTTTGGACAAGGGCAGGGAGGGATGGGATGAAGGGGAGGGATGAAAAGTGGGAGAGGGAGCTGGAGGTTGGAGCTGAGGAGGGAATTGTGGAGTGTGAGGGTGGGGAGAGCCTGGGCCAGGTTGGCCAGGGAAGCTGTGGCTGCCCCATCCCTGGGGGTGTTGAAGGGCAGGTTGGATGGGGCTTGGAGCAGCCTGGGCTGCTGGGAGGTGTCCCTGCCCATGCAGGGGGGTTGGATCTAGATGATCTTGAAGGTCCCTTTCAACCCAAATAATGAGGTGTTTCTCTGATTCTAAGTCAGAAAATGTCCCTGAGGTTCAGGTCCCACATTTGGAAGTTCGGTGTGAACTTTCTGCCTGTGTCATTTGAATTGTTGTTTCTGGCAGGGCTGAAGCTGTGGGGCTTTAGAGAAGGACATTTGGAAAACATCCAAAGAAGAACAAGCTCTCATGCTTCAGGTGTGGCCAACACAACAGCCTCCTGCTGCTAAAATAGCAAATATTTAAGAATGGGGAGTTTTCTCTCCTAAAGTTCAGGGGGGGAAAAAAATGCCTGTTTCTGTAAATTGGGCAGTTCTGGAGCTGTGAAAAAATGTGAAGCATGAAGAGCAAAGGCCCTTCTCTCTGGGAGGCAGAGCTCCTGGGGTATATAAGGAGCTCCCTGACTCCCAGGTTGGTGACACTGGCTTTGCATTGATTCACTGCTTCACTGGTGCGTTGGGTGAGTTTGATTCTGAGGAATCTATTAAATAATGTTAATTAGACTTCCCATAATAACGACTTACTGCAGGATTAAGAGTTTGGTGGTGGCAAGTCCAGACGGTTCCATTTGCAAATAGAATTAATGGAGATTAAATTTCAGGAGCTGAAGGTTCCAGGAATCCAACTGTTTCTTCTTCAACTGTTTCTGCATCTCTGTAATGCCACAAATTGCTGGAGCTAATCTTGGTTATCCCCGTGCCACTCTGGTGGCTTTGATGGCATCACATTGTTGCACAAGGTGATTATAGGGAGAGAATCAAGCCCAGAGGACTCGGAGATTATCCAAACATGCTTTGCATTATAATCCTGAGACTCTTCTATTAGCTGAATTGCTGTGGAAAGAGGATTTTTGAAAAGCTTAATGTGTCCTGAGCATCTGATTGAAGAACAGATTCTGGCTGGTGGAACCAGCTCCCTAGGGAGGAAAAGGAAGGGGTGAATCCCAGAGCAACAGGGGAGATTTGGAGGATCCTCATATCCTGGGACAAGTGCTGAGTCTGACAAAACAGGCTCTGACCCAACCTTGGTGTCCTCAGAGGTGTCTGGACTTCAAACCAAAAGGAGGATGGTGGAGTGTTGGCAAAGGGATCATCAGACAAGGTTGGAGTAATGAAAGGGACATGGAGCTGATGAGGATACCTTGGGAAGGGCAATTGTTGGTCTTTGAGCTCAAAAGACTTATCTTGGATCTTCTCCTTTCCACGAGTTAGTCATGAAAATCACAACAATGCTGAGCTCTCCCCAGGTGCTTCATTCTAACACCTGTGGGTGGAGGAAGATGAAACTACTGGGGTTTCTAGTGGAGAAGTGGAGCTTTTGCTGCTGCTTTGCTTTCCTCCCTTGGTTGGGTGTTTTATGAAAAGAAAAACACACACCCAAAAAAAGTGCAATTGGAGTTTCTTTCCTCCTGCAGCACTTTCCTCAGTTCCTGGCTTGCAGGAAGGATGTCCTCCCAGTGAAACCAGCAGCAGAGCAAACAAGCAGCTTCCCTGGGGTAAGCAAGGCCCTGCTGGAGCCAGCACCATCCTCCCAGCAGTGGCAGAGCCAGATGCAGTAACAGTCAAGAAGAAACCTGAAGAGCAGGCAGAGGTGGAGCTTTTAACCCCCAAAGCAGCAGCCAAGCAGTGCCCACCACCAGCCAAGGCACCATGAGCTCTCATTGCTGGGCCACACCTGGAACAGCAGCAAGATCAGAAGCCAAGTCAATGGCCAAAGAAGCTCCTGCAGATGGAAAGTGGTGGCAGAGGAACAACATCTGGGGTGTGTTGTGGTAACTTCATGTTCTCATTGCTGGTGGAAGCTCCAGCTTCTATTTGACATGAGGGGGGAATTCTTGGCTGAGGGTGATGAGACCCTGGAACAGGTTGCCCAGGGAAGCTGTGGCTGCCCCATCCCTGGGGGTGTTGAAGGGCAGGTTGGATGGGGCTTGGAGCAGCCTGGGCTGGTGGGAGGTGTCCCTGCCCATGCAGGGGGTTGGATCTAGATGATCTTGAAGGTTCCTTTGCACCCAAACCAGTCCATGATTTCACAGCTCCACCTTCTGCACCCAGGTGAGCACCTGCTGCTGCCCTGCTCAGAGCAGAGGTGCTGGCAGCCCCTGAAGCTGTGCCCTGAAGATGAGCTGCTGGGGACTTTGTGCCTTTCAATCCCTGCCTGTTGCTGCTGCAGAGGGGACAGCTGTGACTGCCACCAAGCTTTGAGTCCATCCATCAGTGCCCAGGTACCTCCCAGCTGATGGATGATGTAGCTGGTGGAAATGGCTGCTGGGGAGAGACAAAGCTGTGCTGCAAACCCACAGCCCAGCTCAGCCTTTGAAAAGCCACCAGGGCTCTCTCCATCGTGCAGTCAGAGTCTCTGCAGAGCTGAACTTCCACAAAGCCTGGCAGCAGCAACCAGAGCAGGGAGGGACCTGGGGCTGCTGGTGGCAGAACAGCAAGAGGTCATGAAGTCATGAAACACTTGGAAAACAAAGCAAGAAGGAGCCCAAGTGAGGAGCAGTTCATTCCAGTGCACAGTGGGGGTCACATCTTGCCTTCAGTGCTGGCAAGTCATTGAAATTGGAATTTCCTGCTTTCTGGGGTAATAAGCCATGAAGTTTTGCTCTCAGCCCCTGTGCTGCTCGTTACCCACCCGGTGGAATGAAGATGTGATCTCTCCTCACCCTGTTGTGTCCCTTTCCTTCCCCTCCCTGCCCTGCAGCCACCGAGAGCTGGAGGAGAACAGGATGGGAAGGTCTGCTGTTCTCCATGGCCACCTTTCCACCTGAGCAGGTGGAAGGAGACACTGGTTTGTACAGACCAGGAGGCCCTGGTGGAGCTGCAGGGGACATGGCTAGCTCAGGTTTTTCTTCATACCAACGTCTTGGTGGGACAAGGAGCAGACACTGGGGTTCCATCAGACGAAGGCACCGGGCTGGGTTAGCAGGTCACCACTTGAAACTCTTTTCCTGGAGAGAGGGAGCACCTGGAGGCATTTTCCCAGCTGCGCGTGGCTGGTTCTGCCAGGCTGCTGCTGCAGGGGGTGGTTCGTGTGCCAATGCTGCTCTCTAGTGGCTTGTACAGCCAGGAGAAAACGGTCGTGCTTTGGTGAGGCTGGAGGACATCACTGTGCCTTGGTGGGGCTGGAGGACATCACTGTGCGTTGGTGGGGCTGGAGGACATGGCCATGCTTTGGTGGGGCTGGAGGACATGGT
>NW_009953080.1:123440-124315 GCF_000747805.2 Chaetura pelagica | reverse complement strand
GTTGGAGGACATGGTCATGGTTTGATGAGGCTGGAGGACATGGCCATGCCATGGAGACACTGGAGGACATGATCATGCTTTGGTGAGGCTGGAGGACATTGCCATGCTTTGGTGGGGCTGGAGGAAATGTCCATGCTTTGGTGAGACTGGAGGACATGGCCATGCTTTGGTGGGGCTAGAGGGCATGGCCATCTTTGGTGGGGCTAGAGGACATGTCCATGCTTTGGTGAAGCTGGAGGACATGGTCATGCTTTGGTGAAGCTGGAGGAAATGCCTATGCTTTGGTGGAGCTGGAGGACATGGCCATGCTTTGGTGGGGCTGGAGGACATAGCCATGCTTTGGTGGGGCTGGAGGAAATGTCCATGCTTTGGTGAGACTGGAGGACATGGCCATGCTTTGGGGGGGCTGGAGGACATGGTCATTGGTTCATGGTTTGATGAGGCTGGAGGACATGGCCATGCCATGGAGACACTGGAGGAAATGGCCAACCCCTCAGGTACTTCTGCTCCATTTCAGATCTGGGAGGACTCTCCTCCATGCTGCTCTAACCCTACCCTGCAGTGTCCTTCCCTGTGCACTGGTTTGAAGCCTTAACACCATCCCACCACAGCCCCTCCTTCTTCTCAGCTCCCTGCCTGGTGGGCCCATATTTCTGGGCTACTCTTCATGGAGCAAGGCCAATTTTACATCACCTGAGGTTTCCACCCAACATCTCAGACCACACCCAGCCAATTTACCTCCTTTCTTCTCCCTCCTTTTTATTGCCTGGCTTGTTCTTCTGTCAAATCTATCTCTGGAACCAGCAGAGACCTCTGCATTCCTGGTGCTTTGGCTCATGCTCCAAAATTGCTCCAAATGCGCCTTTGCATTCCTG
>NW_009953080.1:118114-123430 GCF_000747805.2 Chaetura pelagica | reverse complement strand
TATTAAAGGGAAGGTGGTGGATTCCCTAATGTCTCACCTGGTAGTTCCTCCAGGATATTTTCCAGCTTCTTTCTTTTGACTTCCCAGTGTCACAGCCCCAGTTTAACTTCTTTTTCCCACCTTCGTCTTGTGCTCTTTCCCAGATTGAACCAAGCATAGTAAAAAAAAAAAAAGCCCAGGAGGTTTTTCTGAGCTGTGGGGCAGGGCTGGTTTGTGGGGAGAAGGTGGATGTTCCCAGGATAAGCACAGATGATGACAACAGAAGGACACATTTTTCACAGGCATTGTCACCTGAGGGTGAAATGCTTGTTGAATTGTTGGGTAGTGAAAGTCTCCAAAGTGATGATGTTAAAATTAGGGCTTTATTTGACTCAGGCAGGTGTCCCTGCCCATGTAAGGGGGGTTGGAACTAGATGATCTTTAAGGTCCATTCCAACCCAAACCATCCCATGGTTCTATGATTCTTGGGTTTTTCTTTCTTCAGTTGTTTCAATAGTTTGGGAGTGCAGGGATTAAGAAGGTTTAGGTCCAGAGATCACTGGGTGTTAATATGAGAGACAAACTATGGTTGTGATCAAATAATTGAAGTTCACCTGGACCTTCAGAGAGCACATAGGGTGTTTCAGTGAGGTATGGGATGAAACAAGGGTTTCATTGGAGGTTGGGGCAGTGGCTGCCTCCAGACTCCACTAAAATGAGTGTAAATGGGAACTGCTCTTTCTGGTTAACAGGGAGGATCCAACCTTTGCAGTTGGAAAGCAATGAAGAGTTATGGGTTTGGATCAAAGAACCAGGTTCTGCAGGAGGGATGACACAAGAAAGCCACATTTCTGGTGGGTTGGGAGAGGCTGGACACTCTCAGTGCTGGTCAGCAAGGGGCAGGATTTGTTCTTGTTGGAGAGACCTTTGGTGGAGGGAGCAGTTTCCCTTGGAGATGCCTGCCTGGTTTGCAGCATGGTTGTCCAAGAGTTAATAGCAGAATCATGGGATGGCTTGGGTTGGAGGGACCTTCAGGATCATCTGGATCCAACCCCCTGCATGGGCAGGGACACCTCCCAGCAGCCCAGGCTGCTCCAAGCCCCATCCAACCTGCCCTTCAACACCCCCAGGGATGGGGCAGCCACAGCTTCCCTGGCCAACCTGGCCCAGGCTCTCCCCACCCTCACACTCCACAATTCCCTCCTCAGCTCCAACCTCCAGCTCCCTCTCCCACTTTTCATCCCTCCCCCTCATCCCATCCCTCCCTGCCCTTGGCCCAAGTCCCTCCCCAGCTTTCCTGGAGCCCCTTCAGGCCCTGGAAGCTGCTCTAAGCTCTCCCTGGAGCCTTCTCCTCTCCAGGCTCAACACCCCAACTCTCCCAGCCTGTTCCCAAACTTTATTCAGTTTCATTACAAAATGATTTATGGACCTTTTCCTTCACCTCAGAAACCACCCAGGAAGAGTCGTTTCTGTAGTTCACAAGGTTCTAATAAATATTCTCAGGAACTGGGTTTCCTCTCAGCCAGTGGTAGATGTTGGTGGGACTGAGCACCCTTCTGTGTGGGACCCCTCAGCTCTCTTTGTAGTCAGCGGGAAGGACCTGTCACTTGGGGGGGGTATTTCATGTGACCATGTCCACATGAAACCATTGATCAGGTCCCCAAATGACTTTAAAAATATAAATCTCCCAGAGTTCTAACCAGTTGCTTAAATCTGGGCACAGTCTGAGATCATAGAATCATAGAATCCTAGGGTTTGGAAGGGACCTCGAAAGATCATCTAGTCCAACTGTCTTGGTTTGAGCCAGGATGAAGCCAGTTCTCAGACACTATGGGGAGATCTGTGACCCCCCCGTAGGAGGCTGAGTTAGATGGACAGCAAAATTGGCCAAAGATATTCCATTCCATATATCTACGTAAGCTCAGAGGAAGGTCAGAGATCACAGAAGACAACTTCCTTCCTTTTTCTTCTCCCTTTTTCTTCGGTCCATGGCCGGCGTCCAGGGAGGACTCTGTTCATCCCTCACCATCGACCCTCAGGCTCGAGCTCTCCTGACCCCCATAACTCTCTGCTTTCTCCAGCAGCAGCTCCGGGATTCCTGGGGACTCTTCCCAGATCAGGGAAGTGCTGTGGGAGTTGCTGGGGTGGGGGGAGGCGAGAGGCTTTTGCCCATACCTGAATAGATCTGTATATAATTGTATATATTTTCTTATATGATTCATTAGTGTTATAATTAAAGCTGTGTAGTTTAGTTTTCAATCCAGCCAAGTCTCTCTCTTTTTCTCTCTCTCCTTCCCTACCTGGGTTGGGGAGAGGGGGGATCGAGAGCATTGTTGTCGGACCTGAGTCAAACTGTGACACCAATCCATAAGATAAGGAGTTGACTCACTGGGAAAGTCACCTGCAGACGTTGAGGAAGTTCATCTGCCCCTGGTGCTTTTTGAGACCTTTTGTGCTGCTGGTGACAGCTTGGACAGATGAGCTTGTTGTGCAAGGGCTGCAATCAAACGTGATTGTAGCTCATCCTTTCTGCTCCCTGGAGGCACTGGATGGGACATTCCCCTTGCTCTGCTGACAGGGAATTGTGTTGGGATCATGGGAGCATCAGGTCACCAACAGCCTGGTGTTCCCCAGGGCTGCATGAGCTAAAGATGAGGTTCTTCATGGACAAGGAGCTGCAGCCACCCAAGGGATCTGAGCTTTACCGGCTCCTGGTTTTCCTCAGAGGAGCCAGTGCCCCGTGTCCAGCCTGCACAGTGGATCTCACCAGTGATTGATGATGACAAATATCTAAAGGGGGGTGTCAGGAGGATGAGTCCACTCTCTTGTCTGCAGTGTCCAGTGACAGGACAAGGGACAACGGGCACAAACTGCAGGACAGGAAAAACTCCTGTACTGTGAGGGTGACAGAGCCCTGGGACAGGCTGCCCAGGGAGGCTGGGGAGTCTCCTTCTCTGGAGACATTCCCAACCCATCTGGACATGTTCCTGTGGGATCTGCTGTAGGTGACCCTGCTCTGGCAGGGGTAGGACTAGATGATCTCCAGAGGTCCCTTCCAACCCTCACCACTCTATAACTAACCACACACCCAAGCCCAGGTGCTACCATAGGGTGGATGAGAAGCTTCACCCAGGGACTGAAGTTAGAGAAGGACATGGAGGGATCAGCACAGCCATGAAGCCAACACCGTGTGTGTGCAGAAAGAGGCCAAGTGATGGGATGTCCCCAATTTTGGTGACCACCAGGGCTTTTCCAGGAACTTTGAGACCTCAGGAAACCACAACAATGTATAATTGGGAGCTCTTTGACCTCACAGAACCCCTGAGGCAGGGGCTGCCACCACTGCTGCCTCCACAAATACCATTGAGTCTTCCCATGCCACAGAAGATTAAACAAAAGGTAATTACTCCTACTATGGGAAGCTGTCCTTCAACTACTCATCCCCAGGGATGAGTACCCTGCTGGTAGTCACTCCAAGAGTTGCACACAGGGCAGCTTTTGCATCTAATAGGTCATGTCGTGGGGACCTCATCCCTTCAAGGCACATGTAGTAGCTATATAAAAGCTCTGCTTCCATCAGGGCTCACTGGTCACCTCACAAAGCTGCTGTCACCAGGGAGCTGGGTAAGTCTGGCTCTTGTTGAGCCTCTGGAGCTGCTGAAATGCACATTTCTTCCTGGTTTGTTCCCATATATATAAAAAAAACCTTGATGGGAAAAGTTGTTGAAACCCGTTGGTTTGAATGATTGGGTTGGAGAGGGAGGGCAGGGTCTTACAGTGTCTCCAGGTGGACATGGGGGTCCAGGAGACACCCTGATAAATGTGGGAGGTTGTCAGCAATCATTGGGGTGATGGTGTTGTTTGCTTTTGGAGGTGCCTGAGAGCAGCGTTGCTGGATCAGGGAACATAATGCCCAGCGAGCTGCGAGAAGGTTTGTGTTCACTTGTGGTGCCTCTACCCTTTAATTGCCTTTGGTTCCCTAATGATAATGAACTTGGTGGTGCTGGGACTGAGCTGTGACTTTCTGTCTGTCCATGGTGTGACGGGATCACCCAGAAGTGGTGTTTTGGGTGCTCTTTGTCTCTTCTACTATGGCAGATGCAGCCAGAGGTTCAGAGCTTGTTTCTGGGTTGGGCTTTTTTCCTGATGCATGAGCAGGAGGTGGGAGAGAGTCACCAGCCAAAAGCAGGAGCAGAAAACTGGGTTTAATGGTTGAAAGGCACCTCTGAGATCAGCCATTCCTCAGTTGACCTACAAGATGGGTTGTCCTCTGTGGAGGTCCAGTCTGGGGGGAAGACTAGAGCTACGTGTCTCTGAATTTGCCTGGGAATTTCCCCCCTGTTTGGCTTAGTCCTGTGGTCCGTAGTTAAAACCCCTGGGTTGGGTCCTTGGCTGCTCCTGCTTTGGGTCTGAGACCGTGGCGTGGGTGGGAGGTGTCACCAGCACCCTGAGGACTGAGCTGGTCCTGCAGCACGGGCTGCAGCAGGACCTGGAGCCACCCAGCTGGGTGCCTGGCTAAGGGCTCTGTCTCCTCCCATGTCATTCCAGCCCTGCTGACCCTCCCCGAGATGTGGTGCTGCCTCCAGCCCTACCAGGACCTCATCCCCTGCCAGCACCCACCGTGGTGCAGTGTCACCCACCCCCCGCTGCCCACCTGGCACCCCAGGCTCTGCATCCCCCAGCAGGTGACCCCCCGTGTCCCCAGGCAGCGAATCTTGTCCTCCAGCTTCTCCCAGCAGCAAAATGTCACCCAGTGTGTCCCACGGCAGCCGCAAGCGCCCACGCCTGTGCCCCAGCCACCCTGCGGGACCCAGCTCCAGCAGCCCAGCCTCCCTCGCTGTGTCACCACCTGCCAGCCACAGAATGCCACCCCGGGGGTGTGCCAGGAGCTCCCTGTGACCAAGTGTGTGCCCCGCCAGTGTGTGCCCCAGCCCCTGCCCACCCGTGTCCCCCAGCAGCCGTGTGCCACCCGCCACGTCACCACCTGCGTCCCACAGCAGCCCTACCTGGCCAAGGGCATCCCGCAGCAGCACTGGGCCACCCGGTGTGTCCCGCAGCAGAGTGTGACCACGTACAGCCCGCAGCAGCAGAGTGCCACCCGCTGTGTCACCACCTGTGTCCCCCAGCAACGTGCCACCAAGCCCGTCCGGCACCAGCTGGTGAGCGCCGCGCAGCACCGGGACACCCGCTGTGCCACCCCCTGCCCCCCGCAGGGTGAGACCCGCCGTGTCACCAAGTGTGTCCCACAGGAGTGTGAGGTCACCTCTGTCCTGCAGGAGCAGGGTGTGACCAAGTGTGTCCCCCAGCTGAGTGCCACCAAGTGTGTCCTGCAGCAGA
>NW_009953080.1:114663-118088 GCF_000747805.2 Chaetura pelagica | reverse complement strand
CGCAGCAGCAGAATGCAACCAAGTGTGGCCCGCAGCAACGATGCACCACCAAGTGTGTCCCACAGGAGCAGAGTGCCACCAACTGTGTCACACAGCAACAGTGTGCCACCAAGTGTGTCCCACAGCAACCATGTGCCACCAAGTGTGTCCCACAGCAACGGTGTGCCACCAAGTGTGTGCCACAGCAAGAATGTGCCACCAAGTGTGTGCCACAGCAGCAGAGTGTGTCTGAATATGTCCCACAGCAGCAGAATGCCACCAAGTGTGTCCCGCAGCAACGATGCACCACCAAGTGTGTCCCACAGGAGCAGAGTGCCACCAACTGTGTCACACAGCAACAGTGTGCCACCAAGTGTGTCCCACAGCAGCAGAACGCCACCAGGTGTGTCCCACAGCAGCAGCAGAATGCCACCAAGTGTGTCCCACAGAAGCAGAGTGCCACCATGTGTGTCTCACAGCAACGTTGTGCCACCAGGTGTGTCCCACAGCAGCAATGTGCAACTGAATATGTCCCACAGCAGCAGAGTGCCACCAAGTGTGTCCCGCAGCAACGATGCACCACCAAGTGTGTCCCACAGGAGCAGAGTACCACCAACTGTATCACACAGCAACAGTGTGCCACCAAGTGTGTCCCACAGCAGCAGAACGCCACCAGGTGTGTCCCACAGCAGCAGAGTGCCACCAAGTGTGTCCCACAGCAAAGATGTACCACCAAGTGTGTCCCACAAGAAAGATGTGCCACCAAGTGTGTCCCACAGGAGCAGAATGCCACCAAGTGTGTCCCACAGGAGCAGAGTGCCACCAAGTGTGTCTCACAGCAACGTTGTGCCACCAGGTGTGTCCCACAGCAGCCATGTGCAACTGAATATGTCTCACAGCAGCAGAGTGCCACCAAGTGTGTCCCGCAGCAAGAGTGTGCCACCAAGTGTGTCCCGCAGCAAGAATGTGCCACCAAGTGTGTCCCACAACAGCAGAATACCACCAAATGTGTCCCACAACAACGATGCACCACCAGGTGTGTCCCACAGCAGCAGAGTGCCACCAAGTGTGTCCCACAGCAAAGATGTACCACCAAGTGTGTCCCACAAGAAAGATGTGCCACCAAGTGTGTCCCACAGGAAAGATGTGCCACCACGTGTGTCCCACAGCAGCAGTGTGTGACTGAGTGTGTCCCACAGCACTGTGTGACCACCTGTGTCCCTCAGCAACGATGTGCCACCAAGTGTGTCCCCCAGCAGCAAAGTGCCACCAAGTGTGTCCCCCAGCAATGCCAGTCAGGTGGGGTGAAGATTTCGAGTCACTCCAAGAAGTGCTGCTCTGCCTCCAAGTGGCCCTGGTAGGAAGGAGCAGGGAAGAAGATCCAAAGAAGAAGCCCAAGATCCAGCTTTGGGATCTGGGTTATTTATCTCCTGGTACCTCCTGCTGACAGGTCCCTGCTGCTCCAGCCTCTTGTCTCTCCAGTCTCCTCTGCTCCCCTGTAGCTCAATTTTGGGCCAGGCCATGATGCTGTTTCCACAGCCACACTCCAGATTGTACCTTCTCCCCTACAAGGCACAGCTCGTGGGGACACTGGGAAGTTCTCACCTGGCTGAGATAAACTGTGAGTTTAAATAAAAACAAAACACAACAGAAAAAGGAATTGCAACGTCTTATGAAGCTCACAAAGCATCAAGACGTTTGGCAGAGTGGCCAGCAGGGGGCTGGGCCTTGCTTGGCTCCAGGTTTGGTCTTGGCCATGGGTGACAATGCTCAGGTTAACTTGGGTTCCACGAGGCTCTGAGAGCTCCAAACCCCCGGATTCCCTCAAGGATTTGGAAGCCAAACGTCCCTTTGCTGAGTGAACACTCCACAAATCCCCATGACCTTCATGTCAGAAGGTGGCCAGAAATCCCTCCTGCTTCCAAGCCCTGACCTGGGCTGCCTTCAGCAGAGTCCCCAAGCAAGGGGAGACATCTGGCTCTGGGAAGTTGGTGCCGTGACATTTTACACGGGAAAGTTTTGAACCCACTTGGTTGGTGAAAACACAACTTGAAACCAAAAGGAAGCATTTGATAGGACACTGGAAGTTCTCCTTTAGAAATGTTTGAGCCTTCAAAGCAAGTAACCATGTTCCTTCTGCTGCCTGATGTGGCCACTACATTGTGTCCAACTCACATATATATTTATATTTTAGATATAAATATATATACTTTAATAAATCCAGCTGTCTGACCTCTGATTAAATGTCTTTTTTTTGCCCTCTGGTGGTTCTTCTTTATTATAGTGCCCTCCTGGCTGAAAAGTACAGCAGTTCTGTCACCTGGTCTCTCATTAGGACGAGTAGGAACTCACCCTGAGTAGAACCTGTGTCTTGGGAGGGTAAAAAACAAGTGTTGCAAGAGGAAGAGGAGGGTGTGACAGGGGGTGGGACGCTGCCTCACCTCCTGCTCTGCTCCACCCTTGCTGGGTGACCTTGGGGTGCCACCACAGGCTGAAAGCAAGGAGGTCACCATGACTTGAGCACCTAGCAACGTTGAGGTGGCATCTGGCTGCTTCCCCAAGGTGCTCAGTGGGTCACGGAGGAGCAGAGGCTTTTCAAGTCTTCTCATGAAAGCTCAGGGGTGATGTTTGGGCCCAGACAGGCCTAGGGCTGTGGCCCTCCTTCCTCCTTGTAGATCCAGAGATGCTCAAAATTTTGTGTCTTAAAAACCCTTTAAAACTAGGAAAGGAGCAACAATGTGACCTTCTGTGGAGCTGTCACATCACTGAGACCTTCCCACAGGAGCCTGGGGGTTCATTAGCACAGAATCCCAGACTGGTTTGGGTTGGAGGAACCTTCAAGATTGTCTAGATCCTGCATGAGGGGGACACCTCCCATTAGGCTTCATCTCACCAGGGTGGAGGGGCCTCCAGAGCACAGAGCTCAGGTTGGAGGTGGTTGTGAAGGTGTCTGGTTCTGACTCACACTGTGGCACCAAGTGAACCACAGCTCAACGTGCCTCAGTTTCCCCTGTGCTTAATTTGGAATAATAACAGTCTCCAGGCCAATGTCTCAAATGGCACCATGAGTCTGGCCCAGATGAAAGGACTTGAGAGATGCTAATTAAGGACATTTGGATGACAGGGCATCATGTTATCATCGGGTTAATATTTTTCAACCTGCACTGGAAACACCAAACATTACTTGAAGGCTGCTGGGTCTGCAGCTGGATTTATAGAGCTTGTAAAGGTTGTATTAACCTGCTTCCCTGCTCTCTGATGTCAGCTGGGTTCCTAAAATCATGGGTCAGATTTAATAGTAAATTTAATCTTAACATTAAATGTCATCTTTCAAAGGGTGTTGTAGATTAGGGGAGTGAAACCCAATAAAAAGCAGAAAAATCCAGGTTGGATTCAGTGTTTTTGTCTTCAGTTGTGGAAAATAAGCCCAGAGAAACATTCTTCCT
>NW_009953080.1:104312-113987 GCF_000747805.2 Chaetura pelagica | reverse complement strand
TCCTGCTGATATTTTTTTTTGTAGCTCTTGAAATGTTGGGAAAACAAGCACTTTGTGGGTTGGGTTTTTTTCTATCATCCAAAGAGATTTGTCTTTGTTGGAAGATCAGAAATGTCAATAACAAACCTACTTTCCAAATCCTGGATTTTCAAGTGAAAATGGAAAGAGAAAATTGATTTTTAAATTCAAATTTAACTTATTTTTCGTACCAAAAATTATCTTTTAGTCAGAAAAATCAGCCATGTCAATAACAAACCTCCCTTGGGAATTTTAGGTGAAAATAGAAATGGAAAATTTACCCAGTGGTTCATAAACCAGATAATCAAGATTCTGCTTCAAATCATAGGATCATCATTTAGGTTAGAAAAGACCATCAAGAACATCAAGTTCAACCATAAATATAACATGGCCAAGCCCACCCACAAACCATGTCCTGAAGTGTCGTGTCCACAGCTCTTTTAAATATCTCCAGGGATGGCAGCACCCCCAGTGCTTCAGATGGGTGAGAATTTTTCCACCTACTCCATTAAAATTAAACTTATATTTGGTACCAAGAATTATCTTTTTTGGTCAGAAAATCACCCGTGTCCATAACAAACCTCCTCTGGGAATTTTGGGTGAGGACAACTGGAAAATTGACCCAAGTGGTTCATAAACCAGACAATCAAGATTTTGTTTCTAATCAAAGAATCACCATTTAGGTTAGAAAAGCCCCTCAAGATCATTGAGTCCAAGCACAAAGGTTGGACTTGGTCAATTTACAGTCCTGAAGTGCCACTTCCACACGACTTTTCAGTGTCTCCAGGGATGGCAGCACCAACAGTTCTTCTTATGGGTGAGAAATTTTCCACCTACTCCATTCAAATTTTACTTCTTCAACCTTATTTTTTTGGCTTCAATGGATGGGACCTCACCTGAATTCCAGGCATGCTAGAACCCAATTCCTGGGTGTGAAATTAAAGGCAAAATAAAAATACCAGCCCTTTGCTCCTGCAGATGTGACTCCATGCAAATGTATTCCCTGTTGGCACTAACAGGTGCCACTGTTAATTTTCCCTTGGCTTTATTTGTGGCACAAACAGGGAACAAAGGGAGGGATGAGTGGTGCAGAAGCTGTGGAGCAGGGAGCAGGAAATGGGATTTGTTTGGAGGACAATAAGCTGGTTTGATGCAGGCGCCTCTCCCCGGGCTCCTGCTCAGCCCTTCTCCTCTTTGTTGTGCCGGAAAAGCATCACCTCTTCCAGCAGGTTATTCACCTGGTGGTAAATCCTTTTGAGAAGCCACCTGGCCCTTAGCCCAAGGCTTTCTCAGTCCCAGTCATCGGGTCCTTCGCCGAGTTGCCCGGGTGAGTGAAGGAAGTCTGCGTGCCGGGGTAATTATGGGCTGTAAAAAGCTGCCCAGAGTCCTTCCTGGATGGTGTTTACAAAGGGCCTTTTTGCAGGCAGCTCCTGTGGAAATGAGGAGACCCTTTGGTGGGCTCAACTGCAGTCTTCTTATGGGTAAGAAGGTGTGTTTGCATAAAGTCATGGGATGGTTTGGGTCGGAAGGGACCTTCAAGACCATCTAGATCCAACCCCCTGCATGGGCAGGGACACCTCCCACCAGCCCAGGCTGCTCCAAGCCCCATCCAACCTGCCCTTGAAGACATCCAGGGATGGGGCTTCCACAGCTTCCCTGGGCAACCTGTACCAGTGTCTCAACACCCTCACAGCGAAGAATTTCCTCCCAGTGTCCAACCTGAATCTCCCCTCTTCTATTCCCCCTTGTCTTCTTATTACAAGCCCTTGTTTTCCTGCCCTGGGTTTGCAGTGGGCAGGTGTGGGACCACCACGGGGATCTGTAACACAACCACCAGCAGCTCAGGCACATGATGCCCTTGAGCCTCTCAGGGAAGGCTTCAACAGTTCAATATGTTGGATCAGGAGGTTCCTGGGTTAGCTGGATGTCCCAGCAGAGCCAGGACAGCCATTCCCGCCGGCACGAAGCCACACGTGGCCAGGCCAGGTCAGGCAATTAGAGCATCACTGGCCCAGCTGCCTCACTCCCCCAGGGCACTTATTCACTGTATAAAAGCTCTGCCAGTGCAGGGCTCTCCTAGGCACTTCTCTCCGGTTGTTCTTACTGATGAAGTGGGTAAGTCTGGCTTTTACTGGAGCTCCTGAAATGCTGTTTGATTCCTGGGTGGCCGGAGCAGGCAGAGGTTCTGCCCGGGTGCTTGTGGAGAAGTGTCCTCTGGGGGATGCTGCCTTGGCCACGGCTCCAATGCTGGAGCATCTCCTCCCTGCTGGACTGAAGAATACTGGGAAAGCACTTCCAGCTGGACTGTGAAGTCAGGAGTGGGATGTGTGGGCTTTGCTCCACTTGCTCTTAGCTCTAGTCCCAAGGATGTTGTTGGCTGAGCGAAGGGCTCGGTGCTGGCAGGAGCTGGGAGCTTACATGGGAAGAGGCAGCTCCTCTGAAGGAAGTGGCCTGGAGCAACTTGCTGCTGGTGGATGGAATTGGAACAAAGCAACTTCTCAGATCACAGCAAGAAGCTGATCCACTTCAGTGCCCATGTGAAAGTCAGCAGAGAGACTCTAGCTAAGTCTGAACATCTGAAAATTTCTATCTAGGTAACAATGATAAACATTAGTCTGAGGCGCCCTGGAAACCAATAATCCCCCCTACTCCTTTAGAGGCTTTTTAGCTTGATGAGCATCACCAGACACTCTGGCATTGTACAGGTAGTAGTAGCAATTGCTGTAATTGTTTTTCAATGGGTTGTTTTTATGAGTTGATGATGATTATAGTTGTACTGATACTAACTTTTCCAAATGATAGTAACACACAGCATTGCTATTACTAATAGTCACCCAGTGACAGGCTTTGGGAAGATAAAAGCTCTTACTGTAATTATAGACAGAACTAGTGGTGTCCAGAAAATGCAGTTTCTTTACAGTCATTTCATTATTTGCCTTGATCTCCAACTAATGTTGACAGTAAAGCAACGATTTTAATCAGTGTATCTTTCACATGTCGGTGGTTCCAGTGCTTGTGCTCAAAATAATCCTGTTAAAGGCTCAGAGAAGTCCTGGAAACTGGTGATTTCCAGAGTGGGGAGTCAAATGGAGCTGTTGTTTCAATGACTCCCAGGGCCAAGGCAAAGTGAGGCATTTCTGAGCAGTTTTAGAAGGACAATGTGGAGCTCCAGATGGTGTCAGCAGGTCCCTTCCCCCGGGCTGTGGTCTCAGTAGACTCCGTTTTGTGCTGCTCACCCTGGGACTGCCAGGGTGGGGTTTCTTGATCAGAGCTTCTGTGCCAGGTGTTTGGGCAGCCAATTTTCAGGTTACCAGACCAAAACCAGGACACTGAGGCTTGGTACCACTGTAGTGCAGGACTGGAGGCTGCTTTAAATGGGTGCAATTCTCTCAGTTCTGTGAATCCTAACCAGTTCACGCCAGCTGAGCTGTTGCTTGGAGAGCTTCTCCTTTCCTGGTTGCACTAAATCCTTAGAAATAACCCTGTTGTATTTCCTCTTCCTCTTTTCTTAAAGATACCTACATGATAGTGTGGAGCCAGGACTGCAAGGCTTGCAGGGGCAGCTCAGAGCCTGTAATTGCAGGTTTCCAGCCCAGCAGACCCCAGTGGGACCATGGGTTGGCAGGCAGGCAGGTTGGACGTGCTGGGCTTGGTGCTGCCCTAACCTGGCCTTACCCTCAGCCAGCTCATTTAACCTCAGCTTGGGTTTGCCAGCAGGAACTGTGACCACACCCAAGTGTTACAGCACGGGCACACCTTTAATTTGGGCTTTTCTTTCATCCTTGATGCTTGGCAGCTGCAGGACAAAACTTGAAAGAATGTCCCAGCGTGGACGTGGAGGCTTCCAAAAAGCAAGACAGAGGGTCACAACGTCACTTGTCCTTGGTGAAATGGAAGGACACTTAGCTGGTTTTTGAAGGGTTGCAAGAAAACTCCCCAGTTTGCCTGGTTCCAACCCCTGGTTGTGTCTGGGCTCTTAAGAGAAGGGTGTGGGGATGAGCAGCCTCTCCTCTCCATCTCCTCAACAGTCTCAGCCTGGGCTTGAGTCACCAGAAGCCTCTGACCTTCAGGAGAGCTAGGGTGTGGGTTCAACACATAGAGAAGCCTGTGGGCAGACTCTGAGCCCTACCTCACCGAAACCAGCTCCTGCCTATATGACCTGTCTGTCTTTTCCTGCTTTGTTTTCAGGCCTGAGTGCCTGGGGTGACCATGCACTACTACGGGGAGCAGTACAAGCACCTGTACCTGCCGGGCTCCGGCTGCATCACCGAGAGCATCCAGCATTGCACCACCCAGCCCGACACCTGCAGCACCACCTGCCACCCCCTGAGCATCATCAAGGGCCCTCTCCTCAACAGTCTCAGCCTGGGCTTGAGTCACCAGAAGCCTCTGACCTTCAGGAGAGCTAGGGTGTGGGTTCAACACATAGAGAAGCCTGTGGGCAGACTCTGAGCCCTACCTCACCGAAACCAGCTCCTGCCTATATGACCTGTCTGTCTTTTCCTGCTTTGTTTTCAGGCCTGAGTGCCTGGGGTGACCATGCACTACTACGGGGAGCAGTACAAGCACCTGTACCTGCCGGGCTCCGGCTGCATCACCGAGAGCATCCAGCACTGCACCACCCAGCCCGACACCTGCAGCACCACCTGCCACCCCCTGAGCATCATCAAGGGCCCGGTGCCAAGATGGCAGAGCTACACACAACCTCTCACCTACGTGTGCCCACAGCCCGGCGTGAGCCAGACATCCCTGCTGGCCTGCCAGCCGGGTGTGAGCCAGCCACCCCTGCTGGGCTGTCAGCCCTACGTGCAGCGCTGCGTCCTGCTCTACCCCGAGCCTTGTGACACCACCTGCCTCCTGCCCTGCGGGAGGCCCAGCGTGAAGCTGAGCACCATGTCCACCTTCCAGCCCTGTGAGACCAACTGCCTGGAGAAGCCACGCCTAGCCAGGAGCCTCCCGCCCTGCGCCCCGCGCTGCCCGGAGCCCACCAAGCTCAAGTACCCGCCTTGCGGGATCAGGTGCTCGTCGGCCTCGTGCAAAGAGGAGTGCAGGTCGCAGAGGGTGGCCAAGTGCCCTTTGCAGCGCTGCGGCTCGGAGCTGTGGTCCGTGCAGGGGACGACTGGTGGTTACTCCCTGCCCCTCCAGGGGGTCACCGAGTGCCCCCCGCAGCGCTGCGTCACCCAGTCCTTCCTGCAGGAGTACGTCAGCGGCTTCCCCCACCAGAAGTGCATGAGGGGCTACCCCACGCAGGAGTGTGTCACCTCCTACTCCTCCCAGCAGTGTGTCACCAAGTGCCCACAGGAGCCCTGCAAGCCCAAGTGCCTCCCAGAGCCCTGCAGGCCCAAGTACCCCTCAGAACCCTGCAGGCCAAAGTGCCCCCCAGAACCCTGCAAGACCAAGTGTCACCTGGAGCCTTGCAAGACCAAGTGCCCCCCAGAACCCTGCAAGAGCAAGTGCCTCCTGGAACCCTGCAAGACCAAGTGCCTCCTGGAACCCTGCAAGACCAAATGTTCCCCAGAGCCCTACAAGACCAAGTGCCTCCCAGAGAAGGGGGTCAAGGAGTGTTCGACCAAGCAACACACGGCCAAGTACTCGCTGACCCAGGAGGGAACCAAGCACAAGAGCTCGACCACACAGCACCTAACCAAGTCCAAGTGCCTCTACTCACGGGCCACCCACCACTCCTCACATCACCACACAGGGGGGGCCAAACGTTCCAGCCACTCCAAGAAGAGTCACTGTGTTGCCAAATGGCTGTGGTAAAAAAAGAGAGAGAGAGAGAGAGAGAGAGAGAAGTAGTTGGTGGTAATAAAAGATATAAAGAAGTAGTTGTGAGAACAGCCAGCCAGGTAGCAAGAGGTCTGGGGTTACTTCTCTGCTCCCCTTTCCATTCCTAACCCCCAGAGAAGCTTTGGCCTTATTTTACCCCTTATTGTATCCATGTTAAACTCAGAGTGCCTTGCCTTCCTGATTGTTTGACCACGTTTCAGTCATCCCTGCAACACAAAAAGCTGTCAGTGCCAAGCTGAGTAACCCTGAGCAGGTGCTCAGTCCTTGAAACCGATACAACTGTGGCAGCGTTTGCACCCGGGAGGTTGTTACTGTTGCTGGATCCATTCTATTCCCCAGTGGTACCAATCATATTAAACTCCAACTGCAGGTGGATTCCTGCTCCCTGTCTGATTTATTTTCCAACTCTAAAAGCTGCTCCTAACAACTCCTACTAGAAAAAACTACCTCTGTTGTACCACCCCTTTGTGTAAAATAAAGGCAGCAATTGTGCCTTTGAGGACCAGCATCTGTTGGAACAGATCTGGGTGTTGAAAAGGTACTTAGAGATGTAGCAAAAGCAGCAGAGCAGGGTGGCCTTTAGAAGGCAGCTTGATTAAAATAATGAAGCTGATGAGCAGCCCTCAGACAGGAGATCAGCATCTACCCAGGCTTAGCTCAGTCCCACCAGCATCATGGCGGAGCACACCCTGTTTGTACACAGGAGGGCACTTAGTCCTGCACCCTGGGACCAGGGCAAGTGTCTCCTGGATCTCCCCTGGCTCTGGACAAGCCACTGTTGGGCAGATCATGAACTGGGTTGGGTGGGATAGTCCCTGGCAGAACAGGAGAGAGAGAGGACACTGCAGAAGGTGTCCTCTGCTCCTGACAGCCTGAGCTGGCCCTGACGGGTGATCTGCACCAATAGCCTGTGGTTATTAAATTGCAATTAGAGGGAAAACTAACTTTGAGCTCCAGCTGTTCCTTGACAACACCCTTTTCATCAACAGCAGGAAATAGTTACCATGCTTGGTCAGTATTTGATTTCCTAGTGTTTGTGTGTAAGGCACTAAGTCCCAAAGCACTTGTCTTTGCACTGTCCTACAGCACAGCCTGTCCCCAGGTGCTCCTGGAGCAACACCAGGGGAGCAGCAGCTCTGTCACCACCTGGAGGTTGAGAGGGAGACCCAGCAGCTCCTCCCAGCACTGCTTTGCTGCCTTGCTCTGCTCAGCCAGCTCCCTGGGCAAATCCCAGCAGGAAAACCTCCTCTTTGGCTTCCCCTGCACTGTCCCAAAGAGACCAAGGAAGATTTCTAAAATCTCCTTTTCCAAGCAAAGTGTTAGATTTGCCTGTAAAGACACAAACTGATGCTACTGGAAGTCCTCCAGGATTAGGAGGAGTCTTGCTGCCCCTGGGAAAAGAAAACTAATTTTACTGCTGATAAATCCCAACCCTGGGAAATCAACTGGAAAAGAGGAAAGATCTGATCAAGTAGCTCCCTCCTGACTGCCTCCCATGGGATCAATCCCTTTCTTATAACGAGCCTATTCCAAACCTGGCTCCTCTCCACCCTTGCTCACCCCAGGGATCAACACACCCAGGCCAGGAGGTGAGGCCTGGAGGTCTGCAGCCATCAGAGGGAGATGGAGGTTCACAATTAAGGCACAGGGATGGTCCAGCCCAGCCTCAGGGGAAACTCTCCCACCTGAATTTATCCCACCTGAATTTACCCCACCTGAATGGTTTAAAAGGCTCTGCTGACCTCAGTCCCTCTCAGTCCAGAAAGGATCCAGGATGCCCTTCATGGGGAAGATCACCAGAAAGGGATTTCCTTTTAACAATCTGGCCTTCTGCTTCTGTGGTTTTGCTCCTGAAAAAGGGGTGACATTGACAGGATAGAATAAAAACCTGATCTAACCACTAAATGGTGCCTGAACTTGTACTGGCTCTCTGCACAAGGGTGGGTTTTATGCTTTCTTGTACCCTCTCTCCTCCTGCTACCTGCTCTGGGAACAGACTCTGCTTTCTCTCATGAGCTTTGATCTGATCCTGGACAGATCATGAAAGCTACAACAAAAAAAAAAGGAACAGATGGCCCAAAAGGTCCATCTGAACCTTTCCTGTGAGGGTGACAGAGCCCTGGGCCAGGCTGCCCAGAGGGGCTGTGGACTCTCCTTCATGGGAGACATTCAAACCCCCCTGGACATGTTCCTGTGGGATGTGCTCTTGGTGACCCTGCTCTGGCAGGGGGTTGGGCTGGGGGATCTTTCCAGGTCCCTTCCAACCCCTGGGATTCTGTGATGAATCTGTGATGAAGGTGACACGAGGCAGTGCTGCATCCTTGTGGTGGTGGAAACCAATGCAGGTCGGGTTGCCTGAGCCAAAGCCAAGAGAGAAGCTTTGGCTCCTCTTGGGCTGGGATTCAGGAGGCCACATCCAGCCCTCCAGGACTGGTGGTGGGTGCTCAGCACCAGAGCCAGCAGAGAGCCCGAGGTGTGTGGGGGGCACTGGGTGGGATGGGAGAGCTGGATGTGTTTGTCCTGGAGGAGAAAACCCTGAAGGGACAGTTTATCCCTCCCTTCACCCACCAAGTGAGTGTTCAGAGCAAAGATGGGCTCCACTGCCAGGTGGACAGTGACAGGGTGGGCTAAAAAGTGGCTTTTTCTTTATGGGGGGGCTTATTTTGCTCAGCTTTTCCAAGCAATCACTGGCCAAAGTGGTTCTAGTGTAGGATCCCCTCATCACTCCACACTGCCCATGTCCTTAGGAAGGCATAAAATGTTGAGTGTTGTGTTTCCACTCCCATTTCCAGAGGTATTTTGGTGCAGAAGGCCTCAGCATTTCTAGAAATTAAATGGCAAACTTCTTGCCTTGCCTTCCTGCAAGGAAGACTGGGAGGTGGAAAGGAATTTCCAGTTTGGGAGATCTGGATGTGGCATAGAAACAGGAATTTCCATGTTTCCAGACTTTGAAGGAAGAAAAATACACTCAGAAATTGGTTCAGAAGGCAACAAGAGATCCATAAAGAGATCCATTTATCAAAGAATGTGAAATATTTTAACATAAATTCTCAGTAACCTCTAGGACCAGGGGTTAGTCTGTTGTGAGCTGTGAATTTAGGGCCTGGCTTTTTGGAAAACATTGTGTGAGGATGGGGAAAATAAACCCACCCACTGGAGACTGGGGAGGTTCCCACCCAACAGAGGATGTCAAAACACCTCCAAAAATATTCATTAACTGGCTTCTGCATGCAAAATGGTGAATCTTTATAATATTAATAGCATGTTATCTGAGACAAACACCTCGGGGCTAATAACAGCTTTGGAATATGCACTTTTTGATGGATGTGTCTCAGTTGTTCCCATAAACAGGATGTTGTTTTATAGCCTGGGTAGATGGAGGTGTTTCACATTTTCATTAAACAATGCATTTCTATTTGCATTCAACAGCAATTGTTGCACAACAGGTGACAAGGTGGCTTTGGCTGAGCCTGGGAGAGTTGAACACATGACTTGGAACTCTGAAAATCCACTTAAATCCTTGAAAAATCAGTACTGCTCCACAAAATTCAGTGATTTCCACACAACCGTGGCCACAGGATGATTTTTTTCCCCCTAATTTTAATCTCCCTTAATGCACTTTTAGTCCACGACGTCTCTTGTCTTCAACAGGTAGAAATGGCAGATAACTTGTTCTACTTTGGCTTCTACCTTTTATAGAATGGAATCATAAGAGGGTTTGAGTTGGAAGGGACCTTAAAGATCACTTATTTCCAATTCTTACCTTATCTCCCTCCAGCCTTCTCTGGGTGGGCAGCCTTCAGAGGTTGTTTCTTAACCTTCTGATCATGGTAGTTGGAGCCAAATGCTCAGCAGATGGTCAGTACC
>NW_009953080.1:95584-103802 GCF_000747805.2 Chaetura pelagica | reverse complement strand
GATCCCCAAGCAGAACAAGGTCCTGCAGCTGAAGATGAGACACCAGCCAGTGAAACCAAGGGTGGGAAGAAAATAACCAATATCAGTTAAAGTGTGAAGAAACTGGAGGTGTGTGCAGTCTGCAAAGTTCATAGAATCTTACAAACATGGAATGGTTTAGGTTGGAAAGGACCTTAAAGATCATCTAGATCCAACCCCCTGCATGGGCAGGGACACCTCCCACCAGCCCAGGCTGCTCCAAGCCCCATCCAACCTGCCCTTCAACACCCCCAGGGATGGGGCAGCCACAGCTTCCCTGGCCAACCTGGCCCAGGCTCTCCCCACCCTCACACTCCACAATTCCCTCCTCAGCTCCAACCTCCAGCTCCCTCTCCCACTTTTCATCCCTCCCCCTCATCCCATCCCTCCCTGCCCTTGGCCCAAGTCCCTCCCCAGCTTTCCTGGAGCCCCTTCAGGCCCTGGAAGCTGCTCTAAGCTCTCCCTGGAGCCTTCTCCTCTCCAGGCTCAACACCCCAACTCTCCCAGCCTGGCTCCAGAGCTGCTCCAACCCAAGCATCATCTCCATGGCCTCCTCTGGACTCTCTCCAGGAGCTCCATGTCCTCCTTATGTTCTCCATTCCTCCCTCCTCCAAGCCTCTTACTGGAATGAACCCCATGATGCCTCCAACTAGATGCTACCATGGATTTAGGGAATGACTTAGAACCCCAGACCCACCAGTTGCTCCCTGCAAACCACCTTGTGTGGTCAGTGTTTAAAAAAACAAAGCTGAAAAACCTGGAGGCAGTTCCATCCCCACATTGATACAGAGGTAATAAAACAAATCAATCACCTCAGCAATTAATTTGGATCATAAAAATATAACTCAGAGAGATCCCCACTGGATGTAACAGTGTGTTCCACAGAAAACTGAGCAGTGCTGATAAACAACACTCACATGATTATAGTAATTAGAAGGGTTACACATGCAGGAAAAATTGTTTGCTAAGTCATTAAGGCTTCATGCACAAAGGTTGTCTCATCTTGCAGGAAGATCAAGAAAGGTTATAAAACTCCAAGGATTCAGGGCTCCTCTGGCCATTCATCTTGACTCCTTCCTGTGCAGCTGGTAAGTCCCACTTACCTCCATCTAATTATATTTAGTAAAAGGTGGTTTGAAGCTGAGCTGGGGTTTAACAACAGGTTACTCTGTGCTTGCTAAAAAAAAATAGGAAGGAGTTGATTTCACAAAAAGTCTGCTAGGAATGATCTACTTGTATTGTTGGACCATTAAAATACAACAATGGGGACTAGAATTTTTATTAAAAAGTAGGGTCATTTTGTTGTTATCAATTAACTGTACTTAGCCAACAAAAAAGGCATTTGGAGCTCTATTCAGGTAGAGTTTAGATAATAGTATCCTAGAATCATTTTAGCTTGGAAGGGGCTTTTAAATGTCACCTACTGCAGCCTCCCTGCCATGAGCAGGGGCACCTTCAACTCAACCAGGCTGCTCAGTAACATTAATATTAGTATTTTTTTCCATTTAAACTTTGGAGATGTGAGATGTTCAATGTTTTTCCTTCAGTTTAAGTTCATAAATCAGCAAGATTTCTTTCTCAAAGGGATGAAAAGGGACTAAAATCATCTTGCTTCCTTCCTTGCCTGCCTGAATGATCATGTTTGCACCCAAAACATGGTGAAAACAGCTCATTTCACTAAGAGGTGATATCTCCCCAGTTCTTAACTGGGAATTGATGCAGGTCTTCTGGCTGGAGCCTCCTTGGGTCAAAGGCACCTTTGTCACAGCACCATTAGGAAGCAAAAAACTCTTCAGGGCAATTATTTCAATGACTCCAGGGTTTTTCTATCTGCTGCTGAGCATTGATAGACAGAAGCCAGACAAGCTATGGAATGGGATCCCCCTTCACCTGCCCATCCTAACTGGGGGACAGACACAGGCATTTCACAGGACTTATTTCAGCACCTGCCTCTGAACCAGCTTGGCTGGAGTGTCTGTTTTTCTCCAGGGCCAGAACTAAAGTGGCAACTTTACAGTCAATTGTCCACATCCCACAGGTTTTCATTTGACAAGTAAATCCCACCATTTACTTGTGTTATTAGTTCCAGCTGACTGACCTAAAAGCTGGATTCAGGGTCTAAGCAGAAAGGTAAGCACCAAAAATCTCTAGGAAGCTCTTGGCTTTGCCACAAATGGTCTCTGCAAACCATCTGGAGGACCCAGGAGGCAGGATTTTCCTAGGAGCAGGGGGACAACACACAGAACAGCACCAAAATCAAGCCCTTCCATCTCCTGCACAGCAGTTTCCAGCTTGCAGAGATGTGATATGGTGGTTTCCTCCCAGTCTGATGTGGACTCAAGCTTCTCAGGACAGAGCTTCTGCAGCTTTGCACTGATCCAGCACAAACCCAGCAGGGACACAGGAACCTGTCCCAGGTGATCACCCCACCAAGGGCTGGGTGTCACTGAGACAAAGAAACCATCCCAAACTGGGACATCCCCAAGTGCAGGGATATAAAACACCTGTTCCTGTATGACCAGTGACCTCGTGGTACCAGCAGCTCCAGTACATCTCCAGTTGTCCTTGGTGGCTGCCTACACAGGACCTGGTAGAGTTGGGTTAATGGTTGGTTACCTTATGGTTGGACTTGACAATCTTAAAGGTCTTTTCCAACCAGAATGATTCTGGGACCTGTAACTGGGAGAGGGAGAAGGGGCATGTGAGGGGCAGAGGTGAGCAAGGGCTCAAGGTTGGTTAAACCCAGATGCCCACAGGTCCTTTTGAGGAGGATGAGAAGGACTCTCAGGGTGATGGGGATGGGGTGAGTAGAGCAAGAGGTCAAGCCTGTACTGACCTCTGAGCTTCATTTTCTGAGGTCACAGGCTCCTGCTGTCTCTGCTACAGCTCCTGCATGACCTGCACTGCCCCTGGAGCTGAAGTACCTGAAAGGCCCTCCTGCCCATCTTCAGCTTCTTCTCCACCACGTGTATTCTAGGCTGTGGCCCTCACCCTCCCTGCCAGGAGCAGAGGTGCAGGAGCCCCCCAGGAGGTGCAGGGGGTGGGGTACAGTGGCTTGGAGAAACACCTTGTGCTCTCCCCTGTGTGCTGCAGGTTCACCACCAGTTCTCCCAGATGTCCTTCGGGGAGGAGCAGAGCACAGGACAGAGTTTCTACATGTGCCAAGAGCAGTGCCCACAGCCTCTTGCTACCAGCAGCAATGAGCCCTGTGTCGTGTCCTGTCCCACCTCCAGAGTCATCATCTTCCCCCCTCCAGTTCTTCTGACATTCCCAGGCCCAATCATCAGAACGTGCCCACAGGAGGCAATAGTGGAAAGTCCTCCAGCCCCAGGGGTGTGTGGAGCAGCCCCAGGGACAGCTCAGAGGGCAGAAGTGCTGTGCTCAGAGCCACCTGCAGGGAGGTTCATCCCACATCCCACCCCTCAGCACACCCGCCGCTGCTCCTACGTCTTCTCCTCCCAGTGGATCCACCCGTGCAACAGGCCCAGCTACAGGGGCTACCAACCATCTGAGGGCAAGGACGAAGAGCAGGGGCCAGGGGAGGAGAAGCCAGAAACTGAAACTACAGATACAGCAAAGGAAAATGAAGAAGATTCAGAAGTTTAACATCATCACACCAAGCCAAATGACCTCCTCCAAAGGCCTCTTCCTGCCCCTCTCAAGCAGAGCTTCTTGTGTCTCCTTTCATTTTTGCTTTCCCTTCAGTTCCCAGTTTTTTTCTCAGGGAGGTGATGAGAATAATAAAATGCCCCCTTCCCACTTCCTGTTATCCCAGCCTTTGTCACACTCTGCATCCCATTCCAGGAACACTTTGGGTTTGTTTTCCAGAAGGATGAAGGCAGCTCCTGTCCCAGGAACACCACAAAGGTGGGCAGTTGAGACATCATGACAAACCCTTTCCCTGCCTGACCTAATTAGCCTGGTTGGAGCATTTAAGAGGATTCATCAGCAGGTGAAAATCACTTTTCCTTTTGATAAACACACACACAAACACACTCATGGCATTTGTTTCTGGCTTTCAGTTTCATTGCAGGAAAGAATCAGGGTGGGGGGAAGAAAAGGAGCCTCTCTGGATATTTAATTTTGCTGAAGAACAAGGGAAAAGTATTTGATAAAATCTATTTCTTGCATGTAGAAGTCAATGCAGTAAATGAGTGACAGAATCTGCTTCTGGAACTGTGCCCTTTATGCTCTTAATTATCCCAGCAGCCTTGAGCCCTGTCCTTTCCCTTCCCATTAAAATCATTCTGCATTATCCTGGTGGGTTTCTTGTTTTCTTTCTCTCCCACTCAGGATTTTCAGGCACCTGCTGGTGACATTTAGGTGGCAAACATCAAATCCCAACCCAGCAGTCCTGCTCCCCCATCAAGTGAGAAAAAAAGCAGCTCCCCCTTGCACTCTCCAGGCCTGTTCAGCTGCCTTTGCATGAGACACTTTCATTTTCACTTTCTTCTCACAGCTTTCACTTCTTTCCTCATCCTGGTAAACACAATTTGTGGTTTGAGGGAGTTGCTGGCTTGATGTGTCAGCTGAAAAGCAATGAGCAGGTGAAAAGGAATGACACCTGGAGAAAATTTCCTGATTGTTTACCTTGGTCCAAGCAAACCACTCAGGCCTCTCCCCCCTCTTCCATCAGCTTCTAAGCTTCTGTTCCTCTGAAGATTTCACAGAACCATGGAAGGGTTTGGGTTGGAAAGGGACCTTAAAGAGCATCTGGATCCAACCCCCCTGCATGGGCAGGGACACCTCCCACTACACCAGGTTTCTCAGGGCCCCATCGACCCTTTCCATACATTTTAACTGCAAACATTGTCCTTTTGGTCTCAGGAGGAGTATCAGTGCACTTAGGGTTGGGCACCTTTGCCAGGCTCTGCAAGCCCAGGGGAGATTTAGGTTGGACATGAGCAAGATGTTCTTCCTTGTGAGGGTGGGGAGAGCCTGGGCCAGGTTGCCCAGGGAAGCTGTGGCTGCCCCATCCCTGGGGGTGTTGAAGGGCAGGTTGGATGGGGCTTGGAGCAGCCTGGGCTGCTGGGAGGTGTCCCTGCCCATGGTGGGGTTAGGTCTAGATGATTCTGAAGCTCCCTCCCAACGCAAACCATCCCATGATTCTATGAACAGAAGTGAAATAAAATTCATAGGTGAAGTTACCCCTACACTGAGATGTGCAACAGGCTGAACTCCCCTTCCCCACCTGGCAGGTGAGAGCTGCAATGTCAGAGTTGGCAGTTCCCTGTGGAACCAGGTGCCCACAAACTTCAGGATGTGCCCCTTGTTCTGCAAGCAGCCCCATCCAGCTGCAGCTGCTTTCACAGCCACTTCTTCCAAGAGAAAAAGGATTCCAGGCAACCTCCCCACTATGGTGACACATCTCCTGACAACATGCCAAGCAGCCTGGGTCCCTGCCCATGTCCCTGCTTCCCCTACCCTGGCTCCCTGGGAAGATTCCAGCCTCTGAGAAGACAGTTTGCCCAAGCATCTGCTGCAGCCCCCAGGGTGTCTGTCACCTTTGCTGTCATCTGCTGTTGGCTCAGCCAGTTCACCAGGACATCTGCCTGGGAAATGAGCACCCATGCATGTTCCCAACCTCTCCCAGAAACCTGCCCTTTCTAAAATGAACCCTTCCAGTATTTCATGCAGGGATATTTAAGCTTTTCCCTTTAGAAGATGCAAATTCTTCTAAATCTGCTTGTTCATCTTGCAGACATTAGGAGGTGCCCTACTTTGCCATCCAGTATGAAGATATCATTCCTGTACCTTGGAGAATCAGCCTGTGAGCTGTGTCTGGGTGTCACACCTCAGATAAGCAGGGAGGAAGGGCAGAGACAGAAGCTTTGTTGGTTGCCTGGTCCACGTAAAAAAAAAAAAAAAAAAAGTGAAAAATTTGGTAATGGGGTCATGGGAAGGGTGGAGCCCTTAGGAGCATCCAGCCCAAAAACCCAGGTCTTGACTTCGATCATAGAATCATGGAATGGTTTGGGTTGGAGGGACCTTCAAGATCATCTAGATCCAACCCCCTGCATGGGCAGGGACACCTCCCAGCAGCCCAGGCTGCTCCAAGCCCCATCCAACCTGCCCTTCAACACCCCCAGGGATGGGGCAGCCACAGCTTCCCTGGCCAACCTGGCCCAGGCTCTCCCCACCCTCACACTCCACAATTCCCTCCTCAGCTCCAACCTCCAGCTCCCTCTCCCACTTTTCATCCCTCCCCACCCTTGGCCCAAGTCCCTCCCCAGCTTTCCTGGAGCCCCTTCAGGCCCTGGAAGCTGCTCTAAGGTCTCCCTGGAGCCTTCTCTTCTCCAGGTTACTCCAAGCCCCATCCAACCTGCCCTTGGACACTTCCAAGGATGGGGCTTCTACAACCTTCCTAGGCAACATGTTCCAGTGTCTCACCACCCTCACTACTAAAGACTTTCTTCTTAAAGTCCAACTTAAATCTCCCTCTTCCAGCTTCAAACCCCCATCCCTAGTCCTGTCACTACAAACCCTTGTCAAAAGTCTCTCTGTAGCTTTCCTGTAGCCCCTTCAGATACTGAAGCCGAGGTATCAGAGATGAGAACTCCACCCCATTCAGTCCAGCAGTTCCAAGTGTTTAACAATAATCCAGCTACACCTTGCAAATTATTCCTTTAAAAAAATAGAATAAAAAATTTACATGCCTGAAAACCTGCAACGTGGTTCTTGAGAAAGAAGAAGCTTGTACAAGCCAGGCTGTCCTCCAAGGTCATTGCTGAGGCTATTTAGGGAAGAGCCATCAACCTTCCAGCCTAGGACCTTCAAGCTTGGTCCTCTTTGAAGATATTTGTGGATAGAGGAGGCTCAGGGGAGACCTTAGAGCAGCTTCCAGGGCCTGAAGGGGCTCCAGGAAAGCTGGGGAGGGACTTGGGCCAAGGGCAGGGAGGGATGGGATGAGGGGGAGGGATGAAAAGTGGGAGAGGGAGCTGGAGGTTGGAGCTGAGGAGGGAATTGTGGAGTGTGAGGGTGGGGAGAGCCTGGGCCAGGTTGGCCAGGGAAGCTGTGGCTGCCCCATCCCTGGGGGTGTTGAAGGGCAGGTTGGATGGGGCTTGGAGCAGCCTGGGCTGCTGGGAGGTGTCCCTGCCCATGCAGGGGGGGGGATATAGATGATCTTTAGGGTCCCTTTCAAGCCATCCCATTCCATGACCACCCACCCTGTGCACCACTGTGCTCTGCTGCCTGCCATGCAGGTGTCACTCAGGTCCCTCAATGTGCATTGACACAAAGAACTCTCAGTTTTCTCTCCTGAGCTGCCTTAGCCACATCTCAAGACATTTTAATTCACAGCCTTGCAAAACCCCCAGTATTTGCTGAAAATACTGAGTTTTGGGGTTTTTTTCCTACCAATTTGACCTTCCCTGTTGGTCTCCTCTCCTTTGCCAGACATTTATTGACCTCTCACAACTACATCTCAGCTGTTTCCCTTCCTCTGCTTGTTTTGATGCCTCCTCCCCGTGGAAGCCCAGCTGCTCCTCTTCCTTCTCCTGCTGCTTCAGTCATCATCAAGGATGCCACCTTCCCTTGTCACAACATCCTACACCATCTTCTCCCAAACCTTCTCCCTCCTCACATGGCACAAGCACCATCTTATTATGGGATAACTGATGCCCAAAAGTCACTTAACCTGTCTAAGGACTCTCTGCACGTCAGGGTGGATCTAAGACTTCGACACACCTATTTATTATTAGTTTTTATTACTTATAACCTGTCATTATCATTACAATATTGCATAGTAGGCAAATTGATGATGGGGGCAAGGAGACTAAGGCATGGGGCATGAAGACTAAGGCACGAGGCACACACAGAAGAACATGCAAGATGAAACCCACCTGTGATACTCAGAAAAAAGGACTGTGCAGGGCAGTTTTTACTGTTAAAACCCCTTTTAAAGGTGCTCAGGAGCAAGGCAGGAGTGCAGAAACCTTTGGGGCAGCTTCCTACTCAAGTTCTAGACCCCTTGAGCTGAGCTAGAAGAAGCAGTGCCCTTCAAATATTTGCAGCAGAAGAGGAGCTGGCACCATAATTCAGGTATTTCCCCTGGATAGCAGAGCTCTGCTTGTCCTTTCATGAGAAGAACCTTCCCTGTCTCTGTGCCCAACTAGAAATTCATTTAACAGTGTTTTCTATCATCAAATCACTCTCTTTTATTCTAATGGCCTTGCAGGAACTGGCAGCTGCCAGTTTTTCC
>NW_009953080.1:82065-95421 GCF_000747805.2 Chaetura pelagica | reverse complement strand
TGCTGAGATCAGCAAGGTTAATTATGTAATGAATATTTAATTAATAGCTTTAGAAGGAATAAAATAATTAATTGGATGCTGGCACCACACCTCTGGGAGGTACCACAGGAACAGGGATTCACTCTGGCAGTATCAGCACATACCATGAGCACTTCACAAAGTATTAAAAATGAGTGATTTGCAAGGGTGGAACTTCCAAGGAACCCCACTCTAAATAACCCCAAACTTCAGCTTGTAAGCACCCACCTTGCCAAGACACCAACCCATAGATACCTCTACCATACTTCCACCTTAAGAAGGTCCAGGTAACCCCACAGCACTTCCCCCTCCTTTGCCATGGGACAAAAGTGCTGTCCCAGGCTGCCTTTGGAGACACAATTACCCCTGCAGTGAGTGCACATCACCGCGTCCTCCTCACCTCTACAAGCCTCTTGCTTCTCACTGAGGTCCTTCACCTCTCCCTACAGCAACTCAGGTACAGAGAAGAAGGTCCAAGCCTCTTCCTCAGAGCCTGGGTCTTATGGGGTGGGGTGAGGTGGGCAGGGCAGGGTTGGGCTGATTGCTGGCCAATCCAGCAGTCTTATCAATTAGAGAATCAGGGAATCATGTGTGGGGTTAAAGGGGACCTTTAAAGGTCACCTAGTCCAGCCCCCCCTGCAGTGCACAGGGACCTTTTTGACTAGATCAGGTTGCTCAGAGTCCTGTCAAGCCTGACGTTGAATTTCTCCAGGGATGGGGCCTCCACCACCTCTTTGGGCAATCTGTTCCAGTGCTTCACCACCCTCACAGTACAGAACTTCTCCCTGATATCCAACCTGAACCTCCCCTGCTCTCATTTCAGGCCATGGTCCCTCATCCTCTCACCACAAGCCCTTGTGGACAGACCCTCCCCAGCTTTCCTGGAGCCCCTTCATGTACTGGAAGGTCAACGTTGCTACATCAGCTCCTTTCACACCAGGGGACTTCAGGTGACCTGGGAGCCCTCAGAATCCTCCAGCTACTGCTCAAGCAAGGTGGCTTTGACCTGGAGAACATCCTTGGGTGGTGAGGATGTTGTGGGAGCCTGAGAGGTGCCCATGTTGATGCAAAACTCAATCGTCCACAGACACACAAGCTGCAGTTACACCTGGGGCTGCAATTTCCCATCCCCTCAGGTTTTCTGGAGCAGAGCAGCACTTGTTTATTAAAGACCATTAGTTCTGCTTTGTTTTGATGATGAAAGGTGCCTGGTGAGATTGCAGTAGGATAATTATTCCCCAGCTGGGAGCAAATCTCATTTAGTGGTGGGGAAGAATTCTTCAGCTTCCGAATTCTTTGTGTGTATCATTATTTAATCACCACCTTTTGTTGCACTGGAGCTAGAAAACACAACCAAAGGTACCCATAAGAGAGGAAACCCATCTAATGTTACCATTAAATACCTAAAGGTGAGAGAGACCAGGTATTCAGGATGCAACTGGTAAGCTGAGGTCACTGCTCATGAATTCCCCTTGGGATGAGGCTGAATTTTGCTGAAAGAGGATTGAGTGTGGGAAAGGCAGAGGAGAGAAGGAAGCCACCTTAGTGCCCATGGAAACTGGAACAGGCAGTGTTGGCTGAACACAGGGTCTCCATACCAGTGGGTTACAGAGTGGTGGGGGTCGGAAGGGACCTCTGGAGATCATCTAGTCCAACTCCCTGCTAGAGCAGGATCCCCTAGAGCAGATCCCACAGCAACATGTCCAGGTGGGTTTGGAATGTCTCCAGAAGAGGAGACCACGACCTTTCTGGGTAGCCTTTCCCAGGGCTTTTTTGCTCTCACAAGAAAGTACTTTCTCCTTATGTTTAACTTGAGGGGGTTTCTAAACTTCCAGTGTCCTCAAAGGACACTGAGCTAGAACTTCTAAGAGCTTGGGCAGAACTGCCAACTTGATGAAAGTGTTTGTGGAAGGTGAACACATGGACAGACCTCCAGGCTCCTCCAGATGTGGCTGCTGATTGGAGGAGAAACCCGGAGAAGCATTTTCAGACACCCAAGTGCATCTGGCTCAATCTGGAGCTGAATATGACCCCTACGTCCTCCTTTCTCCTGTGGCAACCACAGAGTTTCACAACCAAGCCCAGCTGGGTGACTGACAGGACAATCAAGCAGGGGGGCTTGGGCTGTAATAAAAGATTCCTGAGAAGGTCATTATAAATATAAAGTCTGAGGAAGGGAAGGCAGATGTGATTTTTAGAAGTAAGACAGCACTGGTAGTGACTCAGGTTCCACAACAATGGTGGAAAAAACATTTTTCTTAAAAACAAGGAGTTCTATCATCACTTTACTCTTTTCCTCCTTCTTTTCCCTTGTCCTGTGCTCTCTTTAGCCCAGCCACAAGGTCTCCTAAAAGCTCAGTCTGAGGACATCATCTCCAACAGCTCTAAACACAGGGAGAGGACTATGGTGGCAACAAGGAAAAAAAGGTTTACCTGTTATTTTTTTTAATAGGGATGAACAAAGGGAATCAAGTCAGTGTAATGTACAACTCACAATGAACCTAAAATTACAAACCTGAGCTACTGCCATGGTCTGAGCACTGGGACTGAATATACAGGTAATGAAAGAGCAGGCAGAGATGACCTTTAGCTCCTTATTTCATCCCTTCTCTTGCAATTAAGCAATGAAAAAGCACTTGGGAATATTGACCCTTCTAATCTGAGGAGTTTTGGACATAGATTTCCAGGTGACAGCTCTTAGACAACACTGGAAACCTGTGCCAAAATGTGGATTTCCAGGATCCAAAGCAGCCTGGAATTCTGCCCAGTAATTCCCATCTTTTAACCTATTTCTTTTGCTAGATGGGGTTGTTTGTTCTTCCCTGACAAACACTCTCTGCCTGGAATTGCTGTGATAAAATCTGCAGGAAAAAAAATGAAGATTAAGAATCGTGTTTTGCTACAATCTGGGATAATCACATAGGCTATTTCCTCTCAGACAAGGGAGCCTTTAGACCAATTTAGAAAATTATAGGATGGGCCATGTGAGAGCAACAGCAATTAAAGCGGCTTCTCCTTGAAGATTCCATCTCAGCATGCAAAGCAGCTCTGCCAGGATCACAGCACACTGCTGGGGTTTCTAAAACCAAAACAGCAAGAAAACCAACAACAACAACAACAACATGCAAGGAAAAAAGGAGATGAGGTGTCTTTCAGGGTTGCTTTATGTGTGGAGAGTTTCAATCTAAAGCACCAGGCCTCGGGTTCCTCATCTAGGCCAGACCACTGGGTTAGAGAGGTTTGTTGCTCTGTGAAGTAATAAATTCTTTAAAGGAAAATGCAAAAGCCCTGAGGAAGGAGCCAGAGGAGGCCACAAAGGTGATCCTTGGGCTGGAACACCTCTGCTGTGAAAACAGCCTGGGAGAGTTGGGGTGTTGAGCCTGGAGAGGAGAAGGCTCCAGGGAGAGCTTAGAGCAGCTTCCAGGGCCTGAAGGGGCTCCAGGAAAGCTGGGGAGGGACTTGGGCCAAGGGCAGGGAGGGATGGGATGAGGGGGAGGGATGAAAAGTGGGAGAGGGAGCTGGAGGTTGGAGCTGAGGAGGGAATTGTGGAGTGTGAGGGGGGGGAGAGCCTGGGCCAGGTTGGCCAGGGAAGCTGTGGCTGCCCCATCCCTGGGGGTGTTGAAGGGCAGGTTGGATGGGGCTTGGAGCAGCCTGGGCTGCTGGGACGTGTCTCTGCTCCTAGCAGGGAATTATGATCTTTAATGTCCCTTCCAACCTTCACCATTCTATGTTGCTATGATTCTATGTTTGTTTCCTTCATATTTTCAGAAGTATTTAGCTCTCACCAGGTGAGGGAGGGTATTTATTTCTCCATCTTTAAAAGAATCAGTTGGTGTGAGGCAGCTGAGGTTCAGATGACGTGAAGAGATGTCACACCACTGCCAGTTGCTTCTTTTTCTATTTAGTATCCAGTATTTTTAACAAGGACATCTGCAGAGCATGAGGACTGACTGCAGCTTGAGCTTGAGCTGCTCTGTCTGCTCTTACAGCTTCTACCTTCTGTAAAACATGAATTTCCCTCAAAGCTGCCAGGGAAAAACATCAGCCACAAAACATGAACCATGGGGGTGATCAGTGGATTCTCTACACTCTGTGTGTTAAGAAGCTGTGTTTTGCCAAGTTTCTTATACATTGGAAACCCCTCAAAAACAGTAAGGCCTTTATTAACATTTTATAAAATATTTGGTTTGGTAAATCCTTTAATTGCTTCATCTGTAATTATTGGCTTCTCCTTCCCACGAATCATGTGAGTCATGTTGTTCTGTCATATCTCTATTAACTGCACACATTCCTCTGGTCATTCTATTCATTTCATGGCCCTGAAGTGTAAATAAACAATCTGGTTTGGGTTTGGTTGGGGGTTTTTTTGGCTTTAGTTTAAATAATTTTCCACAATAACATGGCTAGGAGTACTTTTCTTAATGTAAATGTGATTATCTGAATCACAGCTTGGAGTTTGAGGAACCTTATGTATTTATTCAAGCTGAGGTTATGGACCTGTACTTCAGGTCATGTTCCCTCTGCATCTTCTAGTCTCACAGGCAATGGATATTGTTCCACTCCTTGGATTGGCCTCCAACAAGGATAATCAGAAAGGAAAATTCCATTTATTCATAGTTATCAGTATTTTTAGGGTTTTAATCTGAAGGCAACTCGGAGGAGATAAATGTAAAAGCTTGGTCAGATGCCTCTCTTGAGCTGAATTTCTGATTGGGTTGTTATGCCTGATCCTGGTGCTCACAGGAGAGTTCAGGAACTGCTTGGGCATCTCTTACCTTCTTATGTAGGAGAACATCTCTCCAAAGGGTAGTCCCAAGCCATACACTCCAGTCCCAAAGCTCCTGGAATGGCCCCAGTGGTCATGGACACTCCCGACTATTTAATGTTGAAAGATTCCCTGCTTTGAAGAGGAAAAAACACAGAAGGCCACTGGTTCTTATTACTGAGGTGACAAATCTGAAGCCTGTGCTTCCTACCAACATGTAGTTTCTGAGCCACCTTCACAAGTATTAGTAGGTATTGAAGGGAAAACCAACTTTCATTTATGGTGAGATTTCCAGCAAAGCGCCAGGGTGGGCGAACCGAGAGCGTCACGCTCTGTGGGCCTGCAAATTATCTCCTGATCAAAACAGTTAACAGCCTGTTATCAAAACAGTTGCAACAAAGGAAGGCAGCAGCAGGGGAAAACATTGTTTCACAAGATGTAGAGGATGGTTGCGTAAAAGAATCTCCCAATTTCTATTCTCTAAGACAGCCTATAAAAGTGCTCGTAACTCCGGGCTCTGGAGCTGCCTCTGCTGACTTATTCTTGGTGACTGGGTAAGTCAGATTTAACTGAATCACTTCATAATTATAGATGTGGTTTTACAGGAGAATTAATATGACATTGGATCTCCTGCCTTGTTTCAGAGCAGGACTTAATTGTCTCAAATCATTTTACCTGGAGACTGTGACTTGCCTGTGGGGTGGATGCAGGCATCACCATTTGTGTGTGTGTGGGGAAGTGATTAATAATTTTTAAAATGTCAGTTCCTCAGAGATGAGCATCTATCTATGGAGACAGGACACTCAAAATGTTGGCTGGATGGGACAAGGCAATGATGTGGGAAAAGGACTGAGATATTCTTCCCAGGACTCCTTTTGGGAATAGACTATGGAGCAATGGAGCACTGGAGAGGAGGGGGAGTAGACTTAGAAGCCTCTTCCCAACAATCCATCTCACCAACTCAGTCAGCTCTGTAATGCACTGAGTCTACTAGAGTAGGATGGATTGTGCCTTAGAAATTGGGATGATTTCTTCGTATTTTATTCTTTTTAATCACTGACTTTTACATTTAGTGTAAACCACTCAGCCATGCAGATCTGCAGCTCTTCAGGTGGATGTGACTGGACACATCCTCTCAACCCACGTTACTATAACACAGCTTGTTCTTTCCCTCCTCTGGCTGTAGCTTTACCAGGCTGGTGCACTCTCTGCCTTTCAGGTTGACTTGCCTTCTGGAAAGATGTCTTTGTATGGACCACTGCTTAATGCCTCCTGTTCTCAACCATGTGAGAGTGGCTGCACTGAAGTACCTACCTATTCTGTAAATGAACTGTGTATCAGGTCATGCCCAGAATCAACTGCAGTTGTGCACCCACCACCCGTCTACTTGACTTTCCCAGGACCCATTATAGCCTCATGCCCTCAGTATAGTGAAGTGCATAGTGGCAGGCCTCTTTATCCCATAGGCTCTGGAGGAGGAGGAATGGGCTCTGGAGGTGGAGGAATGGGCTCCGGAGGAGGAGGAATGGGAATGGGCTCTGGAGGTGGAGGAATGGGAATGGGTTCTGGAGGTGGAGGAATGGGAATGGGTTCCGGAGGAGGAGGAATGGGCTCTGGAGGTATGGGAATGGGAATTGGAGGTGGAGGTGGAGGAATGGGTTCCGGAGGAGGAGGAATGGGCTCTGGAGGTGGAGGAATGGGAATGGGTTCTGGAGGTGGAGGAATGGGTTCTGGAGGTGGAGGAATGGGCTCTATATGTGGAGGAATGGGCTCTGGAGGTGGAGGAGGAGGAGGAATGAGCTCTGGTGGTTCCTGTGGTGGAAGTATGTCCTCTGGGATGGGTTCCCATTGTTGGGGCATGGGAGGGGGCTCCTCTAGTGGGGGGAGCTCATGTGGTGGTGGAATCTACCGCTGGAGAAACTTGTACCGAAGCTCATTGCTCGCGGGAACGGGGAGGAATTATTTGCCCTTTTCCAGCGGGTACTACCGGTATCGCTACGGGAGCTCTGGGGAAATTTAGGCCTTTAAGAGTCGTGACTGAAAGAAGCATAAGATACAAACTGGTAACTGACATATCGACCTGGAAATCAGACATGGCAAGCAGTCTCTGCTCCAGCAAGAGCTGAAGTTGCTTGGGATCTCTTTGCACTGTGTATTGTCTAAGGCTTTATCATGCCAATGTTGCCTCCCTTTGCCATCTCTGCATGTTCTATTTTGTTCTTTCTGACCCTGAAGAGACTAAAACAAGGAATGGGACTTGAGCTTGAAAGTGTCCAGCTGAAAGAAGAACATCCTGTGAGCCCTGAACAACTTATCTGTGTGGTCCTTCTTGGAATGGAAATGACATTCGTGGTCTCTGCAATGCCTCCCTTTGCAAGAATATGTTCCACTTCTTCTTTGTATTAAAGCCCTGTCGCATCAAAACTCTGTCTTCTGCCTCTCATTTGGTTGTGATTTCTTGGTTACAAACCAGTTTGAAAGAAGTTCACTTTGTGGATCAATTCCTAGGCATTAATAATTAAAGAAAAGTCACTCGTGTCCTGGGCTGCATCAAAACAGTGTGGCCAGCAGGTCAAGGGAGGGGATTGTCCCCCTCTGGTCTCCCCATCTGGAGAACTGTGTCCAGTGCTGGAACCTCCAGCATAAGGATGTGGAGCTCCTGAGAGAGTCCAGAGGAGGCTAGAAATATGATCCAAGGGCTGGAGCAGCTCTGCTCTGGAGCCAGGCTGGGAGAGTTGGGGTGTTGAGCCTGGAGAAGAGAAGGCTCCAGGGAGACCTTAGAGCAGCTTCCAGGGCCTGAAGGGGCTCCAGGAAAGCTGGGGAGGGACTTGGTACAAGGGCTCGTAACAAGAGGACAAGGGGAAGGGATTAGAACTGGAAGAGGGGAGATTAAGATTAGATATCAGCAGGAAATTCTTTAGTGTAACTGTGGTGAGACACTGTCCAAGGTTGCCCAGGGAAGCTGTGGCTGCCCCATCCCTGGAAGTGTCCAAGGGCAGGTTGGGTGGAACTCAAAGCAACCTGTTCTGGTGGGAGGTGTCCCTGCCTACGCAGGGGTGTTGGATCTAGATGACCTTTAAGGTCCCTTCCAACCCAAACCATCCCATGATTCTATGACCATCATCAGAGCAGAATTAATTCCCCTCTATAGCAAATAGAATTTTTCAGAAATACTTCAGTATTTTTCCCCCCTTTCTGATGTACACCCTTAGAACAGAATCACAGAGGAGCTTAGGCTGGGACACCTTCTGGGGATGGTCTGGTACAGCTCCCACTCAAAACCAAGGGAACTTTGGTGCTGGGTCTGTTACTCCGGGTCATTACCAGTCATCTCTTAAATATCCCTGAGGAAACAGTTTTAACAACCAGTGGAGGCTGCAGTGACTCCACATGTCCTGACATGAGCAGAAGGCAAAGTTTTGCTCTGATGTATCTGGTCTTGCTGGTAAAATATTGTATCTGATTACAGACTGCAAAGGGAACTGGGCCAGCCCAGACCTGAGGGTGGCAGGCGGGCAGGGCCGAAAGAAATGTGAAGAAGTTCTCAATATCCAGTTGGGAATTGGACTACAAGTCCGATTGGAGTACAAGTCCACCTTGCACGTGCCTTGAAATCAGCCCAGAACTTCACCCCAGCAGCTGCCTCAGTCTTTTTTCCTTCAGGAGCCACTTGGGCGGTTCCGCTGATCGTGACACGAGAGGGCGCGACACCCGAGAGGGCCCGTGGGCTGAGCCAGGGCTGCCCTGCCAAGCACAACACTCATTTCCTTCCTTTGATTGTCTTAATCCTTGTGGTTTGTTAACTTAATTGAAGCATTTAGACATTGAGTGATTTGAGCTCGTTAAGCATCGCTGGGAGATCCCTCAGGCAACAGCCACACGAGAGGCCCTTGTGCTCTCTCAGAACTCTGGGATCACAAAGAACCAGGTTCACAATGGTTGCCCCAAATGCCTGAGACACAGACTCTTCCACCACAACTTGGCATCTGGTTTAATTTTTTTTTTTCCCATTTAGATCTTTTACACCGTTCTCTAGGATGGAAGGTCTGGGAGCTTTTTGAGGAAGCAGGTATTTCAGCCAGGAAATGTTACAGGAAATACTCAAGCAGCTCTGCTCATCTTGTGGGCTTCTGCATTTGATGTGCTGCCCTGGAACATGAACTGAATATTGCCTGAATTACATCACCCAGTGGTAATGACATCATCACCTGAGAAGCCCATCAGTGTATTGATGTTCTCCTAGTCCCATCATAATCCACTGACCTAAGTAATAATATATGTATTCATATAATCATGGGATGGTTTGGGTTGGAGGGACCTTCAAGATCATCCAGATCCCACCCCCTGCATGAGCAGGGACACCTCCCAGCAGCCCAGGCTGCTCCAAGCCCCATCCAACCTGCCCTTCAACACCCCCAGGGATGGGGCAGCCACAGCTTCCCTGGGCAACCTGGCCCAGGCTCTCCCCACCCTCACACTCCACAATTCCCTCCTCATGTCCGAACTCAGTCTCCATCCTCCAATCTTAATCCATTCCCCCTCATCCTCCCACTACAAGCCTTTGTAAAAAGCTTTAAAAGCAGGATGGCTTTGACTTCACTCTAAATCCTTTCTCCTAGTGCAGAACTGGTGTTCTCAGCTGCCTGAAGTCGTGCAGAGATGTGTGTGGGGACATCAGGGTCCCAAAGCACTGAAGGGGTGAGGTAGCTGTTGTGATTCCCATTTTTGTGTCAGCTCAGGAGCTTCTGACCTTGCTCTAGTGCACCTCAGAGGAGGTTCTGGCAGGGATGCCCCAGCAATTTCTGCTCTCATTACTCAATGTTCCATTCTTATTGAGTAAGAACCGTGTGGGGGTGTAACTCTCCTTTGTAAATTGTGAGGAATCACCTTCACTGAAGTCACATGTGGGGCAGTTTGGACAGACATTCCTGACTCAGCCTTAAAATCACTGCCTGGGATCCTCTCAGTCCTGTGCAAGTGCAGCTGCATGGAGCTGAGTGAAGGTCCAATCACCACGTTAACCAAAATGTTCCAAACCTAAATGAGTTCCCAGGAATTACTCCTTCCAGGCTCTGAAGAATCATCTGAGAATGATTCACAACAACACCAACTCCCCTTGCCTGCCTCCCTGCAAAGTGACCTGCACCCAGCCACGTGTCTACAGCAGAAACCTGAAGCCCTGTGTGGTGTCTTGTGAAGACTCCACAGCCCTGGTGTGTGCTCCCCTGGTTGTGGTCACCTTCCCAGGCCCAATTCTCAGCAGCTGCCCTCAGAACAGCTACATGGGATTATCATTCCCTGAGCCTGGTGGTGCTTTGAGCCCTTGCAGCTCTGGGAACTCCTATGGGATGGGGGCATGTCAGGGATGGGAGGTTCCTTTGGATCTGGGGGCCCCTTTGGATCTGGAGGCTCCTCAGGCAGTGGGAGGTTCTAAAGCAGCAGCTGTGGCTCCTACCTTGGGAACTCATTCTAAGGCAGCTCAAATACCTACATGACAGCTTAGGAGATGAAAAGGCCAGACCCAGATCCACAGCTGGGCTGGCTTTCAGGGATGGTGACAGCCCATTGCACCATCAAGGGGAGCCACCCTTGCTCAGTGCCTCTAAACCCCAGGCCCACACCTCTTTCTTGCATTTTCACATTGTTATGATTGTCACCTTCTGTTTATCACCTCAAGATCATAGAATCATAGAATCATAGAACCATTCAGGCTGGAAAAGCCCCTTGGGATCACCAAGTCCAACCACCATCCCTACTCTACAAAGTTCTCCCCTAAACCACATCCACCAACACCACCTCCAAACCACCCTTCAACACATCCAGGGATGGTGACTCCACCACCTCCCTGGGCAGCCTGTTCCAGTGTCTGACCACTCTTTCTGTCAAAAGATGTTTCCTAATGTCCAGTCTAAACCTGCCCTGGTGCAGCTTGAAGCCCTTCCCTCTTGTTCTGTCACTAATAACCTGTGGGAAGAGACCAGCACCAACCTCTCTACAATGACCTTTCAGGTAGTTGTAGAGACTGATCAGGTCTCCCCTCAGCCTCCTCTTTCTCAAACTAAACATTCCCAGCTCCTTCAAGACTTCTTCAAGCTGCTAAAGCCCTATTTTCACCCTGTCAATGTAAGGAACCAAAGGATGATTTCAAAGGCCTGACACAGAGATTGTCCATCAAACTGTGAGAAGAAGGAGAAGAACAACTGGTTGCAAATGGACTCTTTGCATGCTTTGCCTTCCCCCAGACCTGAGGATGTGTCTGCTGTGTCTCGTGTGCCATCTCATTCTGCAGTGCATCTCCTTTTCTCTTTGCATTCAAATCCTTCTGCAGCATCAAATTTTGTTCAGCTTTTCTTTCTCCACCACAGAGTTTTGGTCCTGTCCTTTCCACCAGCTCCTGAGGCTTCCTAGAGCTGGGAACGTAGCCTGTGAGCAACAATTAAGTGCTTTTATGATAATTTGATAGTAATTGCTCCGTTATAAAGGTGTGGTGGAAGGAGGGCTGGCTGAAGCATTCAAAATTGAAGCACAGAAACCAGTTGAGTGTTGCTTCTCTGTAGGGCACGGAGGGTTCTGGAGCTGCTGTCTCAATACTTGGTGCTGGTGAGAGAGCAAAGAGAAGTCCCTTGCCTTGGACAACCCTTGGAGAAACCATTTCTCACCAGTGCAGCTCTTTCATTTCATGTCCAACGTGGGATGAGATGGAAGATGCCACAAGTACAAGATCTTTTCAGAAGAGATCAGGCTGTTTCATACTCCCTCTCCCTAGTCAATGAGGAAAAGTTGGGGGGGAAAATGTGTAAGAGACAAAACCTGGTCATCTGAAAGCTGGAGATTCATACATTTTGGATTTGATTTTATACTCTGTGGCATAGCCCAGCTCTTCTCTTCTGAGGAGTCCATTCCATCACCAGATCTAATTTAAAACCAATTTATAGGAATGATGATGGTTCCCTGGAGCTGTGTGAGGTTTAGGCAATTTCAACACCTTATGAAGAGTTTTTAAAGGCAGCAAACTATTCTAAAATGATGTTTATCTGGAGATTGTGAGTAGTTATCAAAGAAAATCAGCCACCTGACTTGATTTCTGAGATTGATCACCTTGAACTAAATGCCTGAATGTCCTTTGATTGTGGCCCCATCAAAGGGCTGGGTTTCTATGACAGCACAAAGTGCTTTCATGTCACAGGGCTGGGCAAGAGACACTGTCACAAGTGCTGAGTGACACGAGAACAGAATTAACACCTCGTGGTGGTGGTGGCTTCCACAGCTACTGGGGGGAGTAGAAGCACAAAGAAACCCATGGTTGAGTCTCCAAGAGAAGACCAGTGAATGCTAAAGATGTGTTAAAACCTGGCTGTGTTTCATGGGTTGTTTCTTGGAGGCCACTTGAGGAATATCAGGAAACAAAGATTTTTTTAGATTTTTTAACCTACATGTTGAACTTCAGAATCATGTCCAGAAAATCAAGAAGAATGAACTGAGCTGAACTATCAGCAGAGCCACAACACAACATGTCCCTGTCAGAGATTCCTGGTCCCACTTGTAACTTTTATCTCTTTGCTAAATCTGAGGTGAAAATTCCAATAACAAAAATGTCAATGAGCAGCTTTTCTGGAGATAGAAACAAAGGAGAATTTAGAGGATACTCAAACTGTTCAGCAACTGCTGAAGTTTCCCATGTTTATAAGGTTAAGAAATTTTAATCTGGGATTAATTCCATGATTGCAGACAAGAAACTCATCAGCTCTGAGCACCATGCTCTTGTGACTGAAGTTCCAAGCTCCATTTGAAACCATGAGATAACTTGTTTGCAATCATTACTGCAGCTCAGAGGCCAGGAAATCAGAATGTTGGGAAGCAGAATTCCACCTGAGTGGCACTAATCCCAAAATGTGGCACTAATCCCAAAATGTGGCACAGGCTGCAGCCTTTCCCACTGCTCCAAGCTCCTGCTGGCAGCTAAAGAGGCCTGATGGGCTCCTAGAGACTTAGGACAGGAAGATTTCAGCTCTCAGCTGCCTTCATGGTGCTTCATGGTTTCATAACCAAAGTGGGTTGGAGGTGAGAAGGGGACAAAGAAAACAGGAGGTGAAGATTTGGTTGCAGCAGCAGAGCTTTAATGGCAGGGACAGAGGAGACAGGTGGGGGGTTCAGCAACAAGGGGCACAAGGGACGTTTTCCAGGGCTGTGGGAAGTGCTGCAGCTCCAGCTGTGCCACCAAAGTCCATGGCTTGGGCAGCCCCAGCTGGCAGGGTCCCTTGCCAGGGTGGCCCAGCCCAGGGTGGCTGGAGCAGGAGCTGGTTGGTGCTTCTTCAGAAAGATCCAGAGCCGCAGCTTCCTCCCCCAAACCTCCTGGAGCCAAAGTAGCCCCCTCCAGAGGAGCTGCCTCCTCCACAGGAGCCCCCAAAGCCCCCTCCATAGGAGCGACCTCCTCCATAGGAGCCCCCAAAGCCCCCTCCAGAGGAGCTGCCTCCTCCATAGGAGCTCCCAAAGCCCCCTCCAGAGGAGCTGCCTCCTCCACAGGAGCCCCCAAAGCCCCCTCCAGAGGAGCTGCCTCCTCCCTAGGAGCTCCC
>NW_009953080.1:78743-81728 GCF_000747805.2 Chaetura pelagica | reverse complement strand
CCAAAGGAGCTGCCACCACCATATGAGCCCCCCATTCCCATGGAACCACTCCCACCATATGAGCCCCCCATTCCCATGGAACCACCCCCACCATATGAGCCCTCCATCCCCATGGATCCCCCACCATATGATCCTCCCATCCCCATGGATCTCCCTCCATAGGAGCCCCCCATCCCCATGGAACTCCCCCCACCGTAGGAGCCCCCAGAGCCAAAGGAACCCCCTGATCCACCAGAGCCCATTCCCCCTGAGCCCCCCCCAATGGGCTGTGGCAGCACAGTGCCCACGATGCTCTCCTGAGGGCAGGTGCTGAGGATGGGGCCTGGGAAGGTGATGGCCACGGGGGGTGGGTAGACCAGGGCGTGAGAGTCCCCACAGGAGGTGACACAGGGCTCATTCCAGGCGTTCACACATGGCTCTGGGCAGGTCACCTCACAGGGGGAGTAACATCCACTGCTCAAAAGCTGTCCTCCTGACATCTTGGCTGGTGGAGAGGAACCTGCAGCAGGAGATAAAGCTTAAGTCCAATGCCCTGATGCCAGAGGGATAAAAGTTTGCTCTGGCCCTCCACAAGCATGAAAAAGGGTGTTTAGAAAGACCCAGGTTTATCACTTCTTGCTCACACGTTGCACTCAACACACCTGCACCAACACCTGGTGCTTCCCAAAGTACTTTCTGCTGCTCTAGAAATGCTGCTTAGCAAGGAGAGCAAAACCAAAGCCCTGGTGTCTTTGGAAGTACCTCATCCTCAGGATTGTGTTGGGTTGTAACACATTTCTGGAGCTACCTGACAATACTGAGATGGTCCAAGTGCCTCTCAATGTTCACCCACCACAGTTACATGATTATAAGTACAAACATCTGACAAGAAGCAAAGGGCACTGCTCAGCATCAAGCTTTCTGCAGAAGACTAAGTCCTCAAAGACTGAAAAAAACTACCCCAATGGTTCATCTAGAGAAGGAAGAAGATCCAACTCACCAGGTATGAAGAAGTGTGGCTGAAGAGCTGGCGCTGGTGAAACCCAAGTGTTCAGAGCACCCTTATATACCTCCCCAGACCACCAGTGGGATGGGAGTTCTCTTTGTGCAAGAGCTTCCTACGCGTTACCAAACTGTGTTTTGCTGGATGGATTATTTATTTAATTGTTCTAATTGTTCTCTTGAGTGATGTGATCACTTTTTTCCTAATTTCCAGTCACGTTACCAGCATTACACACCTCATGTTTTGACTGATACTCCGACCATGACAAAGCCATCTAGCACTGGTGTTGGCCCTGGCCCTCACTGGGGTGAAGCTGGAACGAGTGTAGGGGCAGGTGAGGGTTTCATCAAGCTGCTAAACAGCTTTTCTACAAGATATTCCATTTTTCTCCTTTCAAAACAGTCGGGTGGTTAATAGAAGTGCTGCCACTTGCCAGCAGTGTGAGAAATGGCCACGCAGCTCAGGGTTCCTCAGGTGAATTTCTATTTCCCAACCCCACTGGATGAAACCAGGAAGATTCATCTCAACTGAGGAGTTGGCAAAGAATTGCTGACGAGCAGACCTGTCACATCAAGGGCTGCCCACTGGTGCCTGACAGGACTCGTTCACACTCTGATGCAAGATCTTAACCATATCAGCTCTCTGTGCTCTGTTTTTTAATTGGACTTGAAAGCACCAGAAACCTCCAGATCTAAATGATTTAAACATTAATCAAAATCACTGAATGATAGAAATATGAAAGAGAGAATGAAACCCCAACCATTTAGATCCCAACAGGATTTCCTCCCACAACTGTGGCTGAGAATCAAATCAAATCGAATCGAATCAAATCAAATCAAATCTCTTCAAGTGTCAGAAGCTTGTTTAGAAACAAGTTTTAGTATTAGAAACAAAACCTTTCAGTTGGGTATTTGATGTCACTGGGTTGATATTGTCTGTTGTAACCACACAAAACATCAATCACATCTCATGTCCTCACTGTGTTTCTGATTATTGATAAAGGAAGTTTTCCTTAGAGATATTCCTTCCTACCTATGTACTTGTGTCTCTGTCTCCTAATAAATGAGGTTTTTAAGTGCTGATCCAGGAATATTGCTGTGTTTTTTTCTCCAATTAAATAGTCTTTGCCATTCTTCAGATGCTTTTATTTTGTTTTAGGTGAAATTATCTTTATTCCTTCTACACCCATTCATTCCATATCCAAATAGACTTCATTTTTTTTTCCTAATCCTACCTTCTGGACACCAGCAGTGTCTTGCTGGAACACCTCGAGTCTCCTGCAAAGTGACCAAAAGAAGGTTGAAAATTCAATTATTCCATGTTCTCATGGTGCTTCCTGCCACTCACTTGGACAACAATGGGCATTTCATTAAGGACTTGTAGCAGGTACTTGTGTGGATGTTAAACAAGCAGAAAAAAAAGGACCCCTCCTATCTATAAAGATTACTTTAGCAGTTTTCCCAACTCAATTTTCCATTTAAATGGAATCTTCTGAAGAACAGAGGTGTCCTCCTGTCCAAGCCAACAGCAAAGGGAGCTCAGTTTGCCACCACTGCAATTCAAACGAGGTCAGGACATGGCACTAGTCATGAAATGAATATAAAAATTATTGGAGGATTAAAGTAAGACAAAGGGCGTGTTGTGCTTATTGTTAAGATGTGGAGCTGATTTACTAATCATTATCAGTTATCAAAACAATTATCCTCATAGAATTAGCTTATACAGCAAAATGCTTTGCTGGCTGACTCTGCAGCCCCACGTACCCGCATGTGTTGCACACCCCAGGAGCAGACTGAGGGGGTGTATAAAAGCACCCCATTCCCTTCAGGTTCCCCAACAGCTTCTCCTCAATCTCATCATCTCTGTGAGCCTGGTAAGTACTTCTTTCAGTTCCTTTCCATTCACTGGGGTGTTGGTATCACTGGGGTGTTGGTATCACTGTTTCACCTGGGACTTCATTCTGCCTCAGTCTGCAATGAGCAGCAAGAGCAGATTGGTTTGAT
>NW_009953080.1:77761-78704 GCF_000747805.2 Chaetura pelagica | reverse complement strand
AGATGCAGGTCTCAGGATGGGAGGCTGTGTTCTTCCAAACCTCAAAGGGAAACTGTCCATTAAATCCTCTCAATTTGATAAGGAGAATATAACTGAACAACTTAGTGCTTGGCTTTTGTTACAAGTTGTGTATTCACACAAATGTGTGTATAAATGTTTATCTATATGGCAAGAACCACTGTTGGTTTATGTTTATAACGACAGGGTCTGTCAAACCTGTTTCCAAAAGATCCCTGAGGTGCATAAGTGATTTGTCCTTACCAGACCTAGAGGTCAGAGGACAGAGCCTAAAGATGCTTTAGGAGGGTTTATTCCTGACTGGCAGCTACATGACATGCAAGAGAAGTTGTATTTGTGCCTGAAATACTGAGCTTTAACCATGCTGAAGAACAGTATTTCAGACAGGAGTGAAGCTACTTATCTCCACAAGAGTAATTCTCATATTTAGAAGAAAGCAATTCCATCTATCAGGAGTCACCAGGGGCTTGTGGAAAAGCCCAGAGCTGCAGCTGCAGTTTCATGTTGCTCCTCAACCTGTGCTGCAGGTTCCTCTCCACCAGCCAAGATGTCAGGAGGACAGCTTTTGAGCAGTGGATGTTACTCCCCCTGCGAGGTGACCTGCCCAGAGCCATGTGTGAACGCCTGGAATGAGCCCTGTGTCACCTCCTGTGGGGACTCTCACGCCCTGGTCTACCCACCCCCCGTGGCCATCACCTTCCCAGGCCCCATCCTCAGCACCTGCCCTCAGGAGAGCATCGTGGGCACTGTGCTGCCACAGCCCATTGGGGGGGGCTCAGGGGGAATGGGCTCTGGTGGATCAGGGGGTTCCTTTGGCTCTGGGGGCTCCTACGGTGGGGGGGGTTCCATGGGGATGGGGGGCTCCTATGGAGGGAGATCCATGGGGATGGGAGGATCATATGGTGGGGGATCCATGGGGATGGGG
>NW_009953080.1:59293-77697 GCF_000747805.2 Chaetura pelagica | reverse complement strand
GGCGGCTCATATGGTGGTGGCAGCTCCTTTGGCTCGGGAGGCACCTACAGAGGCAGCAGGTCTTATGGGAGCTCCTATGGAGGCCGAAGATTTGGTTCCAGCTCTTATGGAGGGGGCTTTGGGAGCTCCTATGGAGGAGGCAGCTCCTCTGGAGGGGGCTTTGGGGGCTCCTGTGGAGGAGGCAGCTCCTCTGGAGGGGGCTACTTTGGCTCCAGGAGGTTTGGGGGAGGAAGCTGCGGCTCTGGATCTTTCTGAAGAAGCACCAACCAGCTCCTGCTCCAGCCACCCTGGGCTGGGCCACCCTGGCAAGGGACCCTGCCAGCTGGGGCTGCCCAAGCCATGGACTTTGGTGGCACAGCTGGAGCTGCAGCACTTCCCACAGCCCTGGAAAATGTCCCTTGTGCCCCTTGTTGCTGAACCCCCCACCTGTCTCCTCTGTCCCTGCCATTAAAGCTCTGCTGCTGCAACCAAATCTTCACCTCCTGTTTTCTTTGTCCCCTTCTCACCTCCAACCCACTTTGGTTATGAAACCACGAAGCACCATGAAGGCAGCTGAGAGCTGAAATCTTCCTGTCCTAAGCCTTTAGGTGCCTGTCAGGCTGGATGGGGCTTGGAGCAAACTGGGCTGGTGGGAGGTGTCCCTGCCCAAGCAGAGGGTTGGATCTAGATGATCTTCAAGGTCCCTTCAAACCCAAACCATTCCATGACTCTGTGAAATCTCCAAGTGTCCTGCAGGAGAATCAGGCTCCTTTGTTACACCAGAGGGTTCTCTCTGATGGGAGAACATGAATCTCACACCACATCCTTTAGTATTTGCTGCTAATGCCACCTGGTGTGGAACCAAACAGGGAAATCAGCTGTTGCCTTCCTAGAAATACAACCTGGGGGCAAACAAGCTCCTCCTGAGAACAGGATCATGCAGTATCAGTGTTAATTAATTGCAAGGTAATAATTCTTTCACATGAAAGGCTTTGGTTTTTAGGTTTTTCTTAAAGAAACTCTAAGTACGTGGATTTGTGGGCACTGATTCCCTTCAGCTCTCTCCTGACTTCATGTTCCCTCCTCCTCCTAATTGGTCTGAAGACACTTTCCCATAACATGACTCATCCTCTGGATCTGGTTGGACTGCTCTGCTGACTCACCTGAGGCTCATGGAGGTGTCTGTGTGAGACCTCAACATGAAAAGACATTAATGATAAGGAAAAAGAGAGAAGCAGGGATACCAAAGCAATAAATAGGAGGTGCAGCTGCCTCTTCCATGACTCTGGAGGTCTGGAAAAACAATGGAGTGAAAAGCAAGGAGAAGCAATGAATCCTCCAGAGAAAGCAGGAAGGTGACTCCCAGATCTCTACCCAAATATTAAGATCATGGGAAGAAACTCTTTCAATGCCAAAACAGCTACACTAGGGAACTTGGAGCAAGTCCACTGTGTTTATATGGATTCTGTATCACTGCTTTTATACATGGAAATAAATAAATACCTGTAAGAGAATAAATGCATGAATAGCCTATAAATATCCCCAGGGAGTGTCAGAAAGGTGGGACCAGGCTCTTCTCAGCAGTGCCCAGTGACAGGACAAGGGGCAATGGGCACAAGCTGGAACATTGGAAGTTCCGTCTAAACATGAGGAGGAACTTCTTTACTATGAGAGTGACAGAGCCCTGGGACAGGCTGCTCAGAGAGGTGATGGAGTCTCCTTCTCTGGAGACATTCCAGACCCATCTACACATGTTCCTGTGGGATCTACTGTAGATGATCCTGCTCTAGCAGGAAGTTGGACTAGATGCTCTCCAGAGGTCCCTTCCAACCCTGATGACTCTGACTCTGTGACTCTCTGTGAAGGTTGAGTGAGCTCCAAAGCTCCCTCTGGAGCTGCTCTGGGGAACTGAGCTCAGGCTCTTCCTGCAAGCCCTGCTCCTGCCATGGGGCCTCCGAAAGAGAAACATGGCCCAAGATGACCAAGCTGGAGCTGGAAGCTGCTATTCGACAGCCAAAGTCAGGGCAAAAGCAAAAGGAGGAGTCATGGCAAACTGCCTGGCAGGGCTGGCACTGCTGGAAGGAGCTGGGTGTGGGTGCCACCACCCCACCCCTCTCCAAAGCTGCCATAGGTGGATGTGTGGGGCTGGGCCTGACTGATACCATCCAAACCCTTTCTCAGTGCTATGTCTCATCTTCCCTGCATTGCTCCAGAAGAGCAGGGAGATGTTAGGTGAGTAGCGTGGGCTGGGTAACAGTTCTGGTTGTCACCATGGTATGGGGACCTGCCAGCCCAAACCAACTTTACATTAACACCTCAAGCATCTTCAGGGTCCATTTCCCTTCCCTTTTTTTCCAAAAATACACAACATTTTCCATACATACACAACATTTCCCTTACATATACAACAGAAACTGTGGCTGCCCCATCCCTGGAAGTGTTCAAGGGCAGGTTGGATGGGGTTTGGAGCAACCTGGTGTCCCTGCCCATGCAGGGTTTTTGATCTAGATGATCTTGAAGGTCCCTTCCAACCCAAACTATTCCATCACCCTGTGGTTCCAGGACAATTTCTTAATATTGTTGCAACTTCTATGCTAATGTTCTCTTGGAAGCAGAGTGATTTTGGTGGATCCTCTAGGCAAGAAGACTTACTGGAAGTGTTCTGAGGAAATGCTTTCAGGTAGTTTTGCAAACACCCACTAATGTTTTATACATGCAAAAATCTGTGGGGTTACAATGTTAATAACAGGCTGCCAGGGCTGAACTCCCCAAGATTGAATCATAGCGTCGCTTTAAAATATATATGTCAGGGCCACCTCTGTGATTTTCTGAATCAGGCAATGAGAAACCCCTTGGGAATTTGGATCCCTTTGGGTTTGGGTTTGTTGTTTTTTTTTTAATTAAAAGTCATTTCTACATTTGCCATCCTAAGCACACTATTTAAAAGGAGTTGGTTAAATATTCACCTTTCCAAATCGGGGCGTATTTGCTAATTGAAATGGTGTTAGATCCCCCGGGGGGCTGAGACTGAGCTTCAAATGTGGCATGAAACTCAGATTTTCACCTCAGCAGGTCAAGCTGGGCACAGATTGGTGCTGTAACAGTTAGTCCTCTGTATCACGGAATGATGGAATGGTTTGGGTTGGAAGGGACCTGAAAGATCATCTGGATCCCACCCCCTGGCTGGACAGGGACACCTCCCACCAGCCCCAAAAACCCTCCTGAGCAACCCTAAATAAACCTGTTGCTCCTCATTTCCCTGCCCCCCCCAGGTGTGAGGAATGACCAGCTGTGCCAGAGCATTGCTCCCTTCCCCACATTCTTGTTCACTCCTCTCCACTCTTCTAAGCATTTTCCTCATGGAATTGTGACCATAACCACCAGGAAAGGGACTGGAGGTAAAGTGGTTTATTCCAAACCAGACAGAGCAATTCCCAGCTCCCTCTCACCCTCCCACTTGAACCAAAATGAACTTTCTCCCCTCGTGTTCCTTCCTGGGCTCGGCCAGGAATGTTGTTGCAGAGGAGGAGACATTTCATGCTCAGCTGGGGTTTCATGCTCAGGCTGCCACGTCAAGCCCTTGCACTGGGTTAGATTCTTCCCTTGGAAGAGACTTGGCCATGAAATGAGGAGCCAGGCCGTGCTGAGCTCTGCAAGGAGTGGCTCTCCAAGGTGATCCTGGCACCGCAGCCACGCAGTGACTCCCAACCCTGTAAACACACCCTAACCAGCTTTCAACTAACGAGCACACTTACAACTAATGCCAGGTTGGGTTCTTATGCATTCTTGGAGGTCATGACGTCAGGCAAAGAAAACAAACCCCAGTTTTCTAAGGATCTGCAGGGGTGAGTCCTGCAGAACCTCCAACTGGCCACAGAACCCACGGGCTCCCACGGGAGCCCCATCCCAGCAGCTGCAGGAGCCTCGTGGAGCAAACAAGAGCAGGTTTGATGCTGAAAACGGTGACATTAAAAGAATTTGGGGATGGGACTCTGCTGGTCACGTGCTGCTGAGAATAGGGTAATCAACACCAAGAGTAAGCAGAACAATTAGTGTAATTACACGTCGAATTTTGTTTGGGGAGTAATGGAAGGGAATGTACAAATATGACGTTACTTTCTTGCATCAGCCTGGTGGTCCAGGAAGGTATATAAAACCATTCATGATTCAGAAAGCTTCCAGCAGGTTGCCCTGACTTCTCCTCGGTGAACTGAGTAAGTTGGATCCTGATATTACCCCCTTTTCTTAAAAAGAATATTTTTTTTTTTAAAGTATAATTTAAAAAATATTTCTATTTGCTTCAAGCCTGATATTTTTATTAATATTCTGTGCTTCTGGGCAGTGTTCAGCTGCTTATTTTCAGGAGTCATTTGTTAATAATCTGCACATCAGCTGCACTGATGCATTGAGGTTTAAAAATACATTGGAAATCTAGATATTATTGAAGATCTAGAATATATATCTAGTTGTAGATATAGATATAAATATATATATCTTTATAAGGTGTATAGAAATATGGTAGCCTTAAAATAACTTAGTAAATAGCTGGGAATGTTGTTCTGACTTTGTGGCTTCTAATTTTTATCGTGTTTTGGTATCATGTGTCAATCTTGAGATAATCCATATATAGATGTGAGGTGGTGAAACAGCTGGAGTCACCTCTGGGAGCAGAGCCAGGCATTAGGACATAGCACCTCTGTGGATGTGGTTCTCCAGGGTTCCTGGCCTTTGGGAGGTCCCCTCCTGGGACCCTGTTGGTCACTTGCTGTCAGTCTGAATGGCCAAAGCTTTGCTAAATCATCTGAAGGAGAAATGGGAACCCAGAAAATGTCTGCTTAGGGTGTATGATCCTTGGGAAGTTGCTTTGGGTGGTTTTGTTCTGCTGATGCAAAGCAGTGGTGTCATGCAAAGTGTCCAACAGGCTGGGTGAGAATCTATTACCCACTAGAAATGTTTTGTGCTGGGTTTTTGTGCTGGATGTTGTGTGTTTGGGGTGGTTTTCAGCTGCCCACTTGCTCTGCTTTGCTTTCTGCTGAGGGGTTTGCAGGTCCAGTCAATGCAGAATTAAGGGAAGCAGTAGAATGAAAGGCTGGGAATCTAAGATAGTGTCTGGATTGAAGGTCAGGAGAAGTTTAGGTGAATAATGGGTACTTTAACATTGTGTTTAGAATGAAACTGGGTAAAATTGCTTGAATCAAACTAAGTCCCACCCAGGCTGTTCTAGATGCAGCTCAGTTAGACAAAAAAAATAGCAATTGCCTTGGCTGAAATAAAAATATTAGATTTTAATTGAAACAACAGATTCAGTAGCTCCTTTGTTTGGTGTTTTGTTTGGAACTTGGATAAATTTGAATGACATTTATTTTGCAATGTACTTCTATGATATTTTCCAAATTACCTTCCTACCTTTCAGTTTCTTTCAAAAGGAAGAAAGAAGGTGTAAAATCTAGTCCAGGTTTGTAACCATTTTGCTCCCTGTGAAATTTAAATTCAGGAGACCTTTCATCTGGTTTTTGCTGAGCTTCAGCTTTTTCCTTGTGATCTTGAAAAAAGCTCTTATTTGCTTAATTGTCCATGTGAGTGTGACACTAAATATGCTGGATTAAAGCTGCCTGTTATAAACTAACTGCACTGAAAACATAGTACTTGGTATCCTTGTGGGCTTGACTCCCTCACGTATAATACAGGGATTAAATATCTCCTTCTGCCTCTGGTCTGCTGAGCCCAGGTGACATGTACATTTGGTAGAGTAAAACCTCCCCTGGGTTTTCCTTTTCTTCAATGCCTGATGCTGTGTTACCCTCATTTTACTGAACTCTACCTCTGGAGTCCAAATTACATAGAAGAAAGCAGACATTGATTAAGGAGCAGTCCCAAAGAGGTGGTTTGATGTCTGCAGGAAGGAACCAGGCTCTGAAAGGTCACAGAGGAGAATCATAGAATCATGGAATGGTTCGAGTTGGAGGGACCTTCAAGATCATCCAGATCCAACCCCCTGCATGGGAAGGGACACCTCCCACCAGCCCAGGCTGCTCCAAGCCCCATCCAACCTGCCCTTCAACACCCCCAGGGATGGGGCAGCCACAGCTTCTCTGGCCAACCTGGGCCAGGCTCTCACCACCCTCATGGTGAAGAATTTCCTCCTAATGTCTAATCTAAATCTCCCCTCTTCAGGTTTGAACCCATCCCCCCTTGTCCTCTCACTACTTGCCCTTGTAAGAGAAGAGCAAAGCCAAGCAGACCAGATGGTTGTCAACCTGCCTTCCCATTTGTGTCTCTTCAGGGTTCCTACTAGCTCAGCTCAAGTGTTGATCCCATCCTACTGCCTCCTTTGATTTTATATTTGCTCCTTCCCACCCCTTGCAGGTCTCCAGCATAACTCAAAGATGTCCTGTGAGAAAACCCTCTGCAAGGAGCCCTGCTCTGTCCCCTGTGACCTGAAGTGCCCCGAGCCCCGCGCCGCGGCCTGCAATGAACCCTGTGTCATCGCCTGCCCGGACTCCCGTGTCATCATCTTCCCACCTCCCGTGGTTGTGACCTTCCCAGGCCCCATCCTCACCACCTACCCGCAGGAAACTGTGGTGGGCTCCACAGAGTCAGCCGAGCTGGCTGGGGCCTTGGAGTCAGGGGTGCCCATCACGTCAGGCCAGAAGGGCGTGGGGTGCCTGGAGCCCTGTGTCATCCCTCAGCTCACCAAGTGTGAGACCCAGTGTGTCCCCAGCTGTGCCACCACCTGTGTTGCACAGTGTGCCCCTCCCTGTCCCCCCCCATGCCCTGCTCCGTGCCCTGCTCCGTGCCCTGCTCCCTGTGCCACCAAGTGTGCCCCACAGTGTCCTGCCCCGTGTCCTGCCCCATGTCCTGCCCCATGTCCTGCCCCATGTCCTGCCCCATGTGCCACCAAGTGTGCCTCAGAGTGCTCCTACACCTATTCCACCCGCTGGAAGCATCCTTGCCAGAGGGGCTTCTGTAAGAAGATCTAATCACCTTCAAACCAAAGAATAATCCCAAGGAAAAAAAGAAGAGGCAAAGAAATGAAAGGATATGGCAAGTGACTGACAGGAGTGGCAACCGGAGAGGAAAGCTCAGCTGGAAACCAGGACCCTCCATGGAATTCTGATCAAATGCTTTAGCTTAGATGAATGCTTTCTGTCTTCTTGGGGCTTTGCATCTTCCATCTGCACTCTTAACTTTCTCTACCCAGTTTGACATTGAGGGTGGTTTGAAAACAAAGCGTAGAAAGGGATTTGAATGTCAGGTTCAGCAAGGATAAAGGAAGTGAGCAGCTCAATGGAACATGTCACACTGGGATAGGCAACTGCTTTTAGGTCTTTTTGTCTCTAGAAATAGGCTCTTTCTAGTCTGCATTACTCTTTCTGCAAATGTTTGACTCTGCATTTACATTAAAATGCTTCTGCATCCAACCATTGGCCTTCTGAATCTCCTTTTTCCTCTGCTACTTATTTGCAAAGCTCTCTTGGTGACACTCAGCCTTGTATGGAGGGACAGAAGGTGTCCTGAAGACTCTTCCTACACCACTTGAGACTAGATGGCCAGGTAAAATGTAGGATTTGGTTCTGCTCTCCAGGCCCCTGGATGAAAATGGGGTATAAAGCAGGTTGTAGCCTGGAAACCAGTGAGCAGAATTCCTAGAGAAACAAGGTTCTGTATTTTGTAGTTTTACACATCCAAGTCAGAGCTAAATGTGTGGTTTTTGAATGTCCTGTTCTATTCCATAACCAGTCCTACCTGGAGCCCTTCTAGAAATCAACCAGACTGAGCCAGATTCATGATATTCTTCCTATTTCTGCATCAAAACTTTCCCAGCTTGTTTTTTTTTTGCAAAGAACTTGTTGACATGGAAGTGTTGAAAGCCACGTGTGGACCTGGAGCACCAGTTTCTTTCTTGCTCCTGGATGTCCTGCTCAAAGCCTACATCTGCCCAGCTGGTGCCAGCAGTGGGTCCCTCTAGGCAGAAGGACATCAGGTGTGTCCTGCTAAAGCCAAGCAATTTCAGATGCTGTTTTTATACTAAATATTATGTTAATGTCATTCTTCAATGATGTGTGTTTGCTTCTTTCAGTCCCAGCCTTTTGGTGCCTGGGAAATCCCACGTCATCCTTGTAATTATACCCACCCAGAAATATCTGGAGACTTCCTCAGAACAAAGGGAGTCAGGTTGCTTCACAAACATGCACTGATGTATTACACATGTAAATTGGTATGTTAATCTCATGTTAATAGTATATTGCTTGGGTTACATTCCCCAAGACTCTGTAATGACTGAGTTGGGAAGAAAAAAAAAAGAAAGGTCCTGGTTTCCCACCTGTTTATCTCCATATCTTCTCAGGGTATTTTTTTTCCCTAGTAAACTGGTGATTTTCACTCTAAAGTTGCTTTTCTTTTTTTTTATATGATGATACTTTTCATGTCAATGATCAAGACATAGGGCTGTTTCCAACCAGCCCAAATCTGAGGGGCTCGTGGGCTGTATTTGAACTCAGCCTAGTTGTTCCAGAAGTGCCAGTTCACTCTCCAGGTGACCACATTTTAAAACAAGATGGTTTTTTAAACATTAAAAAAGAAAAAAAAGGGAGGTGGGCTGGGGGTGCAAAAAGCAGTTTTTATCCCTCTATTGAGTAGAGTTTCATAGTTGAAAGAGCTAAAAACCCAGCAGCCTGGGTGGTTTTATTAGGGAAACCACTCAATACAAGCCTGTCAAACCCCAGGCAATCAGGCTAGAACAACTTAATGCTGGGCAGTCACAACTACCAACATTGTCCCCCCCAGCTCCTCACCACAAACCCGACCAGTCCTAGAGGTTAAATGAATTGGATATTTGAGGAGAGAGCTAAACATAGAAAAAGAGGAAAAGCTGAGCATTAAATCAGCTCTGGAAGTGCTACCTAAGCTAGAAACACAAAGGTGTTTGATGTCAACCAGGAACCTTTCCTCCCATGTCTGGGCAGGTCAAATGGGGCAATCCATGTCTCCAGCACAGGACTTGGAGGTTCCTCTTCATTCCCAGCACCTTTCATAGCCTGGGGGATGTGCTTTGGGGCATGCTGCTCTCTCCTATGGGAACAGAAAGGTGCTGGTGGGGCTGCAGGACCCAGCTGGGATGCAAGTCTGGTCACCCAGCACCACGCTGGGGCTGCTGCCCTCCTGTGGCATCAGCTCAGGCTGACCCAGACCCCGAGGAGAAGGCAAATCAGCAGGAACTACAAAACCTATCTGCAAATCCAGACGTGTGCTCCAGGCAAGTCTAGGTCTGTGCTCCAGGCAGGTCTAGGTCTGTGCTCCAGGCAAGTCTAGGTGCATGTTCCCAGCCAGGGTGATCATGAAACAGCCATGAAGTGACCTGGGTTGGTGGCCAGAGCCCTTGCTGCCACTCCCATGCTCAGGAGAGTCTTCATCAGTGTCTACTCCTGAAGATCAGCCCAGTGATAAGTCTGTGCCAGTCCCTCCCTTAATATCTTTTCTCTGTCTACACCACACAACAGCTCCAAGTCTCCTGCCAGTCACTTTCCCAGCTGTTTTGGTCTTCACCACTCTTCCCATCTCTGATATTTTATGGCAAGCAAGTAGCTATTATGTCACTTTTTACAGGAAAGATAATTGCTGCCTTCAAGCTAAATGACTTGCTTCCATGGAGGAGCTTGGATTAGACTGAGCTGTTGGTAACTTTTGAAATGTCTAATATAAATTATAGTCTTGCCTAAACACCACAGCTAAATGTTACTATTTGGCTGCCCTGGTAGAAATGATGTAACAGACACTTCTGGGCTGGTAGCAAAACAAAACTTAACAAAGGAATGTGAAAAAAGGTCAGTGGCAGGAGAATTGATTCATGTTTAGAGTTGAGGCAGGGACATTGCCACAGTTTGACCAGCTCAAACCAGGACAGACACTCAGTAAGTGGCACTTTCAAAACAACTATTCAATATTAAATATTTGGAAATGCTTGGCCCTGTGAGCCTGTCTGAGGCCCCACAAAAGCCCCATGGGGTGAGTGCAGGAGTCTTCACCTTTCTGTCACTCCTCTTCAGGGCTACCTGGCCCCAAGCAAGGCACCCTGTGCCCATGTTATTATCATAGAACCATGGAATGGTTTGAGTTGGAGGGACCTTCAAGATCATCTAGATTCAACCCCTTGCATGGGCAGGGACACCTCCCACCAGCCCAGGCTGCTCCAAGCCCCATCCAACCTGCCCTTCAACACCCCCAGGGATGGGGCAGCCACAGCTTCCCTGGGCAACCTGGCCCAGGGTCTCTCCACCCTCATAGTGAAAAATTTCCTCCCAATGTCTAATCTAAATGTCCTTCTTCCAGTTTTAAGCCATCACCCCTTTTCCTCTGACTACAAACCCCAGTAAAAAAAAAGTCCCTCCCTTCTTCCCTTCCTCAGAGCAGCTGTGCCAAAACACAACACAAAGGTCAACACTGTGAATGCACTCAAAGGATTGACAGGTTTCAACAATTATTCTCTCCTGAGCAAGCACCATTTTCAAAGCAGTGAGGAGTGTTTCACCACAGGCACCCTGCTCACAATGCCCACATCCCTCATTAAGATTTAATCTTTGCATATGAATCAGGCCTGCAAATCTTCAAGGCAATACTCCTGAGTTTCCAAAACCTGAGTCAGTAAGACATGCTAATGAACCCAAAGATATTATTTTGCCAAGGTAATGCATGAGAGGTGGGTCCTCCCATGATCCAAGTTACTCTTCCCTCCCTGTTACAACTCTCTGCCAGCTTAGCAGCAGCCAGGCTCTAAAGGGACATGAGCAAGAGATGTTGGCCAAACCAGAAAGGCACAGAGACTAAACCTGAAAATACCCTTTCAAACATGCACATCTGGAGCTGAAAACCATCCCAAATCACATCAACTGTGTGTAAACCAAAGACCTGTTTGAGAACGGAGGAAATGAACCTGGAGAAGCCAGGCTGGTGACAAGGCTTATGATGGTGGTGGCTGCACTTCAGCCAAAAAGGTCAGGATGGAGCTCTGTGCCCTCATCACTCCTTGCCATAAAGAATAGTTGTGTTCCTGCCCTTCACCTGCTCATGTTTTGTTTTGTTGACCAGTTTGCAGCCAGAGTGTCAAAACAATCTCTGGATTTTGGTGAGTCACTAAGGAGATCCCTGGAGCAACAGCCTGGGAAAGTCTTGGGCTTGCTCAGAACAGGAATTGCAGGAGCTGTAACAATGCTGGTCCCTGCTGGTGTGTGGGGCTGGTGGGATCCTGGGAATGGCTGGAGTAGAATGGCCAAGTGCTGACTGATCATTTCTCTCTCTAACATCACACTGGGGATGTTTCCCCAGGGAGATGAAAGCCTCAGAAATGATGGTCACATTGTTAATTAAACCAAAACTGTTTGGTTTGAGGGCTTTTTTTTCAAGTCTACAGGCCAAGCCCCCACCTGGGCACACAGCTAGGAGCATGGCCAGGGCCAGGAGCCAGCAGCAGGGTGCAAGATGTTGCATTGTACAGAGAGGACAAGGGGGGATGGATGAAAAGTGGGAGAGGGAGCTGGAGGTTGGAGCTGAGGAGGGAATTGTGGAGTGTGAGGGTGGGGAGAGCCTGGCCCAGGTTGGCCAGGGAAGCTGTGGCTGCCCCATCCCTGGGGGTGTTGAAGGGCAGGTTGGATGGGGCTTGGAGCAGCCTGGGCTGGTGGGAGGTGTCCCTGCCCATGCAGGGGGTTGGATCTAAATTATCTTTCAAGTGTCTTCCAACCCATTCCATGATTCTATGATTACGTGGAGATGCTCCCACACTGCCCTGGTGGGAGGGCTGTGCCAGGGTGTTTGCTGCTCTGACAATGCGCTGTTCCCAAAGATGAGCTTGGAAGCCCATTCAGCTTGTTGGGAATGGGATGAGGAATGGGAAAGAGCTGTGAGGCAGACAGAGGCTGAAGGGTTCCCATAATGCCAGCTTGGCATTCATACCAGTGGTGACTCCAGTCACTTCTAGTAGATGAGTGTTTGGAAGACAAAAACTGTGGTAAACAGCTCATCAGTTCTGCCTCTTAGGTTTTCTTTGGAAGCTTTTGAAGGGACATAATTTACAGCACCTATCCTGAGCTGTGGCTGTGTGCCAGGACACTCCTGGGGTGCTGAGCCAGGGGCTGTGCACCAGTGTGCCCCTCCTGTCCTTTCCAAGGCATGCGGGGGCACAGGGAGGAGTTTCCAGCTTGGTCTGAGCTGGAAGGACAACCACACGTTCCCCAGGATAAAACCAACTTCAGTTTCCTCTGGCAGCAGTCAGCAAACCATCAAAGCTGCTGGAAACTCATCCCTAAAGTTGCATTTTCATGGTATAAATTATTCGTTACTGCTGCTGACTCATAAGTGCTGGAGAGCAAAACACTGATTAGGGGAAGCAGGACTGCAGAAGGTGAGTGTCAGGAAGGCATCTGCTAATGCTGCTAAAGTCAGCTTGAAAAGGATTAACATGAGCACTGTTTCCTCACGGGCACTGCTGGGCTTGCTCCTATTAATTGTCGTTTATTGTGTGTATTTGAGATTTGCTTCTTACCAGTGTTTATAAATTGCTTCAAATAAAGATTGTTAAAGTGGACTTCTGGTGACAAATTCTGGTTAGTGAAGAAAATTCAATCCTGCTGTTCGGGGAAAAAGAAATCCCTGTGCAAGTTTGTTCTAGGCAGGAGCACAGAGCTTTAGGCAGTCTGGAGATATTAACATGGGCCATGAAAACTGCGTGGCTCAATATATGATGTGGTTCTGAGTTACTAGATGTTTCATTTTTATAGGCCTCCGCACGATGTAGAAGATCCTTTATTGGTTGTGAATCAATGTGAGGATCTCTAGTCTGTTTTCTTTGATCCTCATGAAATCTCAACTGTTTTTTTAGAAATAGTAGTGGTGATTTGGGCGTGTAGCTGTGCATTGTGGCAGATCTTGTACAGTGATGGAACAAAAAAAGTTGTACACTACTAAAAACCTTACAGTGTGAGACAGGTGACACCAGCTGTATGCACAAAGGTGGGAGAATACAAAAGAGTAGTTGGGTGCTATTTCTTAGTATGACAATTATAGCATCATGAAGAGTATGTTGCCAATATTTTTTTTCAGAAATAACAGCAAAAAAGCCACAAAGTAGGTGAATGATGTGTGTAGATTATTCACTATTAACTTTATTGTTATTCTTACACGGGTTGATCAGTGTAATATTTTTTCAAAAGGCCTTCACAGTGGATTGAGATCTTGTTGCTTTTAGGTTTTATTCCTATCTGAAAATAACAGAGATAGTGTTTTTTTCTGTAAATACCCTTTCAAACATGCACATCTGGAGCTGAAAACCATCCCAAATCACATCAACTGTGTGTAAACCAAAGACCTGTTTGAGAACGGAGGAAATGAACCTGGAGAAGCCAGGCTGGTGACAAGGCTTATGATGGTGGTGGCTGCACTTCAGCCAAAAAGGTCAGGATGGAGCTCTGTGCCCTCATCACTCCTTGCCATAAAGAATAGTTGTGTTCCTGCCCTTCACCTGCTCATGTTTTGTTTTGTTGACCAGTTTGCAGCCAGAGTGTCAAAACAATCTCTGGATTTTGGTGAGTCACTAAGGAGATCCCTGGAGCAACAGCCTGGGAAAGTCTTGGGCTTGCTCAGAACAGGAATTGCAGGAGCTGTAACAATGCTGGTCCCTGCTGGTGTGTGGGGCTGGTGGGATCCTGGGAATGGCTGGAGTAGAATGGCCAAGTGCTGACTGATCATTTCTCTCTCTAACATCACACTGGGGATGTTTCCCCAGGGAGATGAAAGCCTCAGAAATGATGGTCACATTGTTAATTAAACCAAAACTGTTTGGTTTGAGGGCTTTTTTTTTCAAGTCTACAGGCCAAGCCCCCACCTGGGCACACAGCTAGGAGCATGGCCAGGGCCAGGAGCCAGCAGCAGGGTGCAAGATGTTGCATTGTACAGAGAGGACAAGGGGGGATGGATGAGAAGTGGGAGAGGGACATTGAGGTTGGACATGAGGAGGGAATTCTGGGCTGTGAGGGTGAGGAGCCCCTGGGCCAGGTTGGCCAGGGAAGCTGTGGCTGCCCCATCCCTGGGGGTGTTGAAGGGCAGGTTGGATGGGGCTTGGAGCAGCCTGGGCTGGTGGGAGGTGTCCCTGCCCATGCAGGGGGTTGGATCTAAATTATCTTTCAAGTGTCTTCCAACCCATTCCATGATTCTATGATTACGTGGAGATGCTCCCACACTGCCCTGGTGGGAGGGCTGTGCCAGGGTGTTTGCTGCTCTGACAATGCGCTGTTCCCAAAGATGAGCTTGGAAGCCCATTCAGCTTGTTGGGAATGGGATGAGGAATGGGAAAGAGCTGTGAGGCAGACAGAGGCTGAAGGCTTCCCATAATGCCAGCTTGGCATTCATACCAGTGGTGACTCCAGTCACTTCTAGTAGATGAGTGTTTGGAAGACAAAAACTGTGGTAAACAGCTCATCAGTTCTGCCTCTTAGGTTTTCTTTGGAAGCTTTTGAAGGGACACAATTTACAGCACCTATCCTGAGCTGTGGCTGTGTGCCAGGACACTCCTGGGGTGCTGAGCCAGGGGCTGTGCACCAGTGTGCCCCTCCTGTCCTTTCCAAGGCATGCGGGGGCACAGGGAGGAGTTTCCAGCTTGGTCTGAGCTGGAAGGACAACCACACGTTCCCCAGGATAAAACCAACTTCAGTTTCCTCTGGCAGCAGTCAGCAAACCATCAAAGCTGCTGGAAACTCATCCCTAAAGTTGCATTTTCATGGTATAAATTATTCGTTACTGCTGCTGACTCATAAGTGCTGGAGAGCAAAACACTGATTAGGGGAAGCAGGACTGCAGAAGGTGAGTGTCAGGAAGGCATCTGCTAATGCTGCTAAAGTCAGCTTGAAAAGGATTAACATGAGCACTGTTTCCTCACGGGCACTGCTGGGCTTGCTCCTATTAATTGTCAGATGTAACTGTCACTGCTAGTTGTAGAAATCTGTCTCCTGCAATTTTGCATCCAATTATTTGGTGCTTATACAGTAAATCCCTCAGGAAATGCAATGTCTCCTGACCTGCATTTGTGCAGTATCCATCCCTTTAGGGTGTCCAGTATAACTGGAGCATCTAACACTAACTGGAATTTACAGGCTCTGTAATAAGCTAATGAGTCCAGAAGTGTTAATCTGAATTTCCTGCTGGCTCCCCTGAAGGGCATCAACCATGTCCAAGAGTGGTCAGGAATTCACTCACTCCTGCCCAACATTTTTGCTCATTTATCACTGCAGCTTCTTACTGCTCTGCAACAAAACCCAACTTTCCATTCCCAAAAAAGCATTTCTATGCAACGTTGAGACAGAATGTAGAAAGAGGGGAAAAGGAACCTAACTTAGGGCTAAGCCAGAAAGCTGGACTCCTGTAGTCCACAGAAAAGGAGATTTTGGGATCTCAAACCTCTGGCTGCTCTTCTGAGCTACTGGAATAATGTCCCACTCTCTCCTCTGGCTGCAATGGTCAGTTTTTAACAAGCCTGGCAAGTTTTAGGTCAACGTGTCACAGGCCCCTACAAGCTTCTGCCCTTGCCAAGATCTCTCTGCCTGCTGTGATGGATGATTTGGATGCTTCTCTTTTAATTTCTCAGGTGACCACCACAGGAATGAGCCCAGGGCAGTAGCTGATCCACTTAGGTGTTTGTAATTGGGGATGTTAACAGACTTCTGGCACAGCATATGGTGCCTCACCACCCTGCTCTATTTTGGGGCTGGCTGAAGGCAGCATCCCCATGAGATAAGGGTTAAAGGGTGATAACAAACCCACAGTTGTCTTGGTCTGCAAAAATGACAGACGCTCACAGAGGCTTTGGTTGTGAGAACCCTGGTTAGGAAGGTCTTGGCAGAGACCTTCCATTCTCCAGACACAAACTCTCCTGTCTTTCTCCTGGGCTTTGGGCAAGGTCCATCTCCATGGTGGTTGCACTGTTGACTCTGACAGGTGGGATAAGACAGCTGTGGTGGAATTTTGCTGGTTGGTTTGGTGGGATGAAACATAGCACCTTGTGTCCAGGCTGGGCAGCAGAAATGTGCCTTCCTGCAACTCCTTCCTCTCTCCTCCTTGTTTACACCCTTGACAATTTAAGCCCAACCTTCAAGGCACAGATTATGCTGAAATGATGTGGGATGATTATGAGGAAGCTCCAGACAACACTTATCTGGGTTGTTCTAATTTTTCCACAGAATAAAGGGCTTCAAAGTACCTCTGTGTGATTAACACGTTGTAGATACACAGTTCTACTATAATAAAGATAATGACATGTTGTTGCAGAGCTAGGTCTTGTTACTAAGTATTAGTTTCACTTCAAAACATTATCTTATCATCCTCTTAAGCAGACCCTTCCTAGCTCTGCAGGTCAAGGTTATTTTCATCGTTATGCTAAAATAAAAGCCTTAAGTTTCTGGATGTCCTGGTCTTTGCATGGTGTAAATCTGCTCTAACCATTGAAAAGACACCTGAGATCATGACCCTGCCTAAAATCTGGGCTTAGGTTGTTTAAAACAAGATTGAAAATAGCCTGATAGCATGATAAATTAAACTTTCCTAATTAAACAGTGTAATAGCAATTACAGAAGCCCTTCCTCCCCAGTGATAACTTTGCTTGTGTAAATAAATTGTGAATATCCGCGGAAGTGGAGAGTCCACAGATTTACAGAGCTAGAGATTTTACATCTCTAGCTCTGCTTCCACCTACAGGATTTGGAGTCCTTCAACACCTCGAACAAGGAATTCCAGCCAAGGTTTTCAAAGCCCGGGGAGGAGTTTTGCACTTTCTTTCCAAAGAAACCTTTTGTGCTGTCAGCTCCAACAGTGACCATGAAGAAGCCCAAGTCAGATGGGTCTGAAGCTGCCTGGGGCTCAGAACAACTAACCCTAAGGACCATAATTACAGGCAGTTGAAGGAACAAGATCTGATTTGCAAGTTGATGAGATAATCACCAAATAATCAGTCCTTTAGCCTCGGGGCAGTTGGAGGAATTGTATAAAAGCTCTTGCAGCTCAAGGCTCTTTTCCTGCTTCTCCTTAACTTTCTCCTGAGGATCAGGTAAGTCTGATTTGCCTTTTGATTGTTGCTGCTTTAGTGTGGAGCTTTGTAATTCTCAGAATTGCTACAAACAAACAGGCGATTGTGGGTCTGAGAGAGGAGGATTTGTGGAGGAAAAGTGGAATTTGTTAGGAATTTAGAGACCCACATGGTTTGTAGACACTTTCTATTGAGTATATGGGGGTCTAAATCTTCTGCTTTCTACAGTCTCTCTATAGAAACCTTTTGCTACTGGAGCTTATTTCTTTAAGATGGTTATTTAACCAGCTTCTCATCTAATCAACTATTCCTTCTTTTATACACAGCCAGTGAAGTTTAACACTTTAATCCTTTTTCTCCTGCTGTGCTTACATAGACTGGTGTGTCCTCTGCATGTTTAAGGTCTCGGCAGGTGGGAACACAAAGCCTCACTTTTCAGGACAGGGCACAATTTTGTGGCAGAAAAACAACTCCCAAGTTGAGAGCTCCAGCACCAAAGCTGATCAACATCTCCAGGGGGTGTCAGGAGGGTGGGACCAGGATCTTCTCAGCAGTACCCACTGACAGGATGAGGGGCAATGGGCACAAACTGAAGCACAGAAGGTTAAAAGCTTCTTTGCTGTGAGGGTGACAGAGCCCTGGGACAGGCTGCCCAGGGAGGCTGGGGAGTCTCTTTCTCTGGAGACATTCCCAACCCACTTGGACATGTTCCTGTGGGATCTGCTGTAGGTGACCCTGCTCTGGCAGGGGGTTGGACTGGATGATCTCCAGAGGTTCCTTCCAACCCTCACCACTCTATGACCCCCTCTTCTGAAGGGAGGAACCTTCCTGTTTGCTGGATCTTCATAGGGATTCTGGTTTTAGTGGGACTTCTCTGTGGTTGGATGCAGAGCTGTTAAAGAGCTGCTGTCAATTGTTAGAGTCTAAAATCAGGCTGAAGCACCTGGGGTGCTGCTTTTTGTGGCCCTGAGGTTCTGGCTCTGCCAGAGCTGGTCTGAGACATCCAGAGAACCCCAGATGTGTTTTGCCAGTGGTGCCTGGCATTCCCAGCCTGTTCCTGTAGATGACCCAGCTCTAGCAGGGAGTTGGACTAGATGATAGACCCTTCTGACCCTGACCACTCTGTGACCTGTGCACCGATTGCAAGGCACCTGGTGTTCCTCTCATCTTCTCCCTGTGTTTCAGACTCACCCACTGCCCAGAGCCATGTCTTACTGCGGGGAGCTGTGCTTGCCCTACAGCAACCAGTGTGATGTGTCCTGCCCGCAGCCCTTTGCCAACGCCTGCAACGAGCCATGTGTGACATCCTGTGACGACTCCAGAGCTGTCATCTACCCACCACCCGTTGTCCTGACATTCCCAG